>NC_036838.1:8893380-9139642 GCF_002910315.2 Salvelinus sp. IW2-2015 | reverse complement strand
CGTAAGAGCAGAGAGCGTTCAAAAGTTTTTCTGAATAAAGATCACCAGTACACCAGCATAGTTTTAAGGACGAATCGTTGCTGGAATTTCCTTATTTGTCCTCAATATCTTCCACGTGGTCCAAAATCGCTTATAGCACAATATGTCCAGTGTTTGGGGCTGATGCTCATGACTAAAACACAGCAAGTTTAAGCTGACCATTCTCCAAATATAGAATCGTTTCGTCATGCTGCTCGCTGAAAAATTCTGGCCAACAAAGGGTATATAACAAAGTATTGAGATAAACTTTTGTTATTGACCAAATACTTATTTTCCACCATAATTTGCAAATAAATTCATTAAAAATCCTACAATGTTATTTTCTGGATTTTATTTTCTCATTTTGTCTGTCATAGTTGAAGTGTACCTATGATGAAAATGACAGGCCTCTCTCATCTTTTTAAGTGGGAGAACTTGCACAATTGGTGGCTGACTAAATACTTTTTTGCCCCACTGTATTAATGAAGCAGGGGCTTGCTGACACCTGTCGCAAGCAAGGTTGACATCAGGATAGATCTTAGAAAGCCTGAGTTTAATAGCTGCGAATGAAGGATTGTGAAGAGAGTAAATTTGATCATAGCTATAAGAAATAATACCCTTTACTGTTGGGGATGGTGTGAAAAATGCATCAGTGGGAGGGCCCACTGGAAGAGTGGGGAATTGAGAGGTCATGACGTGGACAAAACTGAGCACTTGTAGATATGAAAAGAAATGACTATTCGGAAAATAGAATTTAGCTGAGAGTTGTTGGAACGATGCAAACGTGCCGTCAATATACAAATCATTGAATGGTTTGATGCCAAGGCTGAACCACATGGAGAAGGGATGGATGGATGGATGGGATGGATGGAAAACATGATTTCTGAGTAGAGGGGCCCTTAATGAATAGGTTTGGAAACTAAAGTGATGTCTAAACGGGTTCCAGATCATGAGAGTGGTTTTAACTCAAATGTTTTTGGTATAACTTGAAGTAGCAAAATGGATAGGGGAATGTGTCAAAGCAGCCAGTGAGGATGGCATACATGAGGAAGATTCTATCTTCAACCATGCTGGCTGAAAAAGATAACGCCGAAGAATATGGCTGACGTTTTAGATTCTCCCAACCAATTGTGCTATTTAGTTGTTTTTTTTTGCGTTTTGTGTAACTTATTTTTTTACTTATTGTGAACATAATGTTGCTGCTACCGTCTCTTATGACCGAATATAACTTCTGGACATCAGAAAAGCGATTACTCACCGCGGACTGGAAGAAACTTTTTCCTTTAACGAGTCCGACGAGAAGGACATCCGGCTTTCACTGGAACAGGCCCAGATCCATGCCTTTTACATGAAGAAAAGACCCCTGGCAATGGGACCACAGATCTGGCATCCTTCTGAGAATCCGGATGTGAGCGAGTAAACTCCCACTGCCTTCCATCCTTCTTGCTAACGTGCAATCATTGTAAAATAAAATTGATGACCAATGATTAAGATGATCCTACCAACGGGATATTAAAAACTGTAACATCTTATGTTTCACCGAGACRTGGCTGAACGAATATACGGACAATATAGAGCTAGCGGTATTTTCCAGGCACCGGCAGAACAGAAATGCTACATCTGGTAAGACGAGGGGTGGGGGTGTGTATCTTTCTGTCAATAACAGCTAGTGCGCCATGTCTAATATTAAAGAAGTCTCGAGGTATTGCTCGCCTGAGGTAGAGTACCTTATGATAAGCTGCAGACCCCACTATCTACCAAGGGAGATCTCATCTGTACTATTCGTAGCCGTTTATTTACCACCACAAAATGAAGCTGGCACTAAGACTGCTCTCAAACAACTCTATAAGGCCATAAGCAAAGAAGAAAATGTGATGCTCCTAGTGGCCTTGGTTTTTATAGCAGGCAAACTTAAATCAGTTTTACCACATTTTTACCAGCATGTCACATGAGCAACCAGGGGTAAGAAATCCTAGACCACCTTTACTCCACACACAGAGATGCATACTAAGCTCTCCCCTGCCCTCCATTTGGCAAATCTGACCATAATTATATCCTCCTGATTCCTGCTTACAAGCCAAAACTAAAGCAGGAAGCACCAGTGACTCGCTCAATATGGAAGAGGTCGGATGACGCGGTTGCTACACTACAGGACTGTTTTGCTAGCACAGACTGGAATATGTTCCGGGATTCATCCAATGGCATTGAGGAATACACCACCTCAGTCATCGGCTTCATCAATAAGTGCATCGATGACGTCATCCCCACAGTGACTGTGCGTATATATCCCAACCACAAGCCATGGATTACCGGCAACATCCGCATTGAGCTAAAGGCTAGAGCTACTGCTTTCAAGGAGCAGGAGATTACTCCGGACGCTTATAAGAAATCCCGCTATGCCCTCAGACGAACAATCAAACAAGCAAAGCGCCAATACAGGATTAAGATTGAATCCTACTACACCGGCTCTGATGCTCGTCGGATGTGGCAGGGCTTGAAAACTATTACAGACTACAAAGGGAAACCCAGACACGAGCTGCCCAGTGACGCGAGTCTACCAGATGAGCTAAATGCCTTTTATGCTCACTTCGAGGCAAGCAACACTGAAGAACAATGAAGCACCAGCTGTTCTGGATGACTGTGTGATAACACTCTCGGTAGCTGATGTGAACAAAACATTTAAACAGGTCAACATTCACAAAGCCGTTGGGCCAGACGAATTACCAGGACGTGTACTCAAAGCATGCACGGACCAACTGTCAAGTGTCTTCACTGACATTTTCAACCTCTCCCTGACCGAGTCTGTAATACCTACATTTTTCAAGCAGACCAGTATAGTCCCTGTGCCCAAGGAAGCGAAGGTAACCTGCCTAAATCATTACCGCCCCGTAGCACTTACATCGGTAGCCATGAAGTGCTTTGAAAGGCTGGTCATGGCTCACATCAACAGCATCCTCCCAGACACCCTATACCCACTCTAATTCGCATACCGCCCCAACAGATCCACAGATGATGCAATCTCAATCGCACTCCACACTTCCCTTTCTCACCTGGACAAAAGGAACACCTATGTGAGAATGCTGTTCATTGACTACAGCTCCGCATTCAATACCATAGTGCCCACGAAGCTCATCACTAAGCTAAGAACTCTGGGACTAAACCCCTCCCTCTGCAACTGGATCCTGGACATCCTGACGGGCCGTCCCCAGGTGGTAAGGGTAGGCAACAACACGTCTGCCATGCTGATCCTTAACACTGGGGCCCCTCAGGGGTGTGTACTTAATCCCCTACTGTATTCCCTGTTCACCCACGACTGCACAGCCAGGCACAACTCCAACACCATCATTAAGTTTGCTGATGACACAACAGTGGTAGGCCTGATCACCAACAACGATGAGATGAGACAGCCTATAGGGAGGAGGTCAGAGACCTGGCAATGTGGTACCAGGACAACAACCTCTCCCTCAACGTAATCAAGACAAAGGAGATGATTGTGGACTACAGGAAAAAAGAGGACCAAGCACGCCCCCATTCTCATCAACAGGGCTGTAGTGGAGCAGGTTGAGAGCTTCAAGTTCCTTGGTGTAAGCATTTCACTGTAAGGTTTACACCTGTTGTATTCGGCGCATGTGACTAATACTATTTGATTTGATGTTAGTTTGTATACCTCAATTGTCAGTAGAAACCCCATTTGTTTAAGCAAGTCAGTCATATCAGCTGCAGTACCAGTCAGAAGTTTGGACACACTTACTCATTCAAGTTTAGTTTTTTTGTGACTCTTTTCTACATTTTAGAATAATAGTGAAGACATCAAAACTATGAAATAACACATATAGAATCATGTTGTAACCAAAAAAGTGTTAAACAAATCAAATTATATTTTATATTTGAGATTCTTCAAAGTATTCTTCAGTATCCACCCTTTGCCTTGATGACAGCTCTTGGCATTTTCTCAGGCAGCTTCATGAGGTAGTTACCTGGAATGCATTTCAATTAACAGGTGTGCCTTGTTAAAAGTTCATTTGTAGAATTTCTTTGCTTCTTAATGCATTTGAGACAATCAGTTTTGTTGTGACAAGGTAGGGTTGGTATACAGAAGATAACCCTATTTGGTAAAAGACCAAGTCCAAATTATGGCAAGAACAGCTCAAATAAGCAAAGCGAAACGACAGTCCATCATTACTGTATAACATGAAGGTCAGTCAACGCGAAACATTTCAAGAACTTTGAAAGTTTCTTCAAGTGCAGTCGCAAAAAACATTAAGCGCTATGATGAAACTGGCTCTCATGAGGACCGCCACTGGAAAGGAAGAACCAGAGTTACYTCTGCTGCAGAGGATAAGTTCATTAGAGTTACCAGCCTCAGAAATTGTATCCCAAATAAATGCTTCACAGAGTTGAAGTAACAGACACATCTCAACATCAACTGTTCAGAGGAGACTACGTGAATCAGACCTTCATGTTCGAATTTCTGCAAAGAAACCACTACTAACGGACACCAATAAGAAGAAGAGACTGGCTTGGGCCAAGAAACACGAGCAATGGGCAACAGAACGGTGGAAATCTGTCCTTTGGTCTAATGAGTCCAAATTTGAGATTTTTGGTTCCAACCGCCATGCCTATGTGAGACAGAGTAGGTGAACGGATGATCTCCACATGTGTGGTTCCCACCATGAAGCATGAAGGAGTAGGTGTGATGGTGCAGGGGTGCTTTGCTGGTGACACTGTCTGTGATTTATTTAGAATTCAAGGCACACTTAACCAGCATGGCTACCACAGCATTCTGCAGCTATACGCCATCCCATCTGGTTTGCGATTAGTGGGACTATCATTTGTTTTTCAACAGGACAATGACCCAACACACCTSCAGGCTGTGTAAAGGTTATTTGACCAAGAAGGAGAGTGGCAGAGTGCTGCATCAGATGACCTGGCCCCCACAATCACCCCACCTCAACCCAATTGAGATGGTTTGGGATGAGTTGGACCGCAGAGTCAAGGAAAAGCAGCCAACAAGTGCTCAGCATATGTGGGAACTCCTTCAAGACTGTTGGAAAAKAATTCCAGGTGAAGCTGTTTGAGAGAATGCAAAGAGTGTGCAAAGCTGTCATCAAGGCAACGGATGGCTACTTTGTGTTGTTTCATAGTGTTGCTGTGTTCACTATTATTCTACAATGTAGAAAAGGATTCACTCCAWGGTGCTGAAAATAAATCTCTGCTGTTGGGACAGCTTTATGTAGGCCCTAACCGTGTGTGGGCACATTTTGTTACCTTTATAGTGCAATGAATGTATTGTTTTGTGTTGTGTTGTGTAGTATGCTTTACTGGCATGCATCTGAAAAGAAATTGGGGAAGTTGCCCGACCAAGATTTACAAGCTAAAATTGCCACTGACGGCAGGTATAAACAGGGCTAAAGATAACTACAGTACACTGCAGGAACACAGGGCTCCAACTCAGATAAGTTGACCTAGAGTACAGTGCTGTGCTAGTAGAGCTCAGTCCAGTGCCTAAGAGGGAACCTGTCATCTGATATCTCTTCCACACTGTAAACTGACCATGCTGATCCTGTGATCCCCAGTGTTCCCTCCTCATCCATCCTAGGGTTGTTTTGATCTATCCCAGCGTTGATTTGCTCCAGCACAGCCCAATGTGCTCTGGCCTTTCAGTCTCCACTGGACCTAACCAAGTATGACGTGCTTGTGCCATTCACCCCTTACACACACACACACACACGCACGCACGCACGCACGCACACGCACACGCACACACGCACACACACACACACACACACACACATAGCCCTTCTCCCCAGATAACAAGCCCCTAGGCACCCATGTTCTTAATGTATCCTGCTGTGCAAGCGTTGTTGTCTTCTAGCTCCTCTTCCTCCCTCAGCCGGAGGTTGTTTGCAGTATTAAGATTGATAGGAAGTCAGGACTGTCCAAGCTCTTCCTTTGCAGTGTCCCCTGGTTGGCATGCATTACAKTTCTTGCTCAAAACATCTCTGAAAAGGATTTWGTAGCTCAATAACTTTGTTTGAAGTTACTTTGACATGACTGATTGGGCATGACATTTAAAGCCCTATGTTTCAGAGGGTTAACCATGCAGGTTAKGTTTATTAAGTAGCAGTTCTCATAGTAATGTGCACCATAAGTAACAAACTGATTTCACAATATGCGCATCGTCACATTGGTTACATTTTTTACAAATACTGGTCTGATGGATATGATCCGTTTGCTGCTGTAGCCTACATTTCCTTGAGAGGATGTCATTTTTTGTMAGAAAATTACTCAAACTTCTAAATGAAACTGGGCCATGCTGTCACGCCCTGACCATAGTTTGTTTTGTATGTTTCTATGTTTTGTTTGGTCAGGGTGTGATATGAGTGGGCATTCTATGTTGTTTGTCTAGTTTGTCTATTTCTATGTGTTTGGCCTGATATGGTTCTCAATCAGAGGCAGGTGTTTGTYGTTGTCTCTGATTGGGAGCCATATTTAGGTAGCCTGTTTTGTATTGTGGGTTGTGGGTTATTGTTCCTGTTTTATGTGTACTTGTGTTCACGTTACGGGACTGTTTCGTCGTCGTCGTTTGTTTGTTTGTTGGTTTTTTGTTTTGTTTTTGTTCAAGTATTCTATTAAAATGAATACTCACCACGCTGCATCTTGGTCCTCCTCTCTTTCGCCCGACGAAGAACGTGACACATGCCAATTAAGTCACACATTATTTTAACKAACAGTGACTGTGGGCCAAGTTCCCCTACTCAGTCTTAAAGGGATGGTTAATCAATTTTACATATTTGTTTGGCTACTTTAACAAAATCAAAGTMTCGATTGCAGTCACTCCATGTCCATAAACTGCTTTTAAGTAAGGAAATACATTTGTAAATATGTAAATTCACTGAACTGTCCCTTTTAAAATAATGAAATAAGTCACAACAAAAACAAATTATTCAATATAATTTGTTTTTGTTGTGACTTATTTCCTTGCTTGCTTCAGGAGAMTATAATGTGAGTAATTGGACACACACTTTTCCTGCTGTCATGTCAARATCTATCCGCCGGTCAGGAAATGCTCTTCTGAGCTACTGACTCACTGACTCATACTGTAGGCTCAGTGGAGATGAATTGAGCATGTGAAGTGAGTGCGTAAATGTCGAATTGGGGGCTTTTGGATTAAATATTTAATACACTTTGAGTGAATCTAATGTTTCTCAACATCCTTCAATGATATTTCTCTATCCTTYGTGAAGTCGAATGTCWCTAGTCKCAACGTCCTTTTTTAGTTGTGTTCATGTGCCYGTRGGGGTTCTATGCTTCCCTTTCATTTATTTAATTTTTGTGGTCGTGTCTGCATTCTAAATGGTCAGCTGATTGTGTACGYGGAAATAATTGATGTTACACGGATAAGAGGAATACAGCTAATAGTTTATGCTCCATTTACCACACAGCACAAGCGTTTATTTCACCTGATTGCATAAAAGACAATGGTGGAGGGAGAATCATGGAGGAATGGTCCAAAATTCCTCCTGACCGTCGTGCAGGTCTGATCCTCAACTACAGAAAACGTTTGGTTGAGGTTATTGCTGCCAAAGGATGGTCAACCAGTTATTAAATCCAAGGGTTCACATACTTTATCCAACCTACACTGTGAATGTTTAAATGATGTATTCAATATAGACAAGAAAAATACAATAATTTGTGTGTTATTAGTTTAAGCACATTGTGTTTGCCTATTGTTGTGATTTAGATGAACATCAGATCAAATTGTATGACCAATTTATTCAGAAATCGAGGTAATTCCAAAGGGTTCACATACTTTTTCTTGCCACTGTATATATGTGATACGGTAAGAGCTGTATGTGCTCTCCTCTCACCTGTGCTAACCCTTCCTGGTCACCTGTGCGACCTCTGCACACAAGACCAGTGACCCATGACCAACATATAGTGCCCTCTAGTGTACAAAACAAGTAAAAAATAACCCTTGACAGATAACATATATATCATAAACAGGCCAAAATGGCTCCTACAGACAGGGAAACATGTGTAGAGTGTAAGAAATGCAGAACGTGTTTTTAAAGGGACAACCTGGGATTCCAAAAAATGGATGTACCAATCCCAGATTGTCCCTTTAAAAGGGCAGTCACTCCATGTCGGTTCGAAAAATAACAAAGCGACTGATTTGGTAAACAGCTGAGGGGTGGAGCTGGAGAAATGTAAYGACTCTCAAACTCATGGACAGAGCTATAGATACAAGGACTGACCATCCATAATATCAAATGTATAGTTTTAACCATGTTTTGAGGCTATACAATATTTGTTTACATTCACATTGTTGGATTAAAGCAAGCTTATATTTTGAGTTCTGATGGGGCACTACAGTTGAACTAAGCTCATGGGGCATCTATAAGTTATAGTATATTCTTCAATATTGAAGGGGTATATGTGACCCGATTCAGGAAACTAGGCATATGTCGCAAGTCCTGACTTCACATGAGAGCCGTTTGAACGTAAAAAATATTTTTTTAWCTAAATGTGTTTTTGGGCAGATATGTCTTCTTGAACATGTGAACTTTCATGTGCCTTAATAACAAACTTGTATGCCATCAAACTTGTATGCCATACGAATACAATTGTTAAATTATGAGCCTTGTTGGTTAAGCCACAGAAAAAGTCAGCAACCTTCCCACTAGCCATGATTGGTTGAGATAATGAGTGGGCTGGACATGCCGAGAGAGGAGTTTGGATTGGTCTGCCATAGAAGCTCTTCAGTCTGTGTTGGTAATCCTGTCGAACGCGGCCTTTTTTTTAAATGTATTGTGTAGTGGAGCTGCATAGGTGTTGCTCCACTTTCTGGAGGATCAAGTTTTGAACTCAGTGGAATTAGGGTATGATAGCTATAGAGATGGAGGAAACACCTGTCTCGGATTACATCTTCAAACTAAGGGCRACCGTGGCATGGCATTCTTGACAGGGAGACGCTTCAATGCACGATGATGTATACAGGTAAGATAGTCTAGCGTTAGCTAGCTACATTTTCAGATATTACACGTTTTCTAATTTTGACAGAAAGTGCTTTCATTTCAAGTTAAAGTGTACTGTTAGCTAGCTAGCTAATGTTAGCTGGCTGGCTCCCTAGCTGATGTTATCTTTCATTTCCCAGAGCCGTTTGCAAATCTAGTTAGCTAACATTGAACATGGTTGGTTAGCTCCCAGTACTGTGGCATTGTTGTTTAACTAGCTAACGTTAGTTGGCTGGCTTGTTAGCTAACATTATGTGACTTGTGTGAACTTACACTTTGTTTACCTTTGTTTACCTTTGTTTACCTATATGTCTTAAGCTAAAGTGTACTGTTAGCTAGCTAGCTAACGTTAGCTGGCTGGTTCCCTAGTTGACGTTATTATTTGTTTCCCAGAGCCGTGTGCTGTTCTAGTTAGAGCCTAATGTTAGCTAGCTAACATTGAACATGGTCGGTTAGCTCCCAGCACTGTGGCATTGTTGGCACTGTTCATTGTTTAACTAGCTAACGTTGGCTGGCTGGCTGGCTGGCTGGCTGGCTCGTTACGTGACGTGTATACAACACCCTTTGAATATGGCTGGTGTCAGTAAGCGTCTGCAAAAACGTGTAATGAAATTGTTGCCAGCAGAGCTGGTTAGGCTGTTTTCATGCTATCCAGAGGTAAACAAATCCTCGGCCAGAGCGTCAAGTGTGCGCTTCGAGAGTGAAACGAGATGGGGTGGCTAAAGCTTAGGGTGAGGGTGTGAACGATGCTGAATGGGTGTAGACAAAGAAGAGCTTTAYAATAGATAGCAAAACATTCAAAGGCGATTTTGTCAAAAGTGAGTTTACAAGTTGATCAACTTTCAAAGCAGAATTACTTTCCCAATCTTCCTCAAAATTTGTGTATGATATATCATTTTGTATCTCTGAGTCTCTACTTTTATCTAATGTCAAAAACAACATTTCAAATTTTGCTACATAAGACCGAATCCAGCTGGTGAGTCACATATATCATTCATTTAAACGTCTAAATAGATGTAGCAATTGCAGATTGCCCCTTTAAGTCTTGAATTTCTAATGTAAATGCACCAAGCAAAATGTAATTGAAGTACAGAATTCCATTGAGTACATTACAGGACAAGTACAGTCCAATAAAAGGCGAAGTCCTTCAGCAGTCATCTAAAAAAACACCCAAAAAGAAAATGTCCTACAGAGAGAGAGAGTCACAGAGTAAAATACCAGTAAAAGGACCTTTTCTAATTTTACCACTGCACCAAAAAATCTTACCACTCTGGGTTTTTACCAGAGTGATATAATGGAATAATGGAAGCATGCAATGACAATGTTACTACATAGTTGTCTGTTGTTGCAGCTGGAACTTCCATCAGAGAAAGCTATTTGAGGAAGACTGGAGGTCTCCCCCGGGGCTACTCTTCAGGCTTGCCCGCCTCTGAACATCGACATCTCAAAGTGGAGCCTGAAGTGAACAAAGATTTTACAGCAGAGAGAACAACGACGCAGCTGCATACACGCAGACATGGCCTCCATCACTCAACAAGCATAAACGAAACAATGACTTACTGAAGCAGTGTTCTCCACTTCACAGTTCTGATCTTAGAAATCTGTACATAGACAGTGTGTGCATTCTTTTATTCCAGCTCAACATTTAATCACCTAGTTTAATGATTCAGCTAATCCACTAATCATGGTCTTGGTCATTAGTTGACGAGACAAATCAGGTGTGTTGGTGCTGGGTTGAGACTAAAGCCCACACGTACTGCAGCCCACCATGCATAGGGCTGGTCACTGACTTAAAGGGACAACACCCTCCAAAATCAAACTTTGTCAAAAGTAGTCTAATGTCAAGATGAGTTCATGTCCCAGGAGATCTGTTTTGTAGATCCAGCTCTTTGCCACAATCCAAATTGAATAAGGTAATCACCATGTAATTTCCACATTTGCGATGCTTATCTTTTCCATTAATTTGGGGTTGGGCTGGATCTACAAACCAATGGTGTTTGACATCAACAGGTGCTTTGGTATACTCTCTTACAAAAAAGGTGCTGTCTAGAACCTAAAAGGGTTGTTCGACTGTCCCCATACTGTAGGAGAACCTTTTCAAGAACCCTTTTTGGTTCCAGRTAGAACCCTTTTGGGTTCTATGCAGAACACTTTCTACCTGGAATCCAAAAGTGSGTTCTACCTGGAATCCAAAAGTGTTTGACCTGGAACCAAAAAGGGTTCTCCTATGGTGACAGCTGAAGAACCCTTATGAAACCTTGTTTGCTAACATGCTGACAACACCGCTCGCATCGCGTGAGCAAGCGTTGCAAAATAAATGTACACATACATGTTATTCAATCATTGCAACCACACTGCTCATGCGCGTTAACGAGCGTCTGCGTGGCCAGGTGCTAAAATAGAACTTGGTTCTATTTGTGACGCTGGACGCGCTGCAAGTCCTGCCTCTCCCATCTACTCATTGGTTTTTAGGAGCATATACCTACGTGGGTGATTGAAAGACGAAATGAGGTCCACACTCCATTCCAGTTGGTAGTGGTAATGCACCTTAAAGTTGATTGCCAACCGCCATATGAAGACCAAAGAAGAAGAAGAAGCCTGAAGGAGGAGAGATTACCAGAAACAAACGTTTGCCATTTCATTTGTGGATTAATTGTCGGAGCAGAGGACCTTGTGCATTTCAGGTAAAATAACAACCCAATGTTTAAATCCCAGGATAAATTAGGTAGCAATAGCAAGCTATCTAGCTAAATTGCCATAAATGTTTAATGTTTTTTGACCTGTCCCCAAATTAATATAGTTGGTTCAGAGTTTGTTTTGATATTTTAACCTAAGTGTCCTGATCGCGTCCAGTGTGGGGGCACAGAATCAACATGCGCACCTCGGCGAACACGGACGCACACGCACGTACGGTCTGGTCAGCATGTAGGAGTGTATTCTAGTGACAACCATAGCGAGCATGTCAGTAAGCTCTCACAGCATACCCATTAGGCTTCGCTGCTCTTGGTTGAATGGCTTGCGATTTTGACTGAGGGATGCAAGATTGCTCATTTGAAACCATCCTTTCCTCTGCCTACAAGACAGTACAATGAGAATTTTGTACATCTATGATTCCATCATATTGGTCAGACAGCATAACGAGATAACTTGGCATGGTATCATTCTGCAATATGACGATAGTAATACAACCAATTTGGAGGCATTTCCTCCCTGTATGACTTGATAATGAACTTACAGTACTTGACATATACAGTATATTCCGATATTCGATTAATATAATTTTCATAGATTCTAGATTGCAAAACTATATGCCTCAAAAAGGTTGAGATTGTCACATTCTGTATGACATTTAAATGACATTGCAATGCTAAAGGCTTGTAGGGGGACAGGCATTGTCAAGCATGTACACACACAAATACACACACACACTTTCTGTCATGTCATTGGTCTATTGGGACCTTGCGTGAGARCAAGAAGGTTTGAATCTTAAATGCATTAACCTCCAGTCTGTTAATGGCTTGCTAATATTTCACTGGGTTAATTTGGGTTATTGATGCATGAACAGACAATACCCACCCACACATCCCATCCACACACACATATGCAAGCGTGTACGTGTCGCACATGCGCACACACACACACACACACATCACACCCAACACACACAAACACACACACACACACACACACACACACACACACACACACCACACACACACACACACACACACACTGTCATTCAAACAAGCCTCTGTTACTCAGACCTTTGATAAGAACTACACACTGACAAATATCATCACATAAACACACAACAGTATAGCTCCGTCCCTCTCCTCGCCCCTACCTGCGACTCGAACCAGGGACCCTCTGCACACATCGACAACAGCCACCCTCGAAGCATCGTTACCCATTGCTCACAAAAAGCCGCGCCCTGCAGTGCAGAGGGAACAAACTACTTCAAGTCTCAATGTGGACGTCACCGATTGCTATTACGCTCACCGCTTAACATTTTGGACACACCATGCCTGCCACTGGGCTCAAGCAGTTCAATTTTTGAATTAAATGTGGTTGAGTTGTTTAATAACTAACGTGAATTCAACAAAAAATGTTACCCATTGACATTGGATTAGGTTTAAAGTTTGGTGAAAAAAAACTCTAAATTCCCGTATGTTGTTGACGTTTTACAAACCCAATAATTTTTCCACATTGATACGTCTATAAAAAAATGTTTTTAATCATGACGTGGAAACAACACTAGATTCAACCAGTTTTTGCCCAGTGGGTGGCTGCCAAAGAGCCCCTGTCACTGCCATCCCCCTGGCAGCGGTGGAATTTCAACACTGATCTCCTTCCACGCAATAAGCTACTTCACCTCCGTGAACAGTCACAAGTCTCAGCTCCTCCAACGCCAGCCATGCTATACACACAACACACACACACAACACACAACACACACACACACACACACACAAACATGTGCTCGCACCACACACAGAGACACACCCTGATACACCCCCCACCCCCCCCCCCCCAACACACATACACACACAAACACACACAGATACCCCCTTTCCACACACACCGCCCCCATACGCACACACGGCAGCCCCAGAAATGTCAAGTGGAAAGAAAGGCGCCTTGTCACAAAGGCCAAGCCAACTACTGTAAAGGTCAGTCCCAGAATCCACCTCTCAAGTGGAATCCTATTCCCATGTAGTACACTTCTTTTGACCAGGGCCCATAGGGCTGTAGTCAGAAGTAGTGCACTATTTTGGAAATTGATTGCCATTTGGGACACAGTCACAGACTTCCTGGAGATAGCCATCATTAACTGTCAAACTGAAAAGAAGGTCTTCATGTACCATTTTACTTTGTACTTTAAAAAAATAAACCCTGCTGTAAGTGATGTGGGTAAGTGTTTTAGGTCACAACTACCATAACTGCTTTTTCCTGTGCAGTAAAGTAATGTGTTACCCATGAAAATATAGTGTAATTGAAAAATATGATTCTAGTTCTTTGGATTTCAAAGGCAATGGAGGGAGGGGCTTGCGTTGAGAAGCGCTGTCTTTGTTTTCCTTCTTTTGATACAGTTATTTACAAGTGAACCATAAATCAAATGAAAAGAGCAACCACAATTCTAACCGACAGACAATAATATCTGTTTTACACAATACTGTACATTTCTAGCTGAGCATTGCATTCTGTAACGGGGCCCTTCGGAACAGACTCCTGATTAAAGTTAGATGGGATTCTAGGTATCCTAGATGACCTATGCCCTTAAAGGTGAAAGGCAAAGGATTCCTGGTTTGACGTTTAAAAAATAGAAAAATACAGATAAATATATTACATTTTGTTTAGACTCGAGCGACACTTGTGTGAGCATGCGTGTGCTTTCTATCAGCACAATGGGAACGGAAAGCAAGCGCATGCTCGCACACGGAAAAGTATCGCTCGAGTCCAACATAATGGATTATAACGTTGTGAAGTTCAGAATGACACACATTCGTGTGTACAACATCTAAAGACCTACATCTCTATACTGAGAGCTTTGCCATTTCTAAAATCAAATCAAACTGTATTTGTCACATGCGCCAAATAMAACAAGTGTAGACCATACCGTGCTTACTTACAAGCCCTTAACTAACAGTGCAGTTCAAGAAGAGTTAAGAACAATTTTACGAAATAAACTAAAGGAAAATTTCAAAAAAAATAAGTAACACAATAACAAAACAGTAACAAGGCTATGTACAGGGGGTACCGGTACCGAGTCAGTGTGCGGGGGTACAGGTTAGTTGATGTAATTTGTAGATGTAGGTAGGGGTGAAGTGACTATGCATAGATAATAAACAGCGAGTACCAGCAGTGTACAAAACAAATGGAATGGAGGGGGGGTCAATGTAATAGTTTGCGGCCATTTGATCAATTGTTTAGCAGTCTTATGGCATGGGGGTAGAAGATGTTAAGGAGCCTTTTGGTCCTAGACTTGACGCTCCGGTACCGCTTTCCATGCGATAGCAGAGAAAACAGTCTATGACTTGGGAGACCAGAGTCTCTGACAATTTTATGGGCTTTCCTCTGACACGCCTATTATATAGGTCCTGGATTGCAGGAAGCTTGGCCCCAGTGATGTACTGGGCCGTACGCACTACCCTCTGCAGCGCCTTACAGGTCAAATGCCGAGCAGTTGCCATACCAGGCGGTGATGCAACCAGTCAGGATGCTCTCGATGGTGCAGCTGTGGAACTTTTTAAGGATCTGGGGACCAATGCCAAATCTATTCAGTCCCCTGGAAAAAGGTTTTGTGTGCCCTCTTCATGACTGTCTTGGTGTGTTTGGACCATGATAAATCGTTGGTGATGTGGACACCAAGGAACTTGAAACTCTCGACCCGCTCCACTACAGCCCCGTTGATGTTAATGAAGGCCTGTTCGGCTCGCCTTTTCCTGTAGTCCATGATCAGCTCCTTTGTCTTGCTCACATTGAGGGAGAGGTTGTTGTCCTGGCACCACACTGCCAGTTCTCTGACCTCCTTCCTATAGGCTGTCTCATCGTTGTCGGTGATCAGGCCTACCACTGTTGTGTCGTCAGCAAACTTCWTGATGGTGTTGGAGTCGTGTTTGGCCACGCAGTCGTGGGTGAACAGGGAGTACAGGAGGGGACTAAGTACACACCACTGGGGGGCCCCAGTGTTGAGGATCAGCGTGGCAGACGTGTTGTTGCCTACCCTTACCACCTGGGGGCGGCCCGTCAGGAAGTCCAGGATCCAGTTGCAGAGGGAGGTGTTTAGTCCCAGAGTCCTTAGCTTAGTGATGAGTCGTGGGCACTATGGTGTTGAACGCTGAGCTGTAGTCAATGACCAGCATTCTCACATTGGTGCTCCTTTTGTACAGGTGGGAAAGGGAAGTGTGGAGTGTGATTGAGATTGAGATTACATCATCTGTGGATCTGGTGGGGAGGTATGCAAATTGGAGTGGGTCTAGGGTATCCGGGAGGATGCTGTTGATGTGAGCCATGACCAGCCTTTCAAAACACTTCATGGGTACCGACGTGAGTGCTACGGGGCCGTAATCATTTAGGCAGGTTACCTTCGGTTCCTTGGGCACAGGGACTTTGGTGGTCTGCTTGAAACATGTAGGTATTACAGACTCAGTCAGAGAGAGGTTAAAAATGTCAGTGAAGACACTTGACAGTTGGTTTGCGCATGCTTTGGGTACACGTCCTGGTAATCTTTCTGGCCCCGCGGCTTTGTGAATGTTGACCTGTTTAAAGGTCTTACTCACATTTGCTACCGAGAGCCTTATCAAACAGTCATCCAGAACAGCTGGCGCTCTAGTGCATGTTTCAGTGTTGCTTGCCTCGAAGCGAGCATAAAAGGCATTTAGCTCATCTGGTAGGCTCCCGTCACTGGGCAGCTCGCGTCTGGGTTTCCCTTTGTAGTCCGTAATAGTTTTCAAGCCCTGCCACATCCGACGAGCATCATATGGACATATTTGGGTGTTTTTGGAGTCTTTGTACATGTTTTATCACCACACAAAGCCGATCAGTGTTGCTCAGTTGGTAGAGCTTAGCCCTTGCAACGCCAGCGTTGTGGGTTTGATTCCTATGGGGACCAGTACAAAAATGTATGCACTCCAGCTGCTCTGGATAAGAGTACTAAATGCCTTCATTAAAAAATATATATCAATGGTGGGGTAAGTGAAATCACAAAAAAAGTATCTGGACACTTCTATAATGTGCCATTTACATAGAAAATGTAGGTTTGGTTCACAAATATAATTTGTTCAAAAAGCTAACACCCACTGTAGCTGATCCTGGCTTCAAACTCCTCCGGGTATTTATCCGTGTGCGAGTGTGTTCCTGAAGGGGTTGGCTTTAAAGCAAAAACGACACATTTCGGTGATCTGAAAGCCCTCTCACAAAAACGTTTGACACGCCAGTGATTGAAAGACCAATCCAAAGTGTTCAACCAACATGCCAACCTATAACCGTGAATCTAGCTTGACATTTACACTGTCCCTTTTACTGTCAAAAGACGTTGCAGAATCGAGTCACTCAAGTGTTGATTTTTCCTTCAAATGTGACAAATAAGCTGGCCCACTTTCCTGCTGAGAAGAATCCCTGCCAAGCATTTACGACGTCCTGCTATTTCTCTAAATATTTCTATGCTCTCCCTAGACATGGAGGGAGAAATGCTTGCAGTAGCAGCAGCGGCAGTGCTACCTCAACGACTCATGTCAGTTGTCCCTAGACATTGATCTTGGGTCAGTGTTGCATTTCCCCCAATAATGGTTAAGGTTAGTATTTGGGGAGGAGAAGCTGATCCTAGATCTGTACCTAGAGGAAACTTCACCCTGGAGCACCTCAGTGACTCACGTTCCAGAACAGGGAGAATGGTCCCAGACGGCACTGTGTGATGATGTCATAAGCCCTGGTGCGGCTCCTAAAAGCAAAAGGCAGACAGGTATGCATTAGCCCCTTAAACCAGACAGCGGCCAATCTGGTTGAGTTCAGAATTCAGTAATATTGACCAGGCTAGACATATTCCAAAATAAAAAGTGTAGAATTCAGACTTGGGATAGTAATGTTTATGCCACTGTCTTCATTTATAAGTACACGCACAAACACACACAAGCACACCCCTCATAGTACACAGTAGGCCTATTTTACAGCTTCACTCACAACTGGGGCAAGAAGCCACGGGAGAAAATAACATTTGGGAAAAAATACAAATATAAAGCAGTCTGTGAAAGAGACAGAAAGYGTTATGAATTCACAACAAAACATGGGAAATCTCTGGAAGCATGTGCTACTTGAGTAATGGTGTGAAAAGTAAAACTTGCTACAAATAACCCTCACACGAGCAAGGCAAATTTAACCATTTGGGACTTGAATTAGTCTAGTGCTTAAAGATTCATTACTTAATAAGAATCAGGTCGCTGTGCTGCCACCCCGAAACACTGTGACATGTAGACTGGTAGTAGCTAGAAAACAAACTAAATAAATAAAAATAAGGAAATTACAATAAAGTCTTGGCAGTGATGGCTTGACTACTGTAAACTCACAGGCAGAAAACTCACAGGCAGCCAATGCAGAGACCTAAAAACCGATGTAATGTTTGCTCTCCGTCTGGTCTTGGTCAGTACCCGTGCCGCATCATTCTGTATGTTTTGCAGTTGACCAATGGCTTTCTTGGGTAGACCAGACAGGAGAGCTTGACTACTGTAATGCTCTCCTGTCTGGTCTACCGAAGAAAGCCATTGGCAAAACATACAGAATGCTCCAGCACGGGTACTGACCACGATCAGACGGAGAGCACACAGTACACCGTTTTTAAGGTCTCTGCACTGGCTGCCTGTGAGTTTCAGAATTCATTTTAAGATTGTTTTATTGGTTTTTAAATCAATCCACAATTGTGCACCCCAATACATGTCAGAAATGCTTTTATGTGTCCAGTAGGTCCCTCAGGTCCTCTGGCACTGGCCTTTTAACCATCCCAAAGAGAGGCATTCTTTAGTTATTATGCTCCAGGCCTCTGGAATAGCCTGCCAGAGAACCCGAGTGGGGCCGAAACTGTGGACATATTTAAAAGAGATCTTAAAACACATATTTTTAGCTTTGCTTTTCCTTAGGGTGCTTTTTTAGTTTTTCAGTTTTTGTCATTATTTTGGTTTTTTATCTTATGTTTGTTGGTGTAGTAAATATTTCAGCTTTTATTKTCAGTATTTTCATTTTTTTTCCCCCTGTGAAGCACATTGCGTTGCATTCCATGTCTGAAATGTGATCTATAAATAAAGCTTGATTTGATGGGTCTCAGACATGTTTTTTTTGCATGTGCTCGCTGTTTAGGTATATTTAAAAAATAAACCACAACCAATTACATCTGTGAGAATAATAAACCAATAAGCACACTTAAAATAAACTGTAATAATAAGCATAACCTTAACCATAGCCATAAACTTAAGGATAACCATAACCATGTAACTTGCTCCATTTTTGCAATACTGTGCATGTATTTTCACCATAAGCATAACCATATGACTTCCTCCATTTTCACCATACTGTAGCCTACATGCATTGATTATAGCTTGTGAAATCCAGCCGACTGGAAACTTTGACCACTAGATGAATCAAGTGTACAGAATGATTTAACCAAGGTCATGAACCTTCCATTCACACGCAAACACACACGCGGAGAGATACTTTATGCCTGCAGATAATGGCCAAACTCGCTGTAGCCAGAAAAGAGAGAGAGACAGAGAGACACAGAACAGAGAGAGAGAGAACAGAGAGGGAAAAGGTCACACCAATTAAGCAACACGGAGGTGGCGGAGAGTTCTCCATATCGTGTCGTGGGGAGGCCAAGCGTGAGGGCCCTGACAGAGGCCATGCTCAACACTGACTCATCAAAAACAGGAGGGATAGATCAAATAAACAACCCAAAAAATAAAAAACATGTTTCTATTTTGACTATGGTTCCGGGCTACTGCTGTCCCTTGGCTCTCGAAGCTCTCACATATATTTCACTTTGCAACGGGGGAGATTTCTGTTTACAAATTTCACATGCGCCAAAGTGATGCAACTAGGGCACACTGGCAGATGGGAGAGGTTGGTTTGTGTAAATCATGAGATGACGAGCCCCTCCCCACCGACTACTAGAGGCACAGTGAAGCGCAGATTGTCGACCAGACAGACGCCTTGTTGACCTGTTGCAATGCATTCATCCACCAGGCGGGAGTGTAACTACTCAAAATCTATATTGGAGCACTGAGGAGCCCAAGTTTGGGTCATGTTCATTAGGACATACAACAGAATTTAAAAAAAAATGTTTTAAAACAAGCAGTTCTTATTGGACAAGTACAGATAGCACCTCCCCATTTCACTCCATTTAGGTGCGTTTCCCTCCGTTTCATGCCTACCCAACACAACTATGTTCTAGTTGTAGTGCTAAGATGAACCTGCCCATCGAACTGGGACAAACATCAAACGCATGTCTGAAAGCGCAATGTAGAAAAACCCACTATCTGTGTCTGCAACAACTGAATACTGGTCTGAGTTACAGTAAGCATAGATGATGCTTGTTTAATTTCATTAACCTCGACAACACTGCAGAAATAGTGACTCCAGTCGATTGATGTGGTTCTTTTTCAAACTGTTTTGTTGTGACATTTTATTTTCTATCTGTACTGTACTGTATGTAAGACTGAATTTGCTGAGCACCAATTGCCTGTATTACAGCGACCTCTACTGGAAGCATGTTTGTGTGGTTTTCRTGACAGCTCTTTTGAATTGATGAGATGACAGACATTTTTGTTATGATGATAATAACATCATTGACTTGACATTTGACATCAAGATATGCTGTGCTGTTTGTGTGACACTGCATTAAATAGTGCAGGAAAAATAAATACTATGTGATATCTTTACATTTGTATATTTTCACCAGTAGATCTGTTTTTCTCTTACTTTGCACTTTTTTTTCTCTCTTATATTGTGAACTTTAGTTAAGATGATTAGCACCCAACCACATAATTATAGACGGTACAATATCCCCTCAAAATAATCTCCATCCAGTACATTTGATACACTGTGACACCGAGGGGAAAAACAAGGAAACGGTTGTAGCCTATACATTAACTGTAAATCATCAAGCACATATAAAAGACCAGAAAAGTAGCTGAGACACAAAATCAACACAGTTTAGCCAGCATTTCATCAGCTAGATGAGACTCTTAATGACAACCATGAACACAAAATGAGGTCATATGAGGTCTTGAGCGGCCCATCAGTAAACAATAGCTACAGGCCCAATAGCCACAGGAAGGAGGGTTCAGCACTTGGATCTATTTTTACTACCGCAATTAACATCAAAGAATGTGATATCTCTCCATTCTTTGGCCACAGTCTGACACGTAGCTTCGTCAAATGTTGGATGGCTCCTTTCAACGCTGCTGCTATCGCTTGGCTTGTCTCCATCTGTTGCAAGAGCATACCTCCACGATACAGATAGAAGGGAGATTGTGGTGGGAGAGAGGAAGGGAGAGGGAGATATAAAAAGAGAGCGAGAGAGAGACCGAGAGAGAGAGAAAGAGAGAGTGTGTGTGTGTGTGTGTGTGTGTGTGTGTGTGTGTGTGTGTGTGTGTTTGTGTGTGGTGTGGTGTGTGTGTGTGTGTGTGTGTGTGTGTGTGTGTGTGTGTGTGTGTGTGTGTGTAAAACCTTCTTGGGAAAACCTTCTTATAACCTTATAATAATGTTATTTCATAACCACAATAGAAAGACTATACAGAGTATACTGTATTGGAAATGTATCAGTGGAGTTCAGGGTTGGGGTCAATTCCAGGAAGTAAACTGAAAGTCCAACCCTCCCCCCAAATGTAATCTTATAGGAAGCAATGACGAAATTTGAATTGATATTGGAGAATTTACTTTTTGTATTGACTGAATTGATGGAGTTGCTACAGTAAACTTTGTGCTCTCTTTAAATGTGAACCTTTGCACTCTATGCTAGTTCAGGAAACACTGTTAATATCTCATTGGACATTTTCTTTTCTTTAGTGAAACAATACATTTATATTATTCATGTTTAGAAGAGTGTTTAAGATGTAATTTCTGGGACATAGAAAATTTAATAATGTGTCCTAATTAACAGTTTTATTTCATAAAGACCATGTTTTTGGGCCATCTTTCCATCATACATGTGTTTATGTAGTTTTTTATGAAATTACTGTATATTGAGTTGCCACAACTTAATTGGTTTAAAGTGTGTTGAGTTGTTGTAACTTAATAGGTTTAGTGCAATCGGTTTCCTTAAGCCATTTGAGTAGGAAGTTCATGTTCAAGTGAGCTTGTGAGGACAGACGCTGGGAGATGAGAAGCAAGTACGTGGAGTGAGTATTTAATAAATAACAGACATGAAACAAAACAGGGACAGCATCTGGACAATGGGAACAAAACGACATTAATGCAGACACAGGGAAGAAACTGAGGAAGTGACAGATATAGGGGAGGCAATCAATAAGGTAATAGAGTTCAGGTGAGTCCCATGAAGCGCTGATGCGCGTAATGATGATGACAGGTGTGCGTAATGATGGGAAGCCTGGCGCCATCGAGCACCAGAGAGGAGGAGCAGGAGCATGCGCGACAGAGCTTAACTCATTTGTGTGTTAGCCAACTTCACTCAAAAGTGTTATGTTACAATAACATAGTATATTTAAGTAAAGTCAACAACATTTCAGTACACTTCACTTAATTATTCAGGTAAAGTCAACACCACTGTGTACACCATTGTGTAATTTGTGGCGGCAGGTAGCCTAGTTGTTTGAGCGTTGGGTCAGTAACCAAAATGTTCCTTGATCGAATCCTGGAGCTGACAAGGTACAAATCTGTCGTTCTGCCCCTGAACAAGGCAGCTAACCCACTGTTCCAAGGCCGTCATTGTAAATAAGAATTTGTTCTTAACTGACTTGCCTAGTTAAATAAATGTTACATTTACGTTGATTATTTAAGTACGGTTAACAAGAACACTTGTTATGCTTACTCAAACATTGGCAGTACAGTATGCTCAAATTAGATATTTTTTTAACTCAAATTGTTCAATGCAAATCGGTTTCCTCAAACCATTTGAGTAAAATTAACTAATCAGGTTTTACAGTGACAGTTTCCCTACGCATGCATGGGTGCATGTGAAAATATGTTATAAATATGTTTGGGAAAACCTGTTTATTACCTCATCACAATGGGGTAGAGTATAGCTGTCCTATGGCCTGAAACATTGCTGACTTTTGTCTACCTTATGACTTACGACAGGGTTAGTTATGTCTAGCTTATGACAAGTTGTTATGTTTACCTTGTGACAGAGAGGTGCCTGGCAGTGCCCATGGTTGTGTGATTCGTGGGACCGTCTGGTTTATTTAAGGTGACGAGGAGAAAGGGAAGAGAAAGAGAGAGAGAGAGAAAAGACAGCACACCTGACTTCCTCCACAATAAACAGTTGGGATCCATCCCAASTGGCACCCTATTTCCTATGTAGTGCTTAGGGCTCTGGGCCATAGGGCTCTGGTCAAAAGTGCACTAGATAGGGAAGAATATAGGGTGCCATTTCAGACGCAACCTCGTAAAATGAGCTGGCGTGGTAGGCGGCCAAGAATATCAAAACGTCTGCCCACATCGACAAAACCTCAACAAGACACCGGGTCCCTTGTTTTCCATGGGAGCAGTGAACCGCATAAGCGACACAAAAATGAGGACAAAACAGAGACGGTTAAATAGTATATTAATGACCTCCATCTTTTGCGGCATCTTCTAAAAGGGTTTGGTATATTGTGATACCCTCTAATGGAGGCGGTAATAGAGCAGCCGTGTAGATAGGGGCAGGAATTTATATCTGGTATGCATCTGATAAAAAAAACAGTGATCTTATCACTTTGGGTCGACTGGGCCTTTCTTAGCGAGACAATACATCATAGACTGAGAGATGTGGGAGTTTATGTGGGTCGTGAATGTGCTGTTGCTTGAGTCCTCTCTCCACGTTCTCTTTAAATGCTTACGCCCTTCTACTGTGAAGGTATGGCTTATTCAAAGCCCCTATGTGAGAATAATGGATAAATTGCAAAGATTTAAGGATAGCTTGGACTATTTATCCATAAATTGCAGGGTTCATTCTATCCAATCATTGATTATGATTTTGACTCTGCCTCCATAATGAGCTGGTGTTGTGCACTTTTCATTCATAACACTGCAAAAGGTCACTTTCACACAGCTGTTTTGCATATACGTGCATCAGAGAGGTAAACACAGCTGCAAGCCAAAACTGGCAATGCCAATACTGTGACGCTTCCAACACCACGTGTGGGTTCAGGTCTACCCGCAGGTGCCAACGTCAGTACCGCCATGGCAGAGCCTAACAAAGCGTTCAGTGTTGGGGCGAGCAAAGTCGCTGCCGCCGTCAGATTGAGCAGAAAGGAGAAGGTGAGTTATTGCCAAACATACCCTGTGCCAATGTTGTTGAGTCATTGTGTATGTGGCAGTAAAGTGGGCCAAATAAGCAACTGAGGAGATGACAGTCAGGCTGGCCATGAAGGGAATATAATAGGCCTACCTACTATCTAAACATACAGTACCATTCAAAAGTTTGGACACACCTACTCATTCAAGCGTTTTTCTTWATTTTTTACTATTTTCTACATTGTAGAATAACAGTGAAGGCATCAAAAGTATGAAATAACACATATGAAATCATGTAGTAAACAAAAAAGTGATAAACAAATCAAAATATATTTTATAGTTGAGATTCTTCAAAGTAGCCACCCTTTGGCTTGATGAGAGCTTTGCACACTCTTGGCATTCTCTCAACCAGCTTCACCTGCTGCTTTTCCTTCACTCTGCAGTCCAACTCATCCCAAACCATCTCAATTGGGGTGAGGTCGGGTGATTGTGGAAGCCAGGTCACCTGATGCAGCACTCCATCACTCTTCTTCTTGGTCAAATAGCCCTTACACAGCCTGGAGGTGCATTTTGGGTCATTGTCCTGTTGAAAAACAAATGATAGTCCCACTAAGCCCAAACCAGATGGGATGGCGTATCGCTGCAGAATGCTGTGGTAGCCATGCTGGTTAAGTGTGCCTTGAATTCTAAATAAATCACAGACAGTGTCACCAACAAAGCACCCCCACACCTTCACACCTCCTCCTCCATGTTTCACGGTGGGAACCACACATCAYCCTTGGAACCAAAAATCTCAAATTTGGCTTCATCAGATCAAAGGACAGATTTCCACCAGTCTAATGTCCATTGCTGGTGCTTCTTGGCTCAAGCAAGTCTCTTCTTCTTATTGGTGTCCTTTAGTAGTGGTTTCTTTGCAAGAATTCGACCATGAAGGCCTGATTACACAGTCTCCTCTGAACAGTTGATGTTGAGATGTGTCTGTTACTTGAACTCTGTGAAGCATTTATTTGGGCTGCAATCAGAGGTGCAGTTATTCTAATGAATTTATCCTCTGCAGCAGAGGTAACTCTGGGTCTTCCTTTCCTGTGGCGGTCCTCATGAGAGCCAGTTTCATCATAGCGCATGATGGTTTTTGTGATTGCACTTGAAGAACCTTTCAAAGTTCTTGACATTTTCCGGATTGACTGACCTCCATGTCTTAAAGTAATGATGGACTGTTTTTTCTCTTTGCTTATTTGAGCTGTTCTTGCCATAATATGGACTTGGTCTTCTACCAAATAGAGATATCTTCTGTATACCACCCCTATCTTGTCACAACACAACGGATTGGCTCAAACGCATTAAAAAGCAAAGACATTCCACAAATTAACTTTAACAAGGCACAACTGTTAATTGAAATGCATTCCAGGTGACTACCTCATGAAGCTGATTAAGAGAATGCCAAGAGTGTGCAAAGCTGTCATCAATGCAAAGGGTGGCTACTTTGAAGAATCTCAAATATAAAATATATTTTGATTTGTTTAACACTTTTTTTGGTTACTACATGATTCCATATGTGTTCTTTCATAGTTTTGATGTCTTCACTATTATTCTACAATGTAGAAAATAGTAAAAAATAAAGAAAAACCCTTGAATTAGTCAGTGTTTCCAAACTTTTGACTGGTACTGTATAACGGGCTATTTCAGAATTCAGAGGTGAGAGAGTGTATTATAAGGATGTTATAACTACTTATGAGTTGTTATGACAGTTTACAGCAAGTGTTAYAATAGACTACAAGGGTAGGCCTATCATAAAGCATTATGAATGCATTTGCCTCATAGAAAGTTACTAAAAGTTGTCGTGAAGATAGCCTCCCCTTCTTAGCTTATCTAAGATAGCGTTAGCAGGAAAAGTTCCAGCAAGCCAACTGTTACTCAGACAGACCTTATCAAAGCACTTTTCATATCAGGGATAATTACGCCCCAGATGTAGCCACTGAGAGATGTTAATGGTTACTGTGCAAACAACAACCACTATAAAGACTTTCCCTGTGGGAGAACATAACATCCTAACCTTTAGGTTTTACAATGTATAATTCAAGTTAAAACTCTACAGTGTTCAAAAGTAGTCAACTGTATTAGTGTTCATTTTCAATTCTTTACAGTTACTGAAACTCCCTGAAAGCTAACACTAATAGTGTTAAATGTAACACTAAAAAGTGTCTACACTTCACAGTGGTAGCTAACACAGTGTAGTATTTAACAACATCTACACTTTTTTGCTGTGAGATAACCGTCACAAATGTTGGGCTGTCGATCAATTTAGAAAAGTTGATCAAAACTATATTTGTTTTTAAGAAAGCTTGAATTGTTGGGAAAGGGCCAGTGGTCAAGTCAGCTTAGATGAAAAAGCAATTCCCCCGGGACTGTAATCCAAAATTAACTCCAAGATAACTACAGTAAAAAGCAGTTGGAAAAAGTCCCTAATGTTCCCTTCAAAAACATGGCAGACAATATGTCTGTCCCAGACCAATTCTCTACCTCTCTCTAAGATAGCATTGAGAAATAATCATCTTTGGGTAGGTTTTTTGTCTTATCCAAAGGGTGGCATGTCATAATCAGTGCCTTGGCACACTTCATGTGGTGGCTGAGTTGGCCCTAGTCTAGTGCCTAGAAGAAACTTGGTAACACTTTCTAGTGTTATAATTTACAATAAGTATATCATAAGGCATTATGCAATTTTAAGGTATGTGTGCCTCATAGAAAGTGTTACCAATTGATTTGTGTTGTTGTTTTATATTACATTTGTATCCCTCTGATTATACAACAAAATGTGTATTATCCCTATCCAAATATTGTTGTTATTGTTGATATTTTAATCATATTTTATTTCAAGTGCATGCTCAACTTTTTAAATGCCCCAACACCCTTTTATTCCAAAGTGGAGCATTATAATGTTGACTTTAGCAATGATACACTTCCAATTCACGGTTTATTATAACCCTGGAGACAGTAAGGTCGCAGGTTGGTCTTCCTTGATTTTTACAATGAAACACATGCATGTCTTCCTCTTCAGGAGAGGTGAAGGTCGAGTGTTATATGAGGTCCTCCTCTCTAAAAGGACGTGTGTACGTGCAGCCGGACTCAGTTCCAACAGTTCCTGTGAGAGTGCCAGTATTTACCAAGCAGGTGTTCAACTCGGTTTAATATTAATCCTCATTTATTATATGCTGCTGGTGTAGAGGAATTTCTAGGTAAAGGAACACGACCTTTCGTCGGTATCCGGTTTCAGCGAATGAGTCAAACATCAATGGGTAGTGAATTGCTGTCGACAGTTTTGAAGGTGTTGCTGTTTATTATCATTACGGTCCAGGTATTTCTGGTTTATGACATAGGAGATGTATTTCTGATTTTATGATTATTACGATATTATATTTATAATGTTGCATCATATGTTTAAAATCAACTCTGAATATATAGTTGTTTTAATGTTAGGCTATAGTCACTCTTCATCCTAGTATAAAAGTCAATTTGATGACATCATATATACATTGAATGACATCATATATGGATGAGTGTCCAAAATAGGCTAATTTCATATTGCAAATTAACAAAGCTTCATTGCGGGTCAAAACTCTTTCTATTATGAAAACAACATTGGGGACATCAAATCATGATATGTACCTAAGGACTTCATAACACATTCATAATTTAGTAACACATTTATAAGCAGTAAACATAACATGCTTGTGTAAACAACCACTTTAACTTTAACTGAAAATATAAAATAATGAGTGGTTATAGCTTAATAATAATGATCTGAATGACAAAAACAACAGCGAATTGGAAAAAACGGCACGCTTTGTTTCTACCTTTGAATGGGCCTTGGCCCTCAGCGGTTGGCCCTGCCCTCGTTATGCTGACGTCAGGGGTTGGGTTACTTTGGACTACGTGTGGAGTGAAGTTGAGGGGGGAGGGGGTGGGGTACAGTACGGTGCGTCGGCGCCATGCGACTCGACCAGAACGASACACTGCAAACGACAGTCAGACAATTGGTAATGTCGTGCTCAAACAGTATTTTATCTATTACGAAACCCAAAAGGAGGGCAATTCACCACGTGATTAAATAATTTAGCTGGGATGCCGCCGCTCTCCAATTTCGTTTGTATTGTTTTAGGAGTCTTCCAAAACTTACACGGTAGCAGCGCGTGAAAAGAGCTAGGTTTAAAGGGGTGCTCGCTCTGCCTTATTAAAGCATGGAGACGGAGAGCGCAAAGGAAAGCGCCGTCGTGACCGATTTGGACAGGGACCAGCAGTATTGTGAGCTTTGTGGAAAGATGGAAAACCTGCTTAAATGTGGACGATGTCGGAACTCGTTCTACTGTAGTAAAGAACACCAGAAATCGGACTGGAAGAAGCACAAGCAGTTTTGTAAAGAGGCCGAAAAACCTCAGTGTCAGCCGCAGCCCGAATCAGCACAACGACCCGCACGGACTGCGAAAGGAGGGCAAGGCAAGCAGTTAAAAAAGAAAAGCACCGAGCAACCGAATGACACAGCTTCTCAGAGCACCACAAACACTGGACGTTCAAATCCGCCTGCAGATGGCGAAAGAATGAAATATTTGATCACTTCGCCAACTCGCTCGGGTAGTGTGTCTGACAGCAAGCAGACTGGGGAAGGAATTAAGCTCAGCTATAAGACCAACGGACAAACGATGTCCCCCCCGCAAAAACTGGCTATGAACTATATCGTTCCATGTATGAATAAGCATGGCATCTGTGTTGTTGACAATTTCCTTGGAGAAGAGACTGGACTGAGTATTTTGGAAGATGTGAGAGCCCTCCACAAGACTGGTAAATTTACTGACGGACAGTTGGTTAGTCAAAGAAGCGATTCCACTAAAGATATACGAGGAGACAAAATAACTTGGACTGAAGGAAGAGAGCCTGGTTGTGAGAAGATAGCCTTTCTCATGAGTCGCATGGACGACCTGGTCCGACACTGTAATGGTAAACTGGGAAACTACAGAATAAATGGAAGGACGAAAGTAAGTAAACACTGAAAGTGAGTTGCACATTATTATTAGATGTTAACTTATTGAAATAGTTATTTATCTTCTCCAGTTAGGCCTGTTTAAAAGTTATGACTCTTAAACATTTGTTTTTGCCTCAACATAATAATCATAATATTGAAAACAGGAATCAAATATTTAAAAAAGTGTAATAGTAATAGTATGAATATGGTATCATGAATTATACTATTATAAGAATATATAATACATATAATCTTATAATAACATATGCCTATTCTTAATATAATAATTAATAAGAGTAGGCCTATACTTGGAAAATATTTGGAAAATATTCAGACCCCTTGATTTTCCCCCCACATTTTGTTATGTTAGACATTCTAAAATTGATTAAATATTTTTTCTCCTCAATCTACACACAGTACCCCATAATGTAATAATAATAATAAAATTTTGCAAATGTATWAAAAAAAAACTGAAATATCACATTGTACATATATTTTTTATTTAACCTTAGCTAAGTCAGTTAAGAACAAATTCTTATTTACAATGACGGCTTACACCGGTCAAACCCGGACGACGCTGGGCCAATTGTGCACCGCCCTATGGGACTCCCAATCACGGCCGGTTGTGATCCAGCCTGGATTCCAACCAGGATGTCTGTAGTGACACCTCTAGCACTAAGATGCAGTGCCTTAGACCGCTGTGCCACTCGGGAGCCAGGTATTCAGACCCTTTACTCAGTACTTTGTTGAAGCACCTTTGGCAGCGATTACAGCCTCGAGTCTTCTTGGGTATGACACTACAAGCTTGGCACACCTGTATTTGGGGAGTGTCTCTCATTCTTCTCTGCAGATACTCTCAAGCTCTTGTCAGGTTGGATGGGGAGCATCGCTACACAGCTACTTTCAGGTCTCTCCTTAAATATTCGATTGGATTCAAGTCCAGGCTCAGGCTGTGCCACTCAAGGACATTCAGAGACTTGGCTGTGTGCTTAGGGTCGTTGTCCTGTTGGAAGGTGAACCTTCACCTCAGTCTGAGGTCCTGAGCGCTCTGGAACAGGTTTTCATCAAGGATCTCTCTGTACTTTGCTCTGTTCATCTTTCCCTCGATCCTGCCTTTTGGCAAACTCCTGAAAGGCCTGATTGGTGGAGTGCTGCAGAAATGGTTGTCTTTCCGGAAGGTTCTCCCATCTCCACAGAGGAACTCTTGAGTTCTCTCAGAATGACCATCAGGATCTTGGTCACCTCCCTGACCAAGGCCCTACTAACCCGATTGCTCAGTTTGGCTGGGCGGCCAGCTCTAAGAAGATTCTTGGTGGTTCCAAACTTCTTCCATTTAAGAATGATGGAGGCCACTGTGTTCTTGGGGACCTTCAATGCTGCTCTGACATGAACTGGTCAACTGTGGGACCTTATATAGACAGGTGTGTGCCTTTCCAAATCATGTCCAATCAATTGAATTTACCACAGGGGCACTCCAATCAAGTTGTAGAAACATCTCAAGGATGATCARTGGAAACAGGATGCACCAGAGCTMAATTGCGAGTCTTATAGCAAAGGGTCTGAATACTTATGTAAATAAAGTATCTTTTATTTTTAATAAATTAGCAAACATTTCTAAAAACTGGTTTTCGCTTSGTCATTATGGGGTATTGTGTGTAGATTGATGAAGAAAAACATGAATTTCATACATTTTAGAATAAGGCTGTAACGTAACAAAATGTGAAAGTCAAGGGGTCTGAATACTTTTCGCATGCACTGTATGAACGAGAATATTAAAGTATTGTAGCGAATTCGGAAAGTAKCCCTGATATGACTAGAACCGTAGTCTGCAGCTGTGAGGCCGGTTGGACGTACTGCCAAAATCTTTAAAGCGACATTGGAGGCAGTTTATGGAAGAGAAATTAACATTMAATTCTATGGCAACAGCTCTGGTGGACATTCCTGCAGTCAGCATGCCAATTGTACCCAGCACAAGGTGCACCTGTGTAACGATCATGCTYGTTTAATCAGCTTCTTGATATGCCACACCTGTCAGGTGGATGGATTATCTTGGCAATGGAGATATGCTCACTGACAGGGATGTAAACAAATTTGTGCACAACACTTTGTATGGAACATCTCTGCAATTTTTTATTTCAGCTCATGAAACATGGGACCAACACTTCACATGTTGCGTTCATATACCTTTTCCACTGTAAATAGTAAAGTACAGACCCCCCCCCCAAAATACTTAAGTAAAATTACTTTAAAGTACTACTTAAGTACTTTACACCACTACTTGAAACAAAACAGAATCAGTGTTACTCACAATAAAATAACTTGGTGCTTATTAAATTGTTAAATTAATTAAATATTACAGTCTTAATAAATGTAACTATTACTGCGATATGCTACTTTCCATATGCTAGGATATTTTAGTTACAGGACAAAAAAAGCTGAGAGAATGGGGTATTCCCTATTACTGAGGAGTCCAGATTCTCTTTCCCTCCACCACCACCACCTCCCTTTTTTTTTGTAGGGATAATGGAGCTCTGTCGTCCTAACATAGGTTTTTCAGTATATTTATGAGGAAAGTGGTGGCGGGGGCAAGATTTGATCCCATGCAGTTATTGGCCATGTATGCTTAGTGGACTACAGCACAGCTACTGTGCCACACACCCTAACAACCTCTCACTCTTAACAGTAGAACCGCTGGGCCTCGAGGGACCCCCCTTCAAGCTAATGAGGACTCATTTGACTGCAACATTCTAACAGTGTAATTTATATATTTCATATATGCTATCGCAAAAAAAATATGATTTGGTTGTGTTTATGAAGGCCTTGGGTAACATTAGAATACAATTGTTCTTTTATTTCAAATTACACAACATTTTCATTAGTTTATAACAGAAAACACCCAAATAAACTGTATGCTATATGTAAAAACAGAAAACACCCAAATTCAAGTGTTAAATCAATTTTATTCGTGGATTGCCATTGATACAACAGTGAAACAGAAAGAATGTGTTCGAACACAGTAACAGCTTCTGTTTATAATGACAAAATAAATACCCCAACCACCAAGACATGTGGTCAGATGATGAAAACATCAGTAGCCTAAACATCATTTATAAGCACCAATTGGCCTTGATAGTGAAAAATCATAACAAAAGCAATAATGGCATTGTAATGAATGTGTCTATGACAGCAGTCAAAAATAGGTAATTGTTGTCAGCTCGTGCTTACATTGTGTCTTCMCGCAATGGCACAAATCTTTGTAACTTTCACTTGCTTGACACACTGACGTACAGTGCATTCGGAAAGTATTCAGACCCCTTGACTTTTTCCACATTTTGTTACGTTACAGCCTTATTCTAAAAAATATATATTTAAAAATTCTAGACATTTTTGCAAATGTATTAAAAATATAAAGATACCTTATTTACATAWGTATTCAAACCCTTTGCTATGAGACTCAAAATTCAGTTCAGGTGCATCCTGTTTCTGTTGATCGTCCTTGAGATGTTTCTACAACTTGATTGGAGTCCACCTATGGTAAATTCAATTGATTGGACATGATTTGGAAAGGCACACACCTGTCTAAGCAAAAACCAAGAAATTAGTTTGAATGAATTGTCCGTAGAGCTCAGAGACAGCATTGTGTCGAGGCACAGATCTGGGGACGGGGTACCAAAAAATGTTTGCAGCATTGAAGGTCCCCAAGAACACAGTGGCCTCCATCCCTCCAATACATTTTTATAGAACGTTAGCAAAAATAGATAAGATCTTGCTATCAATGGAAAGGCAAATACCTTTCTATTTGTGGAAATATCACCCTGATTAACTCTTTAGTCATGTCCCAGTTGACCTATTTGTTTATGGTCTTGCCTACACCTAGTGAACAGTTTATTTTTATTATATGGAGAGAAAAAAAATATTCAATTTTATTTGGAACGGCAAGCCAGAAAATAATTAAAACGGGCCTATTTATATAATGAATATGAATTCGGAGGACAGAAATGAATAACAAAAAATAACAAAGAACAAATAATACAACAAATACTGGTTAACTTCTCTGGGATATGTGGGACGCTAACGTCCCACTTGGCCAAAAGCCTGTAAAAATGCAGAGCGCCAAATTCAAATAAATTMMAATAAAAATCACACATGAAAGACACCAAATTAAAGCTACACTTGTTGTGAATCCAGCCAACATGTCTGATTTCAAAAAGGATTTTCGGCGAAAGCAAACGWTGCTATTATCTGAGTTAGCACCATAGTAAACAAAGAGAGATAAGCATATTTTAACCCTGCAGGCACGACACAAAACGCAGAAATAAAAATATAATTCATGCCATAYCTTTGACGAGCTTCTGTTGTTGGCACTCCAATATGTCCCATAAACATCACAAATGGTGCTTTTGTTCGATTAATTCCGTCGATATATATCCAAAATGTCCATTTATTTGACGCGTTTGATCCAGAAAAACACCGGTTCCAACTTGTGAAACGTGACTACAAAATATCTCAAAAGTTACCTGTAAACTTTTCCAAAACATTTCAAACTACTTTTGTAATACAACTTTAGGTATTTTTTAACGTAAATAATCGATACAATTGAAGACGGGATGATCTGTGTTCAATACAGGATTAAAACAAACTGTAGCTAGCTTTCTGGTCACGCGCATCTAACCGGACACTTCCAGTGACCCTCGTTCAAAATTGCCGTACTTCTTCATTACACAAAGGAAAAACCCTCAACCAATTTCTAAAGACTGTTGACATCCAGTGGAAGCGGTAGGAACTGCAAGAAGGTCAATTAGAAATCTGGATTCCCAATGAAAATCCATTGAAAAGAGAGTGACCTCAAAAAAACWAAATCTGAATGTTTGTCCTCGGGGTTTCGCCTGCTAAATAAGTTCTGTTATACTCACAGACATGATTCAAACAGTTTTAGAAACTTCAGAGTGTTTTCTATCCAAATCCATCCAAAATAATATGCATATCTTATCTTCTGGGGATGAGTAGCTGGCAGTTGAATTTGGGTATGCTTTTCATCCAAACGTGAAAATGCTGCCCCCTCTCCTAGAGAAGTTAAACTCAAATATACTAATTGATAAAAAAACATTTATTTTTTATTTTGTAATGTTTAAAAAGGCAATCTTTGTAAATTATATCATAAATACGACTGGTAGAGTTATGTCATACATACTTTTTTTCTGGGTGTTCGCCAGCTCATGTTTTTTATTCATACATGCAGCTAACAAAAACATATGTACATTTCTGCTCTACCCAAAATTACAACCAACTAATTGCAGCACTACCGCAAAAATGGAAGAGGAAAGAGTAAGTAACTTGTCTGTCGGCCCTGCATTAAAGACCATAATTTGTTAGTTGTTTTGGTACTGTACATATGTAGCTTGTTTTTGGTCATAGATCCAGGAATGGCTGAAGATTTGCAATATTTAACTGGAGCTAACCCTGCAGATAGCACTACTGTGCGATCTGAAAAGTCATAGTCAATCGATCAATAATATAATAATACTTTTAGCAAAAAAATATTTTCAATTTACAATCAGTAGAAACAATGAGAATATAAAGGTTCAGAACTTTTATGAAACATCACAGCACAGTTGAAAAATATATGGCAAATAGAAATCCAACAAGGAGGGTGTTAAGAGATGGATGGGGGGTTTTGAATGGAGCTGAAGGTTGGGACTAATAACAACAAGATAACTAATGTAAAACATACTGTGCCCGTAAAACGAATATAGGTTGAGAACTTTTTTTAAAAGAGCACAGTTTGAGAGATATGGCAAATAGAATGGGCATCAGAAACAGTTGGAAGAGGTTGAGGGTAGAAGAAGGACAGGAGTAAAAACAAACAAAATAGAATTATTGTAAAATAGACTGTCCATAAAATGTATATAGTATGTATAAGATGGAAAAACAAGCCTAAGTGTTGTTGTTCACTAGTTTGCACCAATTGTGGGAGGGGTAGTAGGGTAATAAAGGAAATATATAAAAAAGATATATGTATGTTTATATTTGCTAAAAATATATGGGGGATTGGAAATGATGCAGACACGTACAATTGATGGAAGCAAAAATCTATCTGCAATATTAAAGCTGACCCCCCCCCCCCAAAAGACCTACTACTAACCTTAACCCAAATGCCAAGCGTCACGTCTGGAGGAAACCTGGCACCATTCCTGCGGTGAAGCATGGTGGCAGCATGCTGTGGGGATGTTTTTCAGCGGCAGGGACTGGGAGATTAGTCAGGATCGTGGGAAAGATGAACTTCGCTAAATACAGAGAGATCCTTGTTGAAAACCTGCTCCAGAGCGCTCAGAACATCAGATTGGTGCGAAGATTCACCTTCCAAAAGGACAACACCCTAGGGCACACATCCAAGACAATTCAGGAGTGGCTTTGGTTCAAGTTTCTGAATGTCCTTGAGAGGCCCGGACTTGAACCCGATCGAACATCTCTGGAGAGACCTAATAATAGCTGTGCAGCAACGCTCCCCATCCAACCTGACAGAGCTGGAGAAAAGAATGTCAGAAACTCCCCAAATACAAGTGTGCCAAGCTTGTAGCGTCGTACCCAAGAAGACTCGATGCTGTAATTGCTGCCAAAGATGCTTCAACAAAGTTTCTTTATTTTTACTATTTTCTACATTGTAGAATTTCAGTGAAGACATCAAAACTATGAAATAACGCATATGGAATCATGTAGTAACCAAAAAAATATATATTTTTGTTTTATTTGAGATTCTTCAAAGTAGCCACCCTTTGCCTTGATGACAGCATTGCACACTCTTGGCCTTCTATCAACCAGCTTTGTGAGGTAGTCCGTTTGAATGCATTTCAATTAACAGGTGTGCCATGTTAAAAGTTWATTTGTGGGGCCTCCCGGGTGGCGCAGTGGTCTAGGGCACTGCATCGCAGTGCTAGCTGCACCACCAGAGTCTCTGGGTTCGCGCCCAGGCTCTGTCGCAGCCGGCCGCGACCGGGAGGTCCGTGGGGCGACGCACAATTGGGCTAGCGTCGTCCGGGTTAGGGAGGGTTTGGCCGGTAGGGATATCCTTGTCTCATCGTGCTCCAGCGACTCCTGTGCTCCTGGGCGACTCCTGTGGCGGCCGGGCTCCTAACCAAGGGGCCAGGTGCACGGTGTTTCCTTCGACACATTGGTGCGGCTGGCTTCCGGGTTGGGGCGCACTGTGTTAAGAAGCAGTGCGGCTTGGTTGGGTTGTGCTTCGGAGGACGCGTGGCTTTCGACCTTCGTCTCTCCCGAGCCCGTACGGGAGTTTTAGCGATGAGACAAGATAGTAATTACTAGCGATTGGATACCACGAAAATTGGGGAGAAAAGGGATTAAAAAAAATATATAAAAAAAAGTTAATTGTGGAATTTCTTTCCTTCTTAATGCTTTTGAGCCAATCAGTTGTGTTGGTGACAGGGGTGGTATACAGAAGGGGTGGTATACACCCCTCTGTACAGAAGGGGTGGTATACAGAAGATAGCCCTATTTGGTAAAAGACCAAGTCCATATTATGACAAGAACAGCTCAAATTAGTTAAGTAGAAAATAGTAAACATTAAGAAAAATGAACGAGTAGGTGTGTCCAAACTTTTGACTGGTACTGTATTAAAGTTTATAAAAACATATTTTTGCTTGTCATTATGGGGTATTGGTGTAGATTGATGAGGGAACAAACAATTTAATCAATTTTAGAATGTCTGTAACGTAACAATGTGGAAAAAGTCAAGTGGTCTGAATACTTTCCGAATGCACCATACCTTTGTTTAGTTGTAATGCATAATAGTCTTCGGTTTCTCTTTGTTGTGTCCCCGTCGTCTTGTCATTCTTCAGCCATATTGTGGAGTACAATGGCTGTGCAAGTGCCTTATTTTGCACAGAGGAAAGGATCTCCCACCTCACTTTGTTCACGGTGCCTGCCAATGACAGTGGGTAAAGAATTGTCCATGGTGACATTTCTCCCCTTGCCAACCCTGATATAGGGTACATACCATTTTGTAGATTATAATTAGAACAGATCAATACAATAGAATGGCCCATCCTGTTCTTCATTCACAATTGGCGATTACATAATTATGCATCGTTCACTTTCTCTCGCTCATCAACCCATTCACCCCCCTTTTCCCCCATCATACTTTACTTCATTTATTTAATTTGTTTTTATATGTGTGAAATTAGTTCCGGTATAGTTCAGGTTTAGCTCCGAGGCAATTATTGGGAGGATTATCAGCTGGGCACTGCACTTTCAACTGTCGAGAAAAGGAGGGCCAATGGGGAATAACCATTCACTCCAGTTCTGTTTGTGATAATAAGATTCTAACACCGACAGTGTGTTATATAGACTTATTTAGGAAAAGTCAAGAACGGAGGGGGGACGGGCATGACTTAAAAAATGGCAGTAATAAAAATGTAATTCATGGGCAGTAAAAAGTGTTAAGCCTAAAATAGATAGAAAGGATTCAGCGATGGCTGGCCACTGACTATTTTGTTATTCTTTGTTCGAATGACGGCCAATCGCTCATGTCCAACTAACGGCGAGGATGCAGCAGACACCTGTGGGGGATGGTCGACCACTGACGGTGTTGGACTGATCGTCGGTTCCGATACGTCCCCTACTTTATGTCTTGAGTTCCTGCCCGACTTTATTGCTTTATTGCATGCCAGACCTTACTATGCTTGGATAGCTATTTAACATATAAGCTAACCAATTACCTCCAGAAGTCACATAATTAGTTAAGATTGAACACATGTGGACTTTATTTAAGTGTCACATGATCTGAGAATATATACACCTGTTCTGAAAGGCCCCAGAGTCTGCAACACCAATAAGCAAGGGGCACCACCAAGCAAGCAGCACTATGAAGATCAAGGAGGTCTCCAAACAGGTCAGGGACAAAGTTGTGAAGTACAGATCAGGGTTGGGTTATACAAAAATATCAGAAACTTTGAACATCCCATAGAGCACCATTAAATCCATTATTAAAAATGTTTACAAATATGCACCACAACAAACTAGAGGTCGACCGATCAGAATGGCCGATTAATTAGGGCCGATTTCAAGTTTTCATAACAATCGGAAATCACACACCTTTATTTAACTAAGCAAGTCAGTTAAGAACACATTCTTATTTTCAATGACGGCCTAGGAACGGTGGGTTAACTGCCTTGTTCAGGGGCAGAACGACAGATTTTTACCTTGTCAGCTCGGGGATTCAATCTTGCAACCTTCCGGTTACTAGTCCAACGCTCTAACCACCTGCTTTACATTGCACTCCACGAGTATTATGCGAATGCAGTAAGAAGCCAAGGTAAGTTGCTAGCTAGCATTAAACTTATCTTATAAAAAACAATCAATCAATCATAATCACTATTTAACTCCACATGGTTAATGATATTACTAGTTTATCTAGCGTGTCCTGCGTTGCATATAATCGGYGCAGTGCGCATTCGCGAAACAGGGCTGTCGTTGCGCCAASGTGTACCTAACCATAAACATCAATGCCTTTCTTAAAATCAATACACAGAAGTATATATTTTTAAACCTGCATATTTAGCTAAAAGAAATCCAGGTTAGCAGGCAATATTAACCATGTGAAATTGTGTCACTTCTCTTGCGTTCATTGCACTCAGAGTATATGCAACAGTTTGGAACGCCTGGCTCGTTGCGAACCAATTTGCCAGAATTTTACGTAATTATGACATAACATTGAAGGGTGTGCAATGTAACAGCAATATTTAGACTTAGGGATGCCACCCGTTAGATAAAATACGGAACGGTTCCATACATTTATCGAGATGATAGTTTCCGGATTCGACCATATTAATGACCTAAGGCTCGTATTTCTGTGTGTTATTATGTTATAATTAAGTCTATGATTTGATAGAGCAGTCTGACTGAGCGATGGTAGGCACCAGCATGCTCGTAAGCATTCATTCAAACAGCACTTTCGTGCGTTTTGCCAGCAGCTCGTTGCTGTGCTTCAAGCATTGCGCTGTTTATGACTTCAAGCCTATCAACTCCCGAGATTAGGCTGGTGTAACCGATGTGAAATGGCTAGCTAGTTAGCGGGGTGCGCGCTAATAGCGTTTCAAACGTCACTCGCTCTGAGACGTGAAGTAGTTGTTCCCTTGCTCTGCATGGGTAACGCTGCTTTGAGGGTGGCTGGTTCGAGCCCAGGTAGGAGCGAGGAGAGGGACGGAAGCTATACTGTTACACTGGCAATCTAAAGTCCTATAAGAACTCCAATAGTCAAAGGTAATATGGAATAAAATCATAGAGAGAAATAACCCTATAATAATACAACTAAAAACTTTTACTGGGAATATTGAAGATCATGTTAAAAGGAACCACCACTTTCATATGTTTATGTTCTGAGCAGGACTTAACGTTAGCTTCTTACATGGACATATTGCACTTTACTTTCTCTCCAACATTGTTTTTTGCATTATTTTAAACAATTGACATGTTTTCATTATTTATTTGAGGTAAATTTGATTTTATTGATGTATTATTTAAGTTAAAATAAGTGTTCATTCAGTATTGTTGTAATTGTCATTATTACAAACGTAATTATTTTTATTTTTTTTAAATCCGGCGATTAAATCGGTAATCGGCTTTTTTTTGGTTCTCCAATAATCGGTATCGGTGTTGAAAAATCATAATCGGTTGACTACTACAACAAACCTACTAAGAGAGGGCTGCCCACCAAAACTCACGGACCAGGCAAGGAGGGCATTAATCAGAGAGGCCACAAAGAGACCAAAGATAACCCTGAAGGGGCTGTAAAACTCCACAGCGGAGATTGGAGTATCTGTCCATAGGACCACTTTAAGCTGTACACTCCACAGAGCTGGGCTTTACAGAAGAGTGGACAGAAAAAAGCCATTGCTCAAAGAAAAAAATAAGCAAACACGTTTGGTGTTCGCCAAATGGCATGTGGGAGACTCCCCAAACATATGGAAGAAGGTACTCTGGTCAGATGAGACTAAAATTGAGCTTTTTGGCCATCAAGGAAAACGCTATGTCTGGCGCACACCCAACACCTCTCATCACCCTGAGAACATCATCCCCACAGTGAAGCATGGTGGTGGCAGCATCATGCTGTGGGGTTGTTTTTTATCAGCAGGTACTGGGAAATTGGTCAGAATTGAAGGAATGATGGATGGCGCTAAATACAGGGAAATTCTTGAAGGAAACCTGTTTCAGTCTTCCAGAGATTTGAGGCTGGGACGGAGGTTCACCTTCCAGCAGGACAATGACCCTAAACATACTGCTAAAGCAACACTCGAGTGGTTTAAGRGGAAACATTTAAATGTCTTGGAATGGCCTAGTCAAAGTCCAGACCTCAATCYAATTGAGAATCTGTGGTATGACTTGAAGATTGCTGTACACCAGCAGAACCCATCCAACTTGAAGGAGCCGGATCAGTTTTGCCTTGAAGAAGGGGCAAAAATCCCAGTGACTAGATGTGCCAAGCTTATAGAGACATTCCCCAAGAGACTTGCAGCTGTAATTGCTGCAAAAGGTGGCTCTACAAAGTATTGACTTTGGGGGGGTGAATAGTTATGGTTCTGTTCTGTTTTTTGTTTCGTTTGTTTCACAAAAAATATTTTGCGTCTTCAAAGTGGTAGGCATGTCGTGTAAATCAATTGATACAAACCCCCCCAAAAATCTATTTTAATTCCAGATTGTAAGGCAACAAAATAGGAAAAATGCCACGGGGGGGTGAATACTTTCCCAAGCCACTGTATAGCCATCTGATGCCCAACTGCACAGTCAATGACATGGCACGCAACCGTTGGTACACATCTAGTCGTGAGATCAGTCTTCACCCCTCCACCAGACAACTGCACTAGGGTTACAATACATTACTGTGTTATTCATCCAGTCTATCCACACACACCAGCTGAACCACGCTGCTAGTATGCACTCATTAAGCCTAATCTCTTGACAAACTTTGAAGTMTTAACCATTCTATGTACAGTGTTGGTGTGTACTGTTAACCGGTGGACTGGTGATGCAAAATAATTCTATGCAAAGCAATTCGAATACCTTTGACTGAGCTGTATGGAGAGCAATGCAAGCGTAATTGCTGCCCTGCTCATGTCCCCTTGACTTTCGGATGTGTAGTGGACCCTTGCGCCTCTCTCACCAGCTGTTAATGGCACTCTACTGCCAAACTCTCATGGTTTATCATTACTTCATTCCACAATCTGCCCCCGTCGAGAGGACTAGTTCACTAAGGTATGCATCTGTTGTGGCCCCTATAGGTTCTTGCCAGGGGTTCATTGCAAAGTCCACAGGCCCACCACTCAAGCACAACACATGGGGCCCACCCCCTCTTAACACACACAAACTCAATGTTTTGAGGTTTGAAGATGTCCCCAAAAAGTTGCTGTTATGTGCACTTATCTCCAGTTAAGAATCTGCTCAATAGGGGTTTAAAGGTAGAGGCTCAGCCAAACTGCTGTGTATCTTCTTTCTCTATTGTTCTGAACTCTCTGATATAAAAACTTGAGACCATTTCTTTAAACAGGGACTTCCTGGCAGGCTGCACCCTATGCTACTGATAGGACGTATTTGAGTCATCCATCGCCAGGACGACCTTCACATTTCCTGCATGTGAGGAACACCCCTTTACCGCCAGCTTTGGGCCCTTACTCAAAAAGGTTGTGTTGTGTTTTAGAGGACAATTGCCTTTAAAGACACACTTTGGAAGTTTAGTTCTCATTGTTTAAGTCAAATTGTGGCTTGGATGTTGGCTGCGTGTTTCATATGCATATTATACGTTAATACATGCCTTTCCTGTTTTCACACAAATCCATGAAAAAATATTATGCTTTTTCTCATGGTTGTGGAAAATGTCACTCTCTGTCCAATGAGGTCATTTCTGGACAATGGCCTATTTCAGTCCATTTAGGGTACCCCTTTGGCACAAGATCACCTCCCAGCAGATGTTACATATAGCCTCTAAGTTGTTTAGACCAATAGAGAAAAAAGACACTGATGTAACTGACATTTTGTTTGGGGGTGTGTCTGAACCCTTTGACCTGCTGTAGTTCTCTCAACACTGTTGGCTAGCAAGGTGACCGAGTTTGTTCTGTCACAGCTGTGAAGAAGAACGACCCCTGATAGATCAGTGACTGTTTGGACGTAGATTGGATTGCTTCCCTTATCAGTCTCTATACACAGACAGACATATGCATGAAGCTCAACTTTGTCTGCCATGGAAAACAGTCCAGCTCTGCTTGCTTGTAACGCAAGCCCCGGATTCTATGAACTTTACTTCTGGGTGTCTAACCAAACAAACAACTTCTAAACTACTCGGAGAATGTTGCTTTTGGAACCCGAACATGCTCTGTGTCTTGATGTATCTTCTGTCTATAATGATTGGTTCTGTGGCCGGGTGGAATGCAAAAGCAACATTTCACTACAAGAAAAGCCTGGCTTTTGTGGTAACTAAAATTGGTATCTGGTGTCAAGATCTCAAAGTAATAGGAAATTACGGTAATTCTACACTGGAAACAACACTATGATATGGGGTTAAAGGAAAACAATCATCTCCCTAGAGTACAGATAGGGCTTTCAAGTGAAATTTGATAGGAAGTAATCCGCCCTGTAAGCTTAAATAGTGGCTTGTTTATTTTCTATAATAATTTGACGTTTGCCTCAGCCGTTAGTTTGTGAGAAGCAGAGTAGTGTCCAGGCTTGAAGGTTTCATTTAAACATTTTCCGGGTGTTAGGCCTAAACAGTAGGACAATAAACAGACTGACCATAATATTGTGTGCCGGGTATTCAGACTCCCCTGCCATATCCGCTAACAATTTGRAAAAAAACTATCATTATTGTTTCCTAATTGATTGTTTTCCAGYGGTCCTGGGACTTTGCACAAATGCACTCTGTYAAGGTCTTAAAGAACAAGAAAATGTCCCCTTTCCGTGATTGCAAGGCTTTGACTTATTTGCCCGAAACAATTGTACATAAATGTTTTTTTGTCGCTTGTCACTATTTTGAAATATACATTTTCACCCAACGTGTTGGGAGCCTAACACGCWAAAGTTTTCTTGATTGATGGACTTTGACATTTTAAAATGTGTTCATTTATCAACACTTTTCAAAGTTAATTGAACGCTTTTCCGGGTAATTATATGTACATGTTGAAAGTGTTTATTTGAGCACTGTGGGTGTTAAAATTGCTTAGGAGATTTTCCTGTGTACTTTCCTGTTTGACAATTCAAAGGACATGCCAACTGCAATTGATAGACTTTTGTACAAATTCAAGGAAAYTGGCAACAGTTCAATGCAGCTGGTCCAGTTTCATCTGTCAGTTTGCTCAGCCGTGTCATCTCCTTGTGGCCGTGCACTACAACAGGATGTTWGAGAAGCGCCAAAGCAGCACTTCCTGCAGACACTGATACGGGCAGCAGGGCCATACTTGTTTCTCTGACCTTTAGCACAATAGCATGTTAGCACCTACTAGACAATGAGGAAATGCTCAAGTTACTAGGCAAAGAATTGTACACTACCCCTTTCCCCTTAACATGGCCCATTGCATACATTTGGGATCCACCTGCGCTCCCTAAAGAATCTTACTTATGGGGACCTACAAAATGCAGTGGTCCACACGTGGTAATGGGAAACCTATGGCATAATTCCTCCTGGTTGTGTATACTGGTTGTCTCAGGCCTCATAAAAATTCCCAAAACCTTTGGTGAGTTACTGGCTGCCTTAGGATTGTTTGAACCTGTCGTGGCAGTTTCCCCACCATTTTTATCCTGTCTAGGAAGCGCTATTGATTCATTTAGGGGCTTGTTTGGATGGGCAGCGATGCAATGTGTTGACCCTCACAGGCTAAAGGCTAAAACAGCAATTTAGGGAATGTCAACAAAACAGGCTGAGCTCTCTAGTGAGACACATAGATGGTTTACCCAGGGTTGTGTTCATTAGTCCATAAACTGTGGAAAGCTGACCAATACTGGGATGGACTACGTGAGCCTGGCCAATAAGAAACGCATTTTCATTTTTCGTTGCAAAAAAAGTTCTGTTGCATGCCCTAATGAACACAACCCTGGTGTCTGTGTCTGTCAGCCTCTACTTACTCCCTGGTGGTGGGTCGGTGCTGGAGCTCTAGCACGATGAAATGCCTAATGCCTCTATTTACATTCTACGGTGGAGATGCACGGGCTAAAGACAGCCCATTTTGCCACGTTGTTTTAATTCAGAAGACCGAGGCTACTCCATTCGCCCAGAACTCACAGTGGCACTGTAGACTCACTGTGGAAAGTCCCCCTCGGGACAGTCTGTGAAACTGACAGGAAAGAGTTTTATGTTACTCTGTTTGAGAGGTTATTTAAGAAAATGTTCATGTCATAGCAACTTATATTTTTTCGATCCTTGAGTGCTTGAACTCCTTACCTGTGCTGCAGCTCATATGTGAAAACAAAATGAATCCGGGTCCAAATGGGTTCTCATGTGCTTCTGAAATGAAATGACGTTGCTTTACCAATGGTTGGTAACTTTCGTCTCCAGCTGCACAGAAAGCGTTGATATGATGGCACAACTTGTTGTAACAAATTCTTACAGTAGTGCAATGCTCTTCAATCCTGATCTTGGGGGACCCACAGTTTTTGCACATTCAAGCCCCATATAAGTTGAATGTGGTGTGTTTAGCGCTGGGATAAAACAGAAATGTCCACGCCCTGGGTGGGTCCCCAGGACCTAAATTGTAGAACACTGCCGTAAAGATATTTATCGACTTTGATTGAATTGGATATTGCAGGCAATTTCAAACGTGGATGAGTTGCTTCGTGATCTAAGTGAAGTTGCATTGAAAGAGTGAAAACTGTTGCTTTTTAAAACAGCTGCTTTATAAAAATCCAGCTTAAGGCATAAAACAGTGCACATCCTTCTTGAAAGTCAGTCTCACTTTAAAAGGTCACTTTGAAGGCTGTTCAGGTCCATCTCAAACAACACTAAATGTCTGCGTCAGACAGTAACTCATGTAGCGTAAACTGCACACTGCGGGGGTTGTGCATGACCCGTCTCAATCCTCAATTGGCTCGCTAACCTCCCTCTCTTGACCATAACAAATGTGTTTACGCCAACACCGGTTGAGCCTGGCCTGGATGCTCTTCTAGTGCCAGGGCTAGTCCCCATTCCCTGCTAGAGGAACAGCAGCCAGCTAGAAGACAGACAGGCAGCATCACGCACCGCACGTAGCACGATCATTAAAATAAAGCCTGTCTGGATGGGCTCCAGCTGCCGACACAGCCACCGCTGAGTTTAGATCAGTTCAGCCACTTCACCCTGAAGTAGGCTTGGGCAGTATACCATTTATACCATATACCGCAGTGGAGGCTGCTGAAGGGAGGACGGCTCACAATAATGTCTGGAACGGAGTGAATGGAATGGCATCAAACATATGGAAAGAATGTGTTTGATACCATTCCACTAATTCGGCTCCAGCCATTACCACGAGCCTGTCCTCCCCAATTAAGGTGCCACCAACCTCCTGTGGTATAGCAGGGTATTGGAAAAAGCCGCAGGATGTTTTTTTCAATACCGTCAAAACTATTTCTATTAAGTTTTTCACAAATATTTGTAGCTAACTTTWAACCATTTCAAGCGTACCAACAAACGGATGTGATCATCCTAAAGTGGTCCCTGTTGCGTATGATCATACCTCTTGATTAGAACGCTTATTTCGAACGTCCATTTTTGATTGACACAACAATCAGCATTTGAGCTGCGCAAATATATGCATATTTGATCTGCGCAAACATGAGTGAAGTTTATCCGGCTCAGTAAAGCCTCAAACATAAATTGTCCGCAACGCGGACATACTTCTATGTGAATTAATGAGGAGGCGGAACACACCTCAATTCAAACTGTTGTTAAAAAATACAACTTGTTATAAAATAATTTGAAATTGACAAGTTTAAACATAACCTATAGATAATTAGCAGCCAGYGCGTGTTAACTGTCCTGTTGCGTAATAATCACATTTTAGAACAGCGAGTGCATTCTGACATCACGTGCGTAAAACAACTCACGCTGGGGCGACCATTGGAGATATTTGGTACTCACTTGTGAAAAGGTTTTAAGTTAATACCTGCAGTCAACTTGTGTTATACGTKAGGAGATAAAGCAGATTGCCTTCACATTATGCCTTCACATTATGAAGCTTACCGTAGTTACCCAGAATAGTTGAGCCAGTGGCGTGTTTGTTTTTAAATAGCACAGCAGGAGCCGGTATGTCCATAGCGTGTCTCAGTTGTGTGGCGAACACATGAGGTGATGCAATTCACTAATAATGGCTTTTTGCCAGAAGTCAAAAACTGTGCAGATAACTGGATGAGTTATCTGCACAGTTACAATTATTTCCCTGTGCTTCCTATTAGCATTTTTTCCTCTGTTCTTTTTCCATCTGCTCGGTTTACACATGCTGCTCTTCCTTCAGAAACGCATGCATCACATMTTTGTTCATTTGCACAATTCCCCTAGTTCACTTTTGCTTGTAAATGTCCATACTCACTGAAAATGACATTCGGTAGCTACTAACTTGTATAACTTTATGAGCTCGATTTCCCTGTCTTTGCAATTAGTTTGTTCGCTTTTCACTCGTTAGCAGTTAGCTAACAGTGTCTATATGATTTTGCTATTAGTTTGTGCTAATTTTGTTAGCATTTTGATAATAGACGGTCAATTAGCTTTTCTCCTGTTTTTAGCTCCCCTTGTGTGCTATGCCGGTAATATCGTAAATCTCGGGATGAGAGAAGGACGGTATGAAAATCTGGATACTACCCATGCCTACTCTGTAGGTGGCGCGGTGTCAGAGATCGAGTAGGATGAGAGAGCGGGAAACATCACTCACACACACACACACACACACACACACACTGAGGTGCATTCACACAGACACACACTCACTTTCAAACGTTGAACCATGCAATTACACAGAAAGACTGAAACATGCACAGACACCCTCACCTTCAGACACACAAACACAGGAATACTCAGACATTTACACTCAGATACAGATACACTCACTCCAAGTGTGCAAAGACTGGAGTGTTGAAGTGCATTATGCGCAATGGCTATAAGTGCAATATAGCCTATTCCATTTGTGTGGCCTTATACAGTTCAGAGCTGTGACCCATTTATGCATTGTGCCTACAGTAAGCGAGTACCTCGCTCCAATACATGTCTATGGCATAACGCATACATTGGCTTTCTCACGTCTGCGTGCAGCAGTGCGGTATAAAATGTAACTGATCACCATCAACTTTATTAACATAAAACATTCATTAAACATCTGGAAAATAAAGTAACAAAAGCAGCAAAAGGTCAACGTTACCAAATTACCCTCAACCCCCTATAACAGTCTTGTTATGCATATTAAGTGCTTACAGTATGAGATGTTTCTTTTGTTTTGTAGACCGCTGTTGTCATAATATGGTATGCGTAGGGTTGCAAAACTTTGAATCAATTCCCTGGTTTTTCCAAAATCCCTGTTTTTGGATTCCTGGATTCAGGAGCGAAAAAGCAGGAAATCCGTAATCCTCCAACCAAGATTTCTAGAAAACCAGGGAATTTATTGAAAGCTTCCGGAATTTTACAACCCTAGGTTTTGTACGGGCACTGCCTGTATGAAGGTGGTATGTCTGCCAACCCCCTCACCCTTTTTCTCCATTCACCTGCCCTCTCTTAATGGGGGCACTTGAGAAATCGCTCTTGCACAGAGCTGATAGGAGGCATAGCATGGCATGCGAGACATGACCACCAGAAGCCAAATGACGCAATGCCCACATAATGTAAACCCCAACGGCTCACCACCCCTCTCGCACTGAGCGAAACCTCTCTGACGCACTTCAGCCCCACACTCCATGTCTTCAAATGGCRTCTGACGTTATCTTCCGCATGTACCCGTTCACTCCCTCGACTTGCGTCAGCCCTCGGAGCYGTGTTAGCTTTGTCCCGAATCGTCKTTTGTTTTTGTTTGCGTGTGTCGGTGGTTCCCTCCATTTCGAGCCCAGCTTGCACCTGCCAGCAGGAAAAGCGCTAATGGTTGGATAACAGTTGAAATAATGGCGAGTGGATTGTGGGGGCTGTCATGTGTCATGCATAGCCTGTCACTGACTGCCGGCTGCAGCGTGGAGATCACTCAACGGAATCCGAGGGCGAGCGTGGGAGAGATCGAAGCATCGTCATTTATATTACAAAAAGGTCAAGTCATTGAGCCGAAGCTCTTTTCCACAGTTACTTACAGGAGCATTTAGGGTTAAGTGCCTTGCTCAAGGGCACATCAGATTTTTCACCTAGTCGGCTCGGGGATTGGAACCAGCGACCTCTCAGTTCCTGGSCCAATGCTCTTAAACGCTAGGCTACCTGCCGCCCTATCCTGATGAGCTAAGCAGAAAAATTCAAACAATAGCAGTGGGCCTTTTTTTCAAGTTTCTGCTGCCCTCATTCCCAACGTTCCGACCTCGACATTCCAAAACTTTCGGGGATGGATTGTTCTGTTGTGCAAAACAAAAAAATCAAGACCTTGGTTATCACACAGTCTGGCCTTCGCTTCACGGCATGGTCTCCACACAGACAGACAACCACACGCACACACACAATTTTGATCACCCACCGCCTATCCCAGTTAGACTCAAAGTCTGACCCAGAGCGCCGCTGACTTATTTCGTGACCTCAGACCCCCCTTTCCTCTCTTTGATTTCCTTTCTTTTGCGTGCGGGCCTCTCTTAAATAAAAAGACGAGGGGGTTTCCACCATCTGGAAATGACCCTGGCGGAGAGGCGTGAACGGGAGACGTGCAGAACATCCTGGTGGTTAACAGCCTCCCTCTCCCCTCATCTCGTCTCACCCCACCTCTCCGTCCTCCTCCACAGATGGAAAAGAGATCAGAAGGCCTTCCAGTTCACAAATAAGCACATACAGAGAGAGCCCGGTAATCTGGGGAAAACAGCAGTGTAAGCAGTCTCATGTCATAGTATCATACAGTCCGGTGGGGGGGGTGGGTTACACTCTGGCCATTGTTGACAGTCTAAGAACCTATCGGAATTCTGTTATCAGTGGAGCATAGTTATGATTATTGTAGAGTATAATTGAAGAGGACTTGCTATAGGAACTTGACAGGGATGTTGTTTGGAAAGCAGTTCCAATTCAGAGTGTTGTCAGTTTGCCTACTTTGGAATCGAATGATTTGTCACATCAATGTCTTCTGTTTCTGTGATTAGATATGAAATATATGGTAACACTTTATTTAGATAGTCCCAAATAAATGGTTTGTACATGATTTGTAGATGTTCAATAACTGTCAACAACATTTCAACTAACTATCCACTAACCCTAGCCCTAATCTTAACCTTAGCAAGTAGTAGCTTATCAACAGATAGTTGTCCCCCGTGATGAAATGAGTCCCCGTACGTTCGTTCGTCACACGCGATTTCTCAGACCGCACTGGACTGATTTTGACGAAAACTTAGGTGAATGATGTGTTTTGCCATAGAGATCTGGCATTTACAAAATTACACATTCCGCCCTTTAGAATTTTGTGAAAAACACTTAAACGCTACAGCACAGAATTACCTATGCACAAAACTTGATATGTGGCATCTATAGACAGAAGTCTCAACGCAATATTTTCCAGACTAGTACCCAAAACAACATGGCCGCTATTGACCAATAAACATTCACGTGGGCTTGGTCTTGCAAAGTAATACATATAAATCAGTCAAGGATATTCGTATTGTAACAACATTTGGTACACATGTTGCGAACACTGTCAAGACACAACATATGCAAGAACATTCATATTGACAACATGGTGGCACTATRATGGGCACATATCTCTTAATCTGCGATTAAATTTGGCACACGCGCTCAGGGATATGATAGCTAACCCATGCAATGTCTCAGACACCACTGGCCCGATTTTGATTAAACTTGGGTGAATGATGCATCTTGCGTTAGAGATCTGTAATTTATAAAATTACACTGATAGATCCAAGGGAGGTGCTGCATCTTTCGTGGGGGACGACATGTTTACTTTTGCCTTGTTTGTTGAAAGTTTGACCATCTGTACTTTCAAGTTGTATTGTCGCATGCACAAAGACAGTGAAATGCCTTTTTTGCAAGCTCTTTCCTAACAATTAATTAATCAATATCAGAACACAGTGCCATCTCTTTTGATCTGTAGATCATCTATATGGGACTATCCAAATAAAGTCTGACAAAATATACTACTTTGCGACTACTCAATTGTAGCCTATATCCTTGGAAGTACTATACATCTCCAATGACCATGCAAAAGGCATGTGTGTGTGTGTCCCTCCCCTCCACTTTGGCCCGGTCTCGTGGCAATACCCGAGCACCAAAAGGATGTATCCATTTATTTAAAAAATACATCTTTATTTATCTGTGCATAAAGAAAAATGTACAAATCCACCCACGGTTTGTTACGTAACAACTTGTGCCTGTGACCCAGAGACCGACATAATAAAGGGGGAAAATGCTCGTTAGCCAACAGTTCTGACCTATTGTTTTCTAACGCTTGAAGTAAAGGCCTGATTGATGACACAGCAAAAACAACTTGGCTACTCCAATTAGCCTCTTTCCTTTCAAATCAGCCCAGCAAGTGTGTCAGTCGCGCCTCGGCCTCGTCTTTCACATATCAGCAATTATGAATAACAAGCTAGCCTTTTTGTTTGTGAATCTCTTTTTTGTTAGCATGCTTTGAACAGGAATAATTGAGTATATACACTTTTTATACACATGCATTTCAATAGCAGTATTATCCATTATGAATCAACAAGACTTCTTAAATGACATGACAATTTCATAATAGGAAATATGCTGTTCTATTATATGCTTTACCAGAGTGTAGCCTAATCATGGAGACAAGTATTCTGAAATKACATAGAATAATAGCGTGTTAAAAGGGGTCACTTTAAACAATTGGCTATGCGTTAATCATTTGTTGCGAAATGCATTGTAATGATTGTCACATTTAAAAATGTATTTGGAAAGCAACAGCCAAGCAACTGAATTGCATCTGCAATGATATCCTGAACCRGTGTAATTTATTGCTGACTTGCATGGACATCTCAGAAATAGGTGTTGAAAGTATGTCTACTGTTGGGAAGCATTTTTATCTTCTGTGATAACTTTTACGACACTGTCAAAATGGCCACCCAAAATATTTCCTCCTGACATGCCCTTCTCATGTTCTTTTTCAGGCTATGGTGGCCTGTTACCCGGGCAACGGGACTGGGTATGTACGCCACGTGGATAACCCTAACGGCGATGGGAGATGTGTAACGTGTATTTACTATCTCAATAAAGACTGGGAGGCTAAGGTATGTCAAAACAATGAACTGAAAGCAAACTTTATGTCCAATATTTAGTTTATACTAACCCAAAATTTGGCTTGTTGTAAACAAGTTGTAAACTGGTTCTCTGTTTGAGGAGACTTCACCGGGTAAAGAAGTATTTTTCATGACAAGATCTAGATGGCATGGGAACGACTACATATTTTGGTCAAATTCTAACCAGTAAAAACAATTCTGGTTCCTTAAAAAAAAACAGTAGATCTATACAAGGCCTTTTCATCAAAGATGCCATAATGACGTCATTGCAACCAGTTCTCTCTGCCGGGAACAACACTGTGGCTTTGAATATTGACTCTGTTAATTCCATGCCAGTCACCCTTTAGAGTTCAGTGTCTGGATGTAATCCCAAAGTTCACCAACCAGCCCACTAAATGAGTTTATGCGGAGGAGAGAAGCGTTGTTCCGATAAAGGGGAAAGGGGGGGTGTCTAAACAGGTACTGACACGCTATGGATTAATCCCATACATACTGTACACTGACTCCATTGCCTGGCTACCCAAACTCCTTGCTCCAGAAACCAATATGGGTTGGGACAGAGCCAGAACACACGTTGGCAAAGCGTCGTTTTGAAAATGTATCATTGGCTTTGAAACTCTGATTGGTTAGAGATGATCCAGTCTGACTGAAGTATGTAGCAAACGATAGAGCAGCGGAAGAATTCCGGTTGAGTCGTCAGGTGACTGACTCCGTACCGTATGTATGGCGTCCGTATTAGGACAGTCTCTGATAGACAAATCAGAGGGATACCAACACCTTGTGAATCTGAAGCTGTTCTAATATGACAACCATACATGCTACGGTGTGACAAGTGATGACAAAAGCCATTTCTGACATGGCTGACTATGGAGTCCTGTTGGGACGGAAAACATGTAATGGACACAGTCTGCATAATTTACAGCTAATGTGGGCACTCACTGCTATTACATTTATCTCAATTGCACAAATAATACACACAATSCCACACAGACGCAGACATTCATGCACCAAAGGGGGTGGCAGTAACTTCTAGAACAAACCCCASGGCTACCACTAGAACATTGTGATTGCAGGTGGAAACTATGCTGGAATGGGGATGACAGGCAGGCAGGTCCTCTCACTCTCCCACTCTGACGTTGTGGGCCTTAATTCTAATACGATAGCTCCCTCCCTGCTCTTTCCCCCTTACCTTTGCTGACCCTCCTCTCAGATCTGAAAGAATTAACGTGAATAGGGAGATAAGAAGTTATCAGTTTGGAGTCCACTAGTGGGGTCATATAGTAGGGCTGCAGCCTAGGTCCTTGTAAGACTCGACAGAAGAGAAGCTGTCAGTCTCACTGCCCTACAGGCCTGGTATAAGATTAGCAGCTAATTATTAAATTAGGACCACTTAAGAGATCTTACCTGGGTCATGTTCAGTAAGGAGAAAACAGAGTGAAACAAGAGGAACTACCTAAACTTTTCCAATAAAGACAGATTTTAATTTACTGTTGTGTAATTTCCCTATGGTGTGCCCTACTGAGCACGACCCTAAACTTGCAAATGCCTCACCATCGGACATCCCGGACATTTTGTTGTAGCCCTGAACCAGCACACCTGATTCACCTAATCAAGGGCTTCAGGATTAGTTGAATCAGGTGTGCTAGCTCTGGACTATCACATATATGGAATGGTTGGAGGTCTCCGTGGAATAGTTTGAGGAATGCTGGAGAAGTTGATGCATCATCAGTGTTTCCCACTTCCACTCATCCAGTACCCCCGGACAAGCACACCTGATTCAACTTGTCAACTAATCATCAAGCCCTCAATTAGTTGAATCAGGTGCGTTTGTCTGGGGCTACAACAAAAATGTGTGCTGTTGGGGGTACTCGAGGACCAGGGGTTGGGAAATATTTAAGCAATAATGCCTGAGAACCTGGGAATTATTATCTGACAGCTCCCAATAAGGGTTGTTCTGAGACCCTAGGCGAAGCCAAGGGCCGGGATACAGCCCATGGAGGGAGTTGTCACACGATAATTCCCGGGTATGAGGGAGTCATTACTTTTAAAAACTTTTGCCAACATATTTACACAAATATTTTTCCCCAAAAATGTTCTGAAATTGCTACCCAAGCGGGCTGGTCGTTAGTTCTTTTCTCAATAATTACATTAATTCGACATTGCTGTGCTAAACAAATCATTGGCATGTAGCTAGCTAGCAAAGATTCAATAATGATGAGAGACAAGAACCTCAATTTTTTTTTATTTAACCTTTATTTAACCAGGTAGGGTAGTTGAGAACAAGTTCTCATTTACATCTACGACCTGGCCAAGATAAAGCAAAGCAGTGCGACACAAACAACAACACAGAGTTACACATGGAATAATCAATAACACAATAGAGAAAGTCTATATACAGTGTGTGCAAATKAGGTTGGATAAGGGGGTTGAGGCAATAAATAGGCCATTGTGGCGAAATTATTACAGTATGGCAAATTTAACACTGGGGTGATAGATGTGCAGAAGATGAGCGTGCAAGTAGCAGTACTGGGGTGCAAAGGAGCAAAATAAATAAAATAATGACAATATGGTGATGAGGTAGTTGGATGGGCTATTTACAGATTGGCTATGTACAGGTGCAGTGATCTGTGAGCTGCTCTGACAGCTGGTGCTTAAAGCTAGTGAGGGAGATATGAGTCTCCAGCTTCAGTGATGTGTGCCAAAATGTGAGAGAAATAATATTGCTGTGCGTGTGGACGATTTCGGGGATATTTTATTTCTGCTCAYGATACATGGGACCAACACTTTACATGTTGCAATTATATTTTTGTTCAGTATATTTCAGAGCACATAATAGGATGTTAGATTACACCAAGACTTGGTCTGTGCCATCTACAGCAGTGTTAATCTTGGTCCTTGGGACCCAAAGGGGTGCACATTTTAGTTTTTGCCCTAGCACTGCACAAATCCACTAATCCAAGGATTGAGGATGAGTTGATTAGTGGAATGACTTGTGTAGTGCTACGGCAAAGCAAAAATGTCCAGCCCTTTGGGTTCCCACAACCAGGATTAAGAAACACTGATCTACACTATGGGTTTATTAACAGATTGATTAACAGATCACGTTTCTAAAAGGAGGCCTGGGTAAGCCCAGAAGACAAATTGGGACTGCAGGATGAATTATAAAGTATGTGTGTTTGGTGCCATTTACACCGTGCAGATACTCAGGGTGTTTCCACACTTGGTCCCTTTCAGACAATTTTCGCAGAATTTTTTGTGTGCAGTGTGAACACTCCAAAGGAACTCAGACCCCTCAAAAGAGCCCCCATATGGAAAGATGTTTCATCACAAATACATTACATTTTTATATCAATAATTGTCTTCCTTTATATCAATAATTTAATTTCTTAAATCAATAATTAAATTTTTTATATCCCAAAAACGATTTATTAATATTAAAATAGATTTTTATAAATAAAATAATATCTATATTTTTTATTATTGATATGATTTTTTTTTAATTATTGATATAATTGTAAAATATTTTTTGATATTGATTAAAAAAAAAATTATATCTATAATTCTATGATAATGACCTTCATGGGGGCAGGAYTACATTTGCATGCTGCTACATATCTTCCCTGCTCCCAACAGGAAGACACAGCAACACGTGTGTTGCACCAAGTTAGGAGCGCTGCAGCAAAGATGCGCAGGGCGCCGTGACCCTAACCCTGTTGCTACAGTAATATAGACATTATGTAGGCCTAAGCACAGCTCTTCTGGCACTGCTGAGGAGCAGCAGTGGATAGTATTTTCGGGGAGGAAAAAAAGTTTGCCGGGGGAATCGAACTCACAAACACCGGTTTCTCCATTGAATCCTATTGGGAGTTATTGATACAAAAAAAATAGAATTTCAATGAATACATGTTAAAACAGCTTTCCATAGCCCACCACGTGATCTCGAGAGGTTGCTTGAATTCCGGTTCCCTTTTTTAGGGCAATTTAAGCTCCTGAGGTTCGCTTGTCATTATTCTTGCACCACACTAGGCTACTGCAACACGGGTTTCCCCTGACATAACCCCTCACATTGGTGCCACAAAACAAAAGAGAGATGATGTGCAGRTTTGCAAAAAAAAAAGTGCTGTTTGTTTTTATATTGATTAGCTATTGTCAAGGATACACAGAAATTCCAAAATATGTGTATACATTTTAGTTAAGGTTAGTTATTTGCAGTATGTGATCTATAGGCTAAGGGAGCTTCATAAGATGTTTATTCAGCAACATATTTGGTGAGAATCACAACAGGGTACAAAATCAATTCTAGCTCTTAAGGGAGCAGTAGCCTACATTGGGTGTACATTTTCAATTACAGCATTATTTAATCTGCAGTTATTCTTCCGCTATTTACTTTGTTACTAATAATATTTACATTGCCTTCAGAAAGTATTTTATCGCTGGCCAACACACAATACCCCATTATGTCAAAGTGGAATTGTTTTGTCAAAATTTTCGCAAATGGATAAAAAATTTAAAGCTGAAATGCGAGTCAATAAGTTTTCAACCCCAGTGTTTAACATGGTTTTTGAATGAATACCTCATCTCTATACCCTACACATACAATTATCTGTAACGCCCCTTCAGTAGAATTTCAAACACAGATTCAACCACAAAGACCAAGGTTTTCCAATGCCTTGCGACGAAGGGCACCTATAGGTAGATGGGTAAAAATATCCTTTTGAGCATGGTGAAGTTATTAATTCCACTTTGGATGGTGTATCAATGAGGCCAATGGTGACTTTAAAACAGTTCAAATTTAATGTCTGTGATAGAAGAAAACTGAGGATGGATCAACAACATTGTAGTTACTCCACAATTCTAACCTAATTGACAGCGTGAAAAGAAGACAAGCTGTACAGAATACAAATATATTTGAAAAATGCATCCTGTTTGCAACAAACTTTTTGTCCTGAATCCAAAATGTTGCACAATCCAATTGTGGAAAGCTCTTAGAGACTTACCCAGAAAGACTTTTGTGTAGGTCGTTGACACAAAATTACAATTAAATCAGTTTTAATCCCCCTTTGTAACACAACAAAATGTGGAAAATGTCAAGGGGTRTGAATACTTTCTGAAGGCACATGTTAATAGGATCTTCTGATAAAAATGATTGTCTGAAATCTTTTAACTAAATGCAATCTAATTAGCTTCCAAAATATAAGTAGGTATGTCTCGCTGTCCGATAACTGATGGAATGGCTTGTCTTGCACTTTGTAAAAATCCTGAGTGCATTGAGTGAATGTTAGAAAAATGTCTTGGTTCCTTTCTAAACATTTCAATTTGAATGCAAAGAGGACTCGGATCACAGAATAGGTGAAGTGAACTGGCAAAATAGTTGAGTCCTCATTTTAAAGGCAGGGGAAGTGTGAATACAAAGAGAACTGAGGTAATTACCTTCTCTTTTTTTTTTWYYCAAGAGTTCACTTTAAAGAGGACTGTGAAAACACCCTCAAAGAGCTCGATTCGGTGTTGGTTCTTGTAGAAACCATGTTGTAGACCGATTGTTACCTCGTACATATAAAAAATAAGTTAAACGGTATTTCCACATTTTTTCAGTTAACTTTATAAGTTCATAGTGGGTAACAAAATTGGAGGCATAGCTGTGATTTACTATGAAGGAAACAGCCAAGAGGACACAAGTTGTGGTACCAAGATAGTACATGGCACTTATTTACAAATACCTACACAATGAAATGGCCAATCTCTGAATAGAGAGAGTATTTGGTTAGCCAATCTATTAGCACATAAAGTCAACTAAAAGTGATTAAGGTACTGTTTAACTGATTTTCAATCATGTAAGCACGAGGTATCATTTGGCTTTTTAAGTGTATCCACATGGCACTATGGAGTGATATTAGAGCTGACAGAAATAGAATCTGAATTGAATCATTTTGAATCATTTCAAAATGATTGAGATCAGATAAAATTTATGTTGCCACTAAAATCACTCCAAATAGCAATACCTTCCCTTTTAGTTATTTTATACTTATGATGTAGGGTTAAGACCAAGTTACTACTCTCTCATACCCACTAGTTCCTCATCATTCCCCAGCCCCCCTTAGGAGGCGAACGGTTAACTTGATCCCCCAGAGAAGCTTGGGGAAACGTGCATGTTTGAAGGTCAACAGACCCCGCTCTCATGTCTTCTTCACACACTGCACACACACACACCGGACCCCACGCGGTCACACGCAAACACACACACACACACACCCCTCACACATACCTGTCACACACCGGCCCCCAAGCAAACCTCCATTCATAAGTTATGTAAATCATGCCGTGCAGATTCCTCATAGCTATGTTTAGCACCAGGTTAACCCACAGGAAAAAGCCATTCTCCTTTTAACATTTTCCCACCCTTAACATTTCTATCCTGCGTGTTTCAAGGGGTGTGTGTGTAGGGATGCGTGTGCACCTATGTGTGTTTGCATGCATTTATTTGTATGTGTTGGGATGTGTGATACATGGCCAATATACCACAGATAAGGGCTGTTATTAAGCACAACGCAACACGGAGTGCCTGGACACAGCCCATAGCCATATTTTTATTTAAATARGCAAGTCAGTTAAGAACAAAATCTTATTTACAATGACGGGCTACAGTGGGTTAACTGTCTTGTTCGGGGGCAGAACGACAGATTTTTACCTTGTCGGCTTAGGGATTCGATCCAGCAACCTTTCGGTTACTGGGCCATCGCTCTAACCACTAGGCTACCTGTCGCCCCATATATCACCCATATATCACATATATTTTGCTATTATAAACTGATTACCAATGTAATTAGAGCAGTAAAAATAAATGTTTTGTCATACCTGTGGTATACGGGCTGATATACCACGGCTGTCAGCCAATCAGCATTCAGGGCTGTGTGTCATTGTGTTTGTTGCTTTTGTGTTGCTCATTTTCCTCTTAACTCACACTGAGCCAAATCCCAGAAAACGCTACACGTGGTAACAGCTTTATCCGTGGACGTGATTGGTCCTCTGTTTGTTTTCCATGTCATGTGTGTACACCGAACCACATTTATCTGCATAGAGTAAATAGCAACAGACACATAAACTCAGCAAAAAAAGATACGTCCCTTTTTCAGGACCCTGTCTTTCAAAGATAATTTGTAAAAATCCAAATAACTTCATTGATCTTCATTGTAAAGGGTTTAAACACTTTTTCACATGCTTGTTCAATGAACCATAAACAATTAATGAACATGCACCTGTGGAACGGTTGTTAAGACACTRACAGGTTACAGACAGTAGGTCAATTACTGTCACAGTTATGAAAACTTAGGACACTAAAGAGGCCTTTCTACTGACTCTGAAAAACACCAAAAGAAAGAAGCCCAGGGTCACTGCTCATCTGCATGAACTTGCCTTAGGCATGCTGCAAGGAGGCATGAGGACTGCAGATGTGGACAGGGCAATAAATTACAATGTCCGTACTGTGAGACGCTTAAGACAGCGCTATAGGGAGACAGGACAGACAGCTGATCCTCCTCGCAGTGGCAGACCATGTGTAACAACACCTCCACAGGATCGGTACATCCGAACATCACACCTGCGGGACAGGTACAGGATGGCAACAACAACTGCCCGAGTTACACCAGGAACGCACAATCCCTCCATCAATGGTCAGACTTTCTGCAATAGGCTGAGAGAGGCTGGACTGAGGGCTTGTAGGCCTGTTGGAAGGCAGGTCCTCACCAGACATCACCGGCAATAACGTCGCCTATGGGCACAAACCCACCGTCGCTAGACCAGACAGGACTGGCAAAAAGTGCTCTTCACTGACGAGTCGCGGTTTTGTCTCACCAGGGGTGATGGTCGGATTCGCGTTTATCGTCGAAGGAATGAGCGTTACACCGAGGCTTGTACTCAGGAGCGGGATCGATTTGGAGGTGGAGGGTCCGTCATGGTCTGGCGTGGTGGGTCACAGCATCATCAGACTGAGCTTGTTGTCATTGCAGGCAATCTCAACGCTGTGCATTACAGGGAAGACATCCTCCTCCCTCATGTGTTACCCTTCCTGCAGGCTCATCCTGACATGACCCTCTAGCATGACAATGCCACCAGCCATACTGCTCCAGAAATGTCCGGGAGCTTGCAGGTGCCTTGGTAGAAGAGTGGGGTATCTCACAGCAAGAACTGGCAAATCTGGTGCAGTCCGTGAGGAGGAGATGCACTGCAGTACTTAATGCAGCTGGTGGCCACACCAGGTACTGACTGTAACTTTGGATTTTGATCCCCCCCCTTTGTTCAGGGACACATTATTCAATTTCTGTTAGTCACCTTGTCTGTSGAACTTGTTCAGTTTATGTCTCAGTTGTTGAATCATGTTATGTTCATAAAAATATTTACACGTTAAGTTTGCTGAAAATAAACGCAGTTGACAGTGAGAGGACACTGAGTTTACTTCCTCATTCCTCCCCGCTATTTGCAGACAAGCGGTTAATTTAGCCACAACTGAAGGTGAATCTGGTACAAATGGTTTGAACCAAAATGCAACCCTGTTTCGCTCCCGAACCTCATATCACTTTTTTTTCTGCACAGTCAGGGTCACGTCATACACTACATGGACCGAAGTATGTGGACACCCCTTCAAATTAGTGGATTTCAGCTACACCCGTTGCTGACAGGTGTATAAAATCAAGCACACAGACATGCAATCTCCATCAGTGACTTTCAACCTGGCACCGTCATAGGATGCCACCCTTCCAACAAGTCAGTTTGTCAAATTTCTGCCCTGCTAGAGCTGTCCCGGTCAACTGTAAGTGCTGTTATTGTGAAGTTGAAACATCTAGGAGCAACATAGGCTCAGCCGCCAGGTGGTAGGCCACACAAGCTCACAGGACGGACAGCTGAGTGCTGAAGCGTGTAGCGCGTAACAAACGCCTGCCCTCAGTTGCAACACTCACTACAGAGTTCCAAACTGCCTCTGGAAGAAATGTCAGCTCAAGACCTGTTTGTCGGGAGCTTAATGAAATGGGTTTCCATGGTCGAGCAGCTGAAGATCACCATGCGCAATGCCAAGCGTCAGCTGAAGTGTTGTAAAGCTCGCCGCCATTGGACTCTGGAGCAGTGGAAACGCATTCTCTGGAGTGATGAATCACGCTTCACCATCTGGCTGTCCAACAGACGAATCTGGATTTGTCTTATGCCARGAGAACGCTACAGTATCTGTATGCTACAGCAGACGATTCTGTGCTTCCAACTTTGTGGCAACAGTTTGGGKAATGCCCTTTGACTGGCCTGCAAATATATATATTTAAATATATTGAATTACAAAGGTTATTGTTCGATGATATTTGCAATTGCTAATGAAACTTGGTGCTTGGTTTCCCTGCGGAAGATTGTCATATTAACAATGTACCGTGCTGCAGCATGGCATTTTGAAAAAAGTAATGTTTCAATGCCCAGAACGGTAGGTGTTCTTAAAGTTGTTTTTAAAGGTTCTTATTCCTTATGATTTCTTTCTATTTGCACCTTTTGCTGTTTTATGAGGGGATATGTTCTTTGACAAATTGAAATGGGGGAACACAATTTTATTAATTTCTGAATTAATTAATTATTGGATAAGTTTGGATAATTTATTGATGTCACACATGACTTGTTTTGTCTCGCAGGAACACGGAGGAATCCTGAGGATTTTCCCAGAGGCCAAGGCGCAGTTCGTCGACATCGAACCCAAGTTCGACCGCCTGCTCTTCTTCTGGTCGGACCGGCGGAACCCCCATGAGGTGCAGCCGGCATACCACACCAGGTAGGGTGTGTCTTCCATCACAATACCACACCTCCTGTTTTGTGTTGCTTATTGTAATGTMATTTAAGTAAAGCATCCGTCAGGCCATTTTGAGAACTTGGTTGAAGCGTGAATTGTGACATAGTTTTACATTAGGTTAATGCATGCCTTGATCTATGAACAGACATTATTGTAAAGTGTTACCACATTAAGCAACACCACCAACACTATCCAGCTTTAATATATTTGAAAATGCTCAATACTGTTAGAATAGTTGGACCATGACAAATGGTTGGGTAGCGTTAGTATGTATACCTATTATGTGAATAATTGTATGTTAGTTGACCTCTCTTTTTCGTTGTCTCACTTGCTGTCCAGGTATGCCATAACAGTGTGGTATTTTGATGCCGATGAACGAGCTCGGGCCAAGGAGAAATACCTAACAAGTAAGATGGAGTCCTGGTAGTAGGAGTGCTGATCTAGGATCAGTTTTTCCTTTTGGATCATAATAAATAAGATAAAATGATCCTAGATCAGCACTGTGAGACTAATTCTTTATGACTACAGGACCATAGTGATCATCATACGAAGTAAGAATTTATAGGAAGTCATTGGAAATAAGAATTTGGTTCTTAACTGGTTGAAAATAAATGAATAAAATAAGAATTTGTTCTTAACTGGTTGAATAAAATATAACTCCCCGCTCTCCCTCCTTCTCTATTCTGTCCTATAGGTGCAGGAGAAAAGGGAGTAAAGGTAGAATTGAACAAGCCGTCGAATCTGAGCTAATATGAGAGAAGCGGTTGGTCCTGAGGCGCCACTGCCATCACCTGCTGCTGCTGTGGACAGATTCGGAAAGAGGGATGGATGGAGGGAGGGAGGGAAGGAAGGAAGAAGGATGGTGGGATGAAGAGGAGAGAGACGAAAGAAACCAACTCGGACTAGTCCGCTTTCTTTACACTTCATATCCAAAGTTGACACACACACAACACACACACAGAGACCCTGAATGTGATGTCATTGCACTGCAAGGACTCATCATTATTTCCCAAGTTTCTGTTTTTGCTTGTTGCTTTGATTTTTTGCCTTTGTAGAATGTGTAGAATGCCAGTGTAAAAATTAGCTTTTGGAGAGAAAAAATATGTATGGAGGGAGCCGAATGCAAAGAAATTGTATTCTTGTGAATTTTGGGGTGATGTAAGAAGGGTACCCATATGTGCTTATCTGTCAGACAGGTTGTCATGGTCTCCATCGGATGGATCTCTCACTGTTAAAAAAGAAAAAAAGGTACAGAAGACTGTGTATGATGTCCCTCGACAGGAGGTTGTGACACACTGTCCGGCTATTGCCTGATGCACACTATAAGGCCGACTCAAACCATACTGTGCTGATTTGGATACTTTCTTTTCACATGATCCTTTGCAGCACGGTTCTAGTAAATGAGGATGATGCCTAACCACGCCAGAACAGTACAGTATGGTTTGGCTTAGTAGAGTGAAAAGGCTATTAATAGCTTAAGCTGCACTGACTCGAACACGACAGAAGTTTTCACGTTTGTGCAAACGGGCTGTAGTGATTTTCACATTGCAGGCGTATGTTGATTGCGGTGCTGTTCTGTGTCCTGGCAGCCATTGCTTGTTAACTGGGTCCTGTTCATTAGGCACCAAACAGAAGGAAATGGACTGAAACTGACATGCTCATTCTCCGTCGCAAAGCATTTTAAAACGTGCCCTTATGAACACGGCCCTGTGTCCGTTACAGGAGCATCCTAACCTGCGAACAGAGATCTGTCTATTGTTGCAGGCGTAATATCACCGTTGTCTTAAAAACCAAAAACTGACACCTACCTATTAGCCTTGCAGCGACCTTGCAGCTCTGAAGTTTAGTTTTGAATAAAAAGGCTGATTTTGTAAGTGCAGTTTGAGTCTGCGGCTGTATCGTCTCGTCATTACAGCGTGTGTGGGGTGTGTGTGTGTATCTGCACGTATGCATTTGTGCGATTCTTTCTCTGACCACTGAGCCGAGATTGAAAGTGAGTGAGGGAGACTGTAATAATACAGTCATGACTATTCTCTCCGGCTATACACCATCGCCATCATGTGGTCACCAAACCATAAATGATTCATTCCTGTTAAGGCACATCTGACCAGTGAGTTTTTCAACAGGAGAATTGGCAGACCTAACTGAATGCGGAATCCTAGCGGTTAAGAGCGTTGGGCAAGTATCCGAAATGTTGGTTTGAATTTTTGCCTTTCTGCCTTTGAGCAAGGCAATAACCCCCAACAACAACTGCGCCGTTGACGTCGATTAAGGCAGCCCCCCCGCACCTCTCTGATTCAGATGGGTTGTGTTGAACACATTCAGTTGTGCAACTGATTAGGTTTTCCATTTCTCCATCCACCCTAAAACATACCACAGAACCTTTGCATGTGATTTTGATTAAACTGTATTTATTTGCCATTGATCTATTMATTTGTCAATAAATCAGTTGACAAGTAAATAAGACAACATTTAGAGAATAAATGGTTTCTTGAGATAAACATGTATGTATTGTTTGCATCAAGTTTAAAATATACATTTCCGTAAATAATTACAGACTTTTCAATTGGTTTCATTATAAAGGGCAAGCACAGCTGAAATATTAGACATTTTTTCATCCATGTCTGAATATATCTCTTCATTGCAGTCTACTCAGGAACTTCCCAGACCATGTCTCACATCACACCCACAGGAAAGCCAAGGATCTTTTCTAGCCCCTACTCTTTTGGTTTTTACAAGTGTATGAAGGAATAAGATGGGTGCAATTGGGGAAACTCCCCAAATAAACAAGAAATGACAGAGCTGTTAGAGGTTGAGTGAGTAACAGAGTCCGGCTCTAACCAGGAGTATGGTCACTACTATCAGGAGCAGGGCAGGGGCCCACCTATTGCATTCAGAAAAAACACCAAAATCATTCATGATTTTGAGTTTACATCAAGGGCAACCAAGAAGACAAAGATCAGATGAACGGTACAGGCCAGGATGAGGTTCCGCCAATGACCGTCACCCTGTCTTTGGACAAATTCCACTTGAGGTATTCAGTGCACTTGGCCCTTACAATGGACCCCAACACCCCCAGAGTTCCAATGATGGGAGGTGATGGCCAAAGCTACTACACTACTGTAATGGGGAAACAGAATAATTGCCCGTAAGGACAAAGCAAAGGTCACTAGGGAGATCATCCACCCTGCCACTCCCGGGGTGTTGACCACAAACTCCATCCAACTCCTGCTTCAGTGGGGCTTTAGGAGATATTGGAGGGGTAGACAGTTCTGTACAGCAAGGTCCCCCTGGTCAGGAGCAAGGATGAGGCCCCCCACCTGATGTAAAGCCCTCAGCTCACTCCTCTGGGCAATCAATGAGTTTCAGATGATGTTTCTGGCTATCCAGGAGAAAGGGATGAGAAAGAAAGTTCCAGTTAGAATCACTATGGCCTTGGACATTTGACTCTTGATGTGGTTGGTGCACTTGACCCTGATGAGCAGCATCACCCCCAGAACCCCCGACATGATGGGGATGATGGTCAGGGCTCTGGAGGCCTGCAGGTCCTGAGGTAAGGCCAGCATGGAGTCGTAGACCTCACACTGCATCTGGCCTGTGCTCTTGGTCACACATCTCATCCACAGGCCCTCCTAGATGAAAAGTTGTCTCCTATGGTTGTCTCTATCCAAGTGGGGAGTGTGCAGACCACAATGGTCATGATAAATCCTATCTCCCTGGGCGATGCCTAAAATGTCCATGCCCATCAACATGCTCTCTTCTATACCTGCCCTTTCTGGAGGAAAGGTGATACAGAACAAGTAATTCCAGAACAACAAATAGGTAAAAACTTCAGAGGATTTCCTAAAAGATGTACAAACCAAGTTCTAGAATGGCATATTCTTCCACTTTGAGTTTCACAGACATTCGTTGCTGAGTCCAGAGCCCAGAATCCCTGCTTTACTGTGGTGTCAAAAATGAGGCTGTCATGGAAACACAAACTATTAATAAAGATGTGGTTATACATTTTCATTATATTTATCATTGAGATTTTCTATTTATATGAGAAAGTAATTTGTCATTATGTGATAACAACAATTATAAGTGGACAGGCACAGCTATATCCTTTTAGGTTCTTTATTCCAAACACTGCTTGACGTGGCCTCCACGCAGGGAGCCATAACTTCCATCTGCTGTAGCACACATACAAACCAATGGTGCATATAAACACTAGATGACTGATGGGTGGCGCTGTTTTGAAGTCACTGCGTCACCATTTTTGTACCCCTCCACCAGTGTAAAAAAAGGAAGTATTTTTTTGTCAAGCATATTATATTACAGACACCTTAATGCATACTTTTAAATTGTATTATATGAACAAACAAAACAACCACAAATAGTTTTTCCTTAAAGTACAATTCTTAGAGAGTATGAATGTTACTGTTCACTCTACAACAAATAAATACTTAAATATATGTAATTTTGCCCTTGAAACATTAAATTGAAATAATGTAGCATTCCATTTATTCCTATGGAGGACTGCTCTTTCCGAGAAGTACCAATATGGTGGACAGTGGCTTCAAAGTCTATCAATGGCCAATACATATAAATAGCAATCTAGTGTTTTAATACATCATTGATACAAACCACTACAGCAGGGTTCCCCAACTGGGGAAACTTTTCTTGTTTTAATTTTATTGTTGGACATAAAAGACTGTAAAAACACCAGGAAATCAGCTCCAAGTGATTTTAATTTTGGAAATCTGTTCCGAACTATTCCCACGCATTATAGACACATGATTGTATACAAATGTAAGCATGGTTTGAAATGATCTGTTTGTGATTCTTGTGGTCAAATTGCAGTCTATAAATTATTTGTAATTATGTCCCGTCCCCCCCTCGTGAGGACGAGGGGGGGGGGCCCCCTCCCCGACTATCCTGTCAAGAAAAATCAGCCCATGATTTACTGTAGGGCAGTTGTTGATCCCTGCCCAACAGTAACAGGCTGTGGCTCATTACTGCCTCTGCTGGAAGATTGCACTGTAATAGAACAGTATTACAGTCATCATTACAAGTAGCCTACTTCAATTGATGTGGTTTTGAATAGATCACTATATCCCGAACAGACACGTTGATACTTTATGATTAGCAACAAAATAAAATAAAACCAAAATAATGTATTTGTTTAATAGTAAGTGTGTCAGGTACATTTTTAACAGATCAGGTTCTGCTTCCTGTCAACAACCACATAGCCATGTCTTGTGTATTCTACTGCGTTCCAGTTTACCACATTCCCTGGAGATAAGTCCTCCCCCTTCATGTAGCTTTGAATCTCACAAGGGGAGAGCACTCTGTCCCACATGTGGACATCGGTCTCATGTCGGTAAAAGGAGTCATACACATCAAACCCACCAACGTATGTATCTTGGTCCTGACCTAAAATAATACTCGGAGTACCAGAGATGGAGCCACCGGCTTGGAGAGTTTTCCTCGAACTTGGCTTTCCATTCACCCACAGTTGAGTCAGTCCTGTACTGGCATCCCACGTCCCACAGAGTTCCCCAATGAACACCCTGTCATTTCCCCCATCTCCCCTGAAGATGAAAAAAMCATCAGCATGAGAAGGCGTGGCCAACGAGGAAATGGTCTGCTCCTTCGTCTGGTAGTCGGTGAAAAATCAAACGCAGACAGTCACAGCAAAAAAAGATTTTGTTCATGTCTTGACAAAGGCGGTGTTTGACTCCACTGAGGAAATTATTTCCTTCTCTGACATGTCTGTTACAATTAGAATAATATTCGTTATTAGAGTTGCAAAGGGAGGAAATATTCCTGGTAACTTTCACAATTTTGTGTCTGAAAATTCCCAGAACTTTGGAAAATTACAGGGAATTTTGCAACCCTAGTAGTATAGTAAGTAAGTACTACTGAAATACGTAATTATTCAACAATTCATAATAGTATTTGGGCCATCTCCAGGATTTCAGTCTTACCTTGTGGCACAGCATAGCAGCACGTGAAGATCATCAGAAGCCATGTCTGCAGTTACATTTTGTAGTTTCAGTTGGAGTAAGCACCAATGTTATGGACACATCCTCAAAGAATATTCCTATTTATAATTTAGAAAATGGACGGAAAATGGGAGGGACTACCTGTGTGCTCTTATGAATGCCAGCCAGACAATTTTTATTTTTATTTTATCTTTATTTAACTAGGCAGTTAAGAACAAATTCTTATTTTCAATGACGGCCTAGGAACTGGCTTGTTCAGGGGCAGAACTACAGATTTTTACCTTGTCAGCTCTGGGATTCGATCTGCCACCCCATACATTCCCCACTTCCTTGATATTGGTCTAGATTAGAAAATAGAGTCATCTGAGAATCAAAGTTCATATGATTGATCAACATTGACAGTTTATCAAGATGTTGGATGTTCTGCCATCTGACTTTCTAGGTAAAACCAATTTCTAGGTCAACAGGTGTATTAATCAGCATTATCACACAGTTAGTAGGTAATGGTATTATTGGGCAAACATCATTGAAATTCTATAGAGAGTTTGAGCAAGCTTTTAAAGGTCCAATGCAGCTGTTTTTATCTCAATATCAAATCATTTCTGGGTAACAAGTAAGTACCTTACTGTGATTGCTTTCAATTAAAATGGTCAAAAATAAACWAAAATAACTTCTTAGCAAAGAGCAATTTCTCAAGCAAGAATTATGCTAGGACTGTCTGGGAGTGGTCTGAGTGGGGAGGGGGAAAACTAAAAACTATCTGTTATTGGTAGAGAACTCTCTTTCTTATTGGTCTATTAACTAATTTACCAACTGGTGATGTCACCAGGCAGGCCAAAACTCCACCCCACCGAAACATGCTGAAATTTCAAGCTGTCTTTTTAAACAGCTCTTACACTAAAAGGGCATTATCATCATTTTCACAATTTCACATTATTATTCCAACCTCATAATGTGGAAATATGTTTAAAACACGGGGAAAGCAGGTTTTTGACTGCACTGGTCCTTTAACAATTGGTGGACAGCTTCTGCCACGGATTTGAACTTTATTCCCTCTCTGTGGTTTTATCTCACACAGATGTGGTGCCACTTTAACAGACATAAAGCAACGTTTAATTGGACACTGTAACTGTTCAATTAAAATTAAATTTTTAGAAGCTCATATTCTGTTCACACATCAAAATAATGTTGTTGACTTGTACCTGAGACCAAAGCATAAATGAAAGAGAAAAAAAAACACACCTCAAACTTGTATCTGAAACAGACGGTTTCAAAAATACTTGCTATTTCTTGATATTGTGTGAGCTCATACTTTTGCCAAAACGTAACATTTTCCCTTTGGCTGGACTAGAAAATCATCTCTTTACTTTAAATGTATAATGACTGGTATACACCCACACAACTCTGTTTGTGAATGGGGCAAGCAGTGGTGTGCAGCAATGCTAGCTAGCTTAAGACATTGTCAAGCGGACTGTCACTTCTGTTTGCAAGGTAGAGAGCCCTGCAGTGCCGGCCAAGCCAATAAGCGGCATAAGCTAGTGCATCGGCAGTTTTCCACTTCTTATGTCAGTCACTGATAGTTACTGAATTAGCCCATGTCAGCTAACATTCTTTAGATTGCTAGGTAGTTAGTCTAGCCAGCTATCAAAACCTTGTATTAATCATGTCCGAGATCCCAGGGGCCCTGACCTCCCCCATTGATTTTTTTTGTCAGTCTCACTCAGACATTATATGAACATGGCATTAGTCTTGGCAAAATGTAGAATTGCATGAAATTAGCTTTAAAACTGATTTGATTTTCCCAAGTAATTGCAAAATGCGTAGAATTGCAGAAAATTTGCTTTAAAACTGCAAAATTGTCTCTCCGTCCCATGGCAAAATAAGTAGAACTGCATGAAATTAGTTTTAAAATGGCAAAATGTTCTCTCTGCCCCATGGCAAAATTAGGAGAATTGTATGAAATTTGTTTTAAAACTACAAAAATTATATATTTTTCAATAAAACTTAAAATCTCGCTTAGGGCCCCCAAAAGGCTATGGCTGGCCATGGGGCCCTGGTTCGAGTTGTTGTACACCCTGGGTGGTAGGAAGCTAAGCTGCTATGCAAGCACACTTATGTTCGACACACCACTTTAACAAAAGTTTTAATAATGTACACTGTGTGCTCTTATGAATGCCAGAAGTAATACATTCCCCACTTCCTTGTTTTTGATGTTGGTCTAGATAAGAAAATAAGGTAATCTGAGAATCAAAGTTCATATAATTTATCAATATTGCCAGTTTATCAAGATGTTCTTTTTGTCATCAACAGCTGTGTTAGTAGGAATTGTCACGCATTTAGTAGGTAATCGTATTATTCGGCAAACACATCATAGAAATTCAATAGAGAGTTTGTGCAAGCTTTTACTTTTATGACCTCTTTTATGACCTCTCTATGGTTTTATCTCACACAGATGTGGTGCCACTGTAACAGACTTAAAGTAAAGTAAAGTTAAAGTTTCATTGKACACTGTAACTGTCCAATGAAAATCTAATTTAAAAAAGTTTATATTCTGTTCATTCACAACCAAATAATGTTGTTGACTTGTCCTTTACTTCTACTTGTGACCAAAGCATAAATAAATAAAAATATAAAACACCTCAAACTTGTATCTGAAACAGACAGTTAAAAAGATGCTTGCTATTGCCTGATATTATGTGACCTCTGTTTACATGTCATGAATATTTATGGTTCTTTGTTGAAACCTTTAGGGCCATTGTCTCACCAGTCAGGTACCTATCCAGTTCACACCTGACTGAGGTTTTTGGTGTAACCACTAAATTGACCACTTTGACACTAAAACCAGGGGACCTTACAAGCTTTACTCTGGAACTAAATAACTGTTTTTCCAAGATGCAGAAAAGGTTTGTTATCTGAAAGCCATTTAGTGATATTGGATAACTCTGCACTAAGGATCTCTTCTACTGAGGCTTTGTTCTTATTGGACACCAGTAGAGCAGAGTCATCCACATTCAAAAGTAAATGATGAGCGTTTTCTGATTTCATATCGTTAAGGTATAGTAGGATGAGAAGTGGGGCAAGGATGTTCCCCTTCTGGACCCCACACCTAATCTCCTTCGCACTAGAATGTTTTCCATTAACTTCACTGGTGTAGGGGGCAGTATTTTCACGTCCGGATGAAAAGCGTGCCCAGAGTAAACTGCCTGCTACTCAGGCCCAGAGGCTAGGATATGCATATTATTAGTATATTTGGATAGAAAACACTCTGAAGTTTCTAAATCTGTTTGAATGATGTCTGTGAGTATAACAGTCCTCATATGGCAGGCGAAAACCTGAGAAAAATCCAACCAGGAAGTGTGAAATCTGAGGTTTGTAGTTTTTCAAGTGATTGCCTATCCAATATACTGTGTCTATGGGGTCAGATTGCACTTCCTAAGGCTTCCACTAGATTTCAACAGTCTTTAGAATGTTGTTTCATGCTTCTACTATGAAAGGGGAGCGAATAAGAGCTGTTTGAACCAGTGGTCTGGCTGAAAGTCTTTAGTTTAGTCGCGCGCAGCCGTGAGGACGAGCTCCGTTCCCTTTCATTTCTAAAGACAAAGGAATTGTCCGGTTGGAATATTATTGAAGATTTATGATAAAAACATCCTAAAGATTGATTCTATACATAGTTTGACATGTTTCTACAAACTGTAATGGAACTTTTTTGACTTTTCGTCTGGACTTAGTGCCCACGCCTTGTGCATTTGGATTACTGGACTAAACGCGCAAACAAAAAGGAGGTATTTGGACATAAAGATGAACTTTATCGAACAAAACAAACATTTGTTGTCTAACATGGAGACCTGGGAGTGCCATCCGATGATCATCAAAGGTAAGTGATTAATTTTAACGCTATTTCTGACTTTTGTGACACCTCTCCTTGGCTGGAAAATGGTTGTATGGTTTTCTGTGGCTAGGCGCTGACCTAACATAATCGCATGGTGTGCTTTTGCCGTAAAGCCTTTTTGAAATCTGACACAGCGGTTGCATTAAGGAGAAGTTTAACTTTAATCGTATGTTAAACACTTGTATCTTAGATCAATGTTTATGATGAGTATTTCTGTAATTTGATGTGACTCTCTGCACTTTCACCGAATGTTTGTTTGAGACAATGCATTTCTGAACATAACGCGCCAATTTCAAATTAGGTTTTTGGACATAAAGATGAACTTTATCGAACAAAACACACATTTATTGTCTAACATGGAGTCCTGGGAGTGCCATCTGATGAAGATCATCAAAGGTTAGTGATTCATTTAATCGCTATTTCTGACTTTTGTGAGCCCTCTCCTTGGCTGGAAAATAGCTGTATGGTTTTCTGTGACTAGGCGCTGACCTAACATAATCGCATGGTGTGCTTTTTGCAGCTGATATTGGCATGCAACGCCAATGCAGCCATAGGCCTACAGCAGTAGTTCCCAAGTTCCAGTCCTTGAGTACCCCCAACAGCACACTTTTGTTGGGGGTACAAACATACTTGATTCAACTAATTGAGGGCCTGATGATTAGTTGACAAGTTGAATCAGGTGTGTTTGTCTGCGGATAAGATGAAACTGTATTGTTGGGGGGGTACTCGACGACCAGAGTTGGGAACCACTAGCCTATAGTATGATGATATTAGAGACAATTTATGCTTGATCCGAAAATGTGGTGGGAGGCGCTGTATAGATGGTGGTACACAATTTYGGAGCCTCCAGTCCAAATTGAGCTCCGTACCACTTTGCCGTGCGCCTTTCAAATTTTGTAACAATGCGGAGGGCTTCGTATAGCTCCGCATTGACATGATTGGTTGACGGTAGGTGGGATCGGGAGGTCCTGTATAAACACAAACTCACTTCCTTGACAACTTCGTTCACAACACCTCTGCGAAACGCAAGAATTATGAATGCCCTGACTTCTGCAGAGGCCTTATCACTGTAAATGCTGCATGGCCAATGCAGACATCGGATTGACGATGGAGCGCCTTTAAGCCTTATGGACATTTGTGATGCACCCCTCCCCTTTACATTGTGCATCTGAAGCAGAGAATAGCTTAACTCACACACTGTTTACATATTGTTATATGTTCTCAATTTAAAAATGATTCCAGTAGACAATGTATTCGAGGCTAATCATCATACTAGAATTTGTACATGCCTTGTGCTGACATGATATTTGTTGGTGTAAATCCAACCCTTGACATTTGGGCTCCCGAGTGGCACAGTGTTCTAAGGCACTGCATCTCAGTGCTATTAGGCATCATTACTGACACCCTGGTTCAAATCCAGGCTGTGATTGGGAGTCCGATAGGGCGGTGCACAATTGGCCCAGTGTCGTCTGGTTGTAGGCCGTTATTGTAACTAAGAATGTGTTCTTAACTGACTTGCCTAGTTAAATAAAGGTTCAATAAAACAATTACAGACAACCTGGTTTGAATCCTGGCTGTATCACTACCGGATGTGATTGGGAGTCCAATAGGGCACTGCAAAATTGTCTGATTTCTTTTTATTTTCCCATGATGTCAAGCAAAGAGGCACTGAGTTTGAAGGTAGGCCTTGAAATACATCCACAGGTACACCTCCAATTGACTAAAATGATGTCAATTAGCATATCAGAAGCTTCTAAAGCCATGACATAATTTTCTGGAATTTCCTAAGCTGTTTAAATGCACAGTCAACTTAGTGTATGTAAACTTCTGACCCACTGGAATTGTGATACAGTGAATTATAAGTGAAATAATCTGTCTATAAACAACTGTTGGAAAAATTACTTGTGTCATGCACAAAGTAAATGTACTAACCAACTTGCCAAAACTATAGTTTGTTAACAAGAAATTTGTGGAGTGGTTGAAAACCTAAGTGTATGTAAACTTCCGACTTCAACTGTTTACAATTGGCTCATTCATCCCCCTCCTCTCCCCTGTAACTATTCCCCAGGTCGTTGCTGCAAATGAGAACGTGTTCTCAGTCAACTTACCTGGTAAAATAACGGAAAAATAAATAAAAATAAAAATAAATATATACAGTGTTGTAACGATGTGCAAATGGTTAAAGTACAAAAGGGGAAATAAATAAACATAAATATTGGTTGAATTTACAATGGTGTTTGTTCTTCACTGGTTGCCCTTTTCTTGTGGCAACAGGTCACAAATCTTGCTGCTGTGATGGCACACTGTGGTATTTCACCCAGTAGATACGGGAGTTTATCAAAATCGGGTTTGTTTTCAAATTCTCTGTGTAATCTGAGGGAAATATGTATGTCTAATATGGTCATACATTTGCCAAGAGGTTAGGAAGTGCAGCTCAGTTTCCACCTCATTTCGTGTGCAGTGTGCACATCTCCTTCCACCTCTCATCCGTGACCGTAAACCGTTAAGTGGTCGCCAAATGAGGTAGAGTGTCAATTCGTTAATACACTGTAGGTGAACGGAAGAGTTTAGAAATCCGCCACACCCAATTTGAATTAGCTGTTTGCTACTTAACCTTATAACTATAAAATGTCTAGCACAACTAGCTACATTTATTTTTACCTCTTTACACATGTATTGTGGAATTCCTCCTCTGTAAATGTCATTTGCCTGCTAGTGGAGCAGGAGACTCTCATTTCATACAAGTGCATGTTTCCATGTTACCTCGCCTCCTCTCCTCGATGACCTTTGACCTTTTTCAAAAAGAGGTGGAGAAGACGGAGGAGAGGAATTTAGCAAATCCAATCGAGACTCTCCCTAGGCCTTTCTCTCAAATGGATTTCATTGACTCCTCACGTCCTTTTGAAATTGCGCTAATGCATTGTCTAGATTTCAGTATACTAATACTGGGCATGCATATGTTTGTTGCAGCAGCCACCTTTGCTACAATGTAGTCTTAGACACTCATTGTGTGTAATCCGCCGCCCAGCATTAAAACAGTGTAATTAAAAAAGCTTGTTTATCAATGAAACTCGCATGGTACTGAATGTAACTTTAAAGACTAAAAGGAAAGAATAACAAGACAACAGTAAACATGTCGTCAATGGCAAGATGTACGAACGGAAGGAGACAGATCCATAATCCCCCCCCGATTTCATCGTGGGGGACAGTGTGTGAATCAACAAAGCTTCATTTATTTCCACACAAACTTTTTATTGTCGAATTAACCAATAATGTCATAATCATATAGTATCCACTATTTCAAATCTGTCGCTTTCAACTGCTCCTTTTGCAGACATGTTTGTTCATAAAAGGGCATACAGTGGCGTCACACCCCCAACACACCTCCAGAGAGTGGCCAATCGGTGTCTGCATCTTGCACCCCTTACACCTGCCCACAACCCCCTGCTCGTTTCCCTGTCCACTTGACTCTGCCCCCTGTCTCTGCTGACTGATGAGCTTCTCGAGGGCTTTCTTCGTGGCCGGGTCGCCACAGTGTGCAATGCCTTCCACCGCCACCCGCTTGGGGTCTTTAACGCAGTCCTCCTCATGCCCAATGACGGTGGAGGGCAGCCAGGCAGTATCATAGCCGCTCTGTTGCCACGAGCGCCGCATTGCTAAATTCTGTCCATCCATCTTCTTCACGCGGCCCACCCGGACTTTCAGCTGCAGTACCACGTGTTGCCCAGGGGGGCACCCACTAGGGTAGCCCTGCGCCTTGGCTATGTCCCGGCTGCAATAGACCCCCGGGCCCAACGTGCCCCCTCGCCGAAGGCCGGAACACTCCTGTGATGATGGCTCGAGCGCTGTCACGGTGGGTGCCATGGTACATGGTGTAGCCTTGTCTGCCCCGTGGTGCCTGACCAGGTTTCAGGACAATCTGCTTCTCAACCACAGCCTCCCAACCGCTGAACTGCACCAACTTCGCTGGCATGGCTCTGCTAACGGACACACAGTTGACACCAATTTGTAAACAGATGAGATCAATCAATCAAATGTATTTATAAAGACCTTTATAAATCAGTTGTTATCACAAAGTGCTTAACAGTAACCCAGCCTAGACCCCAAAGCGCAAGCAAAGCAGAAGTGAGAGCACAGTGACAAAAACTCCCATGAAGGAACCTGGAGAGGAGCTCAGTTCAGAGAGAGGGGTGGCCTATCCTCTCCAGGCTGTACCGGGTTAGGCTATATGTGTTGTACACACACATCAAAACATATTAAAGACACAGACATAGAGGTTTTCTTTTCTAAAATCTACCCACTCAAATTATTATTTACTCAAGCATGTTTCCATGATTTATTCCACCAGAAATTCTAATTCGAACCGTACAGCTGAAGATCCGCTTTATAGGGCTTTTGACAAAGGCAATGTTCCCGCAGTTGCGGATACCGCATTCACCGTAATTGCTGCATATGTTGCTCAATCAGAAATAGTCTTTAAACGTGAACTACAACGCAGATATTCTCCGCTACTGCTTGAATCAAGCCCCAAGTGTGCTAATTTGACTACACAGTAGGATATCATAATGTATACAAGGTGTCACTGAACACTTATTTTCCCCTGAACTAAACTCCAACTTCTCTGTCCATAAAGAGTATGTTGTATAGTCACCACCAGGGCTGGAATCAGTTCAGGGAATAATTKAATTAATTCAAATCTCCCTTAATTTCCTGTATTAGGAAGACTTTTCATTTTCCTGAACTAACAGAATTAAAATCAACCCTGATCACCATAGCAGCTGTACTGCGGTAATTTGCTAAAATATTATTACAGTGTTTTTACCTTTCTCTCGTGATTAACCTACCTTTTTTGCCTCCAATGTTTTGACAGTGTTTCTCATAGTTTCACTTTCGATTTTTCAGCTCAACTCTGCTTCCTTGAGTGGCATTCATGGACATTACACCCAATAGAATCTCTTCAAACAATATCCTGTTTGCTTTAGAAAGCACATTCACTTTCATTTTAAAGTGATGTACACAGAATCCCTCTTTCTTGTAATTATGCTATTCCATTTCTTAAGGTAAAACCAAAGGCCCGTTCTCATGGTCAGACATGCTAGGCAATATCGTCCTCTAGTGATTTTTTGGGGATACAGCATGTATTATTTTATCATTGGTCATTAGGGTTGGGGTTAATTCCATTTCAAATCCAGTCAATTCAGAAACTAAACCAGATTCAAGTGACACATTTTTCATTGAAAAACATTTAAGAGAATAGGAATTGGAATTTCAGTGTGTGTATATATACTATTGTTTCATTAAAGTATTTACAAACTCATCACCTATTTATGATTTTATATGGGAATCAAAAAGCTTTCATGAATGTTCACCATGTGCTAATCAGCACTGTCAACAAACCCCATTATGACATCACAATGTAACATAACCCTTGCCATGATGTCATTGCTGGTTCCATCTGACTGGCAAAATTCCATTTCCACTCATTTCATGATAGATCTCTCACAGAGATAGGTTAAGTTCTTATTTAGAGAGTGCTAATATTTATCATCAATGGCTTATCGAGGAAGAAAAWCAAGTGAGTTTGACAAACTCCAGAAGGAGAACTCTCAGATGAAGAGGGTCATCGAAAACTTGAGGAAGCAAAACATGGCTTTAAACCAACAGGATGACCAGGACAAGTTTTCAAGTTTTGTAAGGATCATCAGTTTTTCAAAAATATCCTTGTGTATATTTTGTGGTTTCATAGACATACAGTAGGCCTACATCCATAAAATCTTTAGCTTAAAAGCTTTTTGACACACTGTAGAAACTATTTTGACTACTTCACTTCTGCTATTCATTTCATACTGTACCATTGCGATCCAGGGCTATCAGGAGAGCTACTCAATCCCAGAGGGCCATCGTGGCTTCATCAGCGATGCCAGACTTCTGCAGATGCAGAGAGCTGAGAGAGAGGCCATGGAAGTAAAGCAAAGAAAGATAAGTGCTGTCCACGATAATTATGTCCGGACTGCTCTCATCGGGGTTGGCAGCACCTTCGYGCACCACTTCGTCCCCTCTATTCAGTGCCTTCCGTGCCCGAAAGCTCCACTGAGGCCTTTGCCGCGAAGGCTGGAACACATAGCTCTGGCCCCACTGAAGAACGTGGTGGGGGTGGACGGAGCCCAAGTTCCACCCGGATCTCACTCTCTGGAGTCTATCCAGGTAAAGAAGTTATGCAGTAGCGTGCGTCCTGTTCCCGTCCCTCCCACTGGAGCTCCCTCCAAGATGGGCAAGAAGAAGAAGGGCAGGCGGGGAGTCAAGGCCCTGAAAGTCCAGTCAGACCAGGGCTGTGCTGACAACAATGGACCCATTGACCTGTTGAAGGAGGTGAGGGCCATCGAGGCTCACTTGAAGGAGGAGGCCTGGAAGGTAGGATGGACTTTGAATTTATTGTAAATGTGCAAATTTGCAGTTCGGGATTATATTTGGACTGATAAATTGCCAAAACAGACAGTGGTTCCATGTCTTAGGATACTAGAATAGATCATAGAATACAGGATCTCTCTATGTATTAGTTAATGTATATAGTTCTATATGTATTTCTATGATGGGAGCATTCTTTTCTGGTCTACGCCAAAGGTTGTACAAGAGGTGAAGGCCATGGGCAGAAGTTTGGGCTCGGTTATGTCCATGAGGGAAATAGACACCAGCTCTCTGGAAAGCCTGAGCTCAGTGGATATGAACACCCCTGCAGAGCTCCGTGACTACTTGGAAGTCGGGACCCCGGTCACGTCATGTGACACCACACCCAGGCCTGCTACCTCTCTTACCAAGCCCAGGAGCGAACTGCCTCGGCCAATAAGGTTCCTGAGCCTGCCAAAGGCTGCCACCGGCTCAGGTCAGTCCCTCTCATGTTCTCACACTAATGTAAATTAGACGGGGAGATGACGCTAGGTAGATTTATAGGAAGACAGTAGGAAGGGAAGGGACACAGATGGCTTTTCATATAACTTTTTTTCTCCAGCTTAGCCCAGGGCTAAGACATTTTCCCACACTTGCTTTGCCTGTTTCACAGTGAGATAACTCAACAGCTTCTTTCCACCAAGCCATAAGACTCCTGAACAGCTAATCAAATGGCTACCCAGACTATTTGAATTGCCGCTCTTTAATTATTTGTTACTGTTATTTCATTTTATTTTTTTTACTTGTCTATTTTTTACTCAACACTTATTTTTTTCTTAAAACCGCATCGTTGGTTAAGGGCTTGTAAGTAAGCATTTTACGSTAAGGTTGTATTCGGCGCGTGTGACAAATACAATTGGATTTGATTTGAACTGGACCCTGCTTCTGAGCATGGTGAGCACCAAAGAATGTGGGCTACATTTAGAGTTATATGATATCATAATGAACTAAGATGTTCTAGTGTTAAAAGCTACAAACAGATATGGAAATTAATAAATATATACAGTTCACAGAGAGATAGATGTCCGCTTTCAACCCATAGACAAGAAGGCAGCCAGTGAGCCAAAGGGCCAAATAAAGAAGAGTCAGGACCAGGCCAGATTGCAGCCCCTGTCCAACCCAGAGCAGGCCCTGACTAAGACCTTCAAGCTGCTCCGCTCTGCCTCCGATGACTGGTGAGCATTCACTGTAGACAAGACCATGGGAGCTAGGCTAAAGGAAGCACAGTGTAGTGTCCTTGGAAATGTAGATTTGAGCTACGGAGCGTAGAAACTTCAGAAATTAAGAGACCGGAGTCCTAATTGATGAACATCATCATAATGTTTTTGGAAAATGTTGTGGAAATTGCTTACGTTTATTTCACTGAATTGCAGGGAGAAGAAGATTGAGGGTTTGACCTCTCTCCGTGCGATGGCTCAGAACCACATGGACATGCTGATGCCTAAACTCCACGATATCTGCCTTGCCATTATAAATGAGGTAGCTGTATTCATTCATTGCCATGTTCATTCATTTGCACAAATCTGCTACATTTGGAGAACAAGTCAAGACAAATTATTGTGTCATATTCCTGATGTTTGTAGGTTGTACTGCTCAACATTAATAGCTGGGCCTGTGCGTGTTATTATGATTCAGGTGAAGAACCTGCGCTCTGCAGTGTCCTGTGCTGCCATGGCCACACTGGGTGACATGTACATCTACCTCCAGAGGGCCATGGACAGTGAGGTGGAGATGACGGCACGCGTACTGCTGCACAAAGCCAGTGAGGCCAACACCTTCATCCGGCAGGGCGCAAACATTGCCCTGGGTCACATGGTGCAGAGCTGCACCCCTACCCGTGTCATGAATGCCCTGCTGGTCGGTGGGCTGAGGTAAGGAGGGAGAGCGGTCAATTAACAGTCACTCACTAAGGGGTAGATCCTGACTTCCACAAATGTTCACTTTGCCTCTCACATTGAACGTTTGACTCGAGTGGAAGTTAGGATTCACTCCAAACAGCCCTGATGTGACAATGCAATAGATCATTGATATGGAGTGAACTTTCTGGTGCAAAATGGTCACTGCTCGCTTAGGTATACTACACATTAGCATTAGGGCCGGGACAATACCAGTATCGCAATATATTTTTAATGGCAAAAGGAAAACACAACGCAGATCTCACTCTTTGGTCCTTTAAAAACCTGCTGTATGTAAAATATTGTGTGCTACAGCTTGGAAAATAAATAAATATGACTCATAATGATATTTGTTTCCAACATTACAGCTGTTTTCCTAAAGAAATTAAATCCGCTTTGTGTTTTGGATACTGGTATCGTCCCGGCCCTAATTAGCAGTGGATGTGTCATCTCTACACAAGAACATTTGTTAACACTTTTTATGAAAGTGATGCTCCAGAGCAGGGCCGGCTCTAGCCTCTTGGGGACCCAAATTGAGATTTAATTGTGGCCCCCCCCTTGACGGCAGAGAGAAACATGTACGTTTTAAAGTGAATTTCCTGCAATTCGAGACATCTTGCCATTGGATGATATATCTTACAGATACTTAGGACTAAATTGGAGTTTATTCTATTAGATGAACAGATATAACGAACACGTGGCATACGTGATGGCAAATATGCAAGCAATCTATATTTTTGAGTTATGGCAATCAACTCGTATTAATGATTTGATAAAAAATGTCAAGAATGTTCTCACATTTGATTCGAATAGGGATTAAATTCTTCAGTACTGGCAATATACACTGAGTACACCAAACATAAGGGAGTGGGGGGTCCGGTGAACACGTCAGTGTTCTATGGCCGCAGGCAGAACAGCAGAAACAGGGGCAGCAGCATGACCAGGTGGACTAGGGACGGGGACAGCCAAGAGTCGTCAGGCCAGGTAGTCTTGAGGTATGGTCCTAGGGCTCAGGTCCTCTGGGAGAGGAGATAGAGAGAGATGGGAGAATTAGAGGGAGCATATCTAAGATCACACAGGACACCAAATAAGACGGGAGAATTACACCAGATATAACAGAATGCACCCCCGTTCAAATGCACTTAAATATTTTGTCTTGCCCATTCAACTGCATGGAACACATACACAATCCATGTCTCAATTGTCTCAAGGCTTAAAAATCCTTATTTAACCTGTCCCCTCCCATTAATTTACACTGCTTGAAGTAGATTTAACAAGTGACATTAATAATTGGATTCACCTGGTCAGTCTATGTCATTGAAAGAATAGATGTTCTTAATGTTTTGTATACTCAGTGTATTGGCATGCATAAGAAAAATATATATTCCAAACTAGCGATGAACTTCTCAGAGTACATCATAGCGCAAAATAGAGCAATTGCAAGCAGAACTTAAAGCATACGAAAAAGAGCATGAAAAAGGTTATTTCTTGGGCGGCAGGTAGCCTAGTGGTTAGAGTGTTGGGCCACTAACTGAAAGGTTGCTAGATCGAATCCCCGAGCTGACAAGTTAAAAATCGGTCGTTCTGCCCCTGAACAAGGCAGTTAACCAACTGTTCCTAGGCTGTCATTGAAAATAAGAATTTGTTCTTAACTGACTTGCCTAGTTAAATAAAGGTTCAATTTCTACATGATGCGCAGCGAGGTTTGTTAGAACAGAGAACAAATAGGCTCCAAAGCAACCTGTYATTTGAAATGAGTGCTTCTTACAATCACTTTTCCTGTTGTTTATGAAAATATATATATATWTTTTTTTTACACCCTTTTTCTCCCCAATTTCGTGGTATCCAATTGGTAGTAGTTACTGTCTTGTCTCATCGCTGCAACTCCCGTACGGACTCGGGAGAGGCGAAGGTCAAGAGCCATGCGTCCTCCGAAACACAACCCAACCAAGCCGCACTGCTTCTTGACACAATGCACATCCAACCCAGAAGCCAGCACAAATGTGTCGGAGGAAACACTGTACACCTAGCAACCTGGTCAGCGTGCACTGCGCCYGGCCTGCCACAGGAGTTGCTAGTGCGCGATGAGACAAGGATATCCCTGCCGGCCAAACCCTCCCTAACCCGGAGGACACTGGGCCAATTGTGCACCGCCCCATGTGCCTCCCGGTCGTGGCCGGCTGCGGCAGAGCCTGGGCTCGAACCCAGAATCTCTGGTGACACAGCTAGCACTGCGATGCAGTGCCTTAGACCATGGCGCCACCCAGGAGGCCTCGAAAATACTTTTAATTCAAATCATATGGTTTGGTTTCAATACTTCAAAACCAAATGGTAGRTGATATATCARCCAATCAGCATTCAGGGCTCGAACCACCCGGTTTATAATTTCAATTAWAAACTGGGTGGTTCGAGCCCTCTGCGTTGCCTCGTGCATAAGAACAGACCTTATACGTGGTATATTGGCCATAAACTACAAACCGGGCCTTATTGCTTAAATATGTAGTGGTCTTTGATATATATTATAGTAATCAGACTGATTTGATAAAACCACATCTGAAGTTGCTATTGACCAATCCAATCAGATAAACGGACTATTTTAGGTTAATTGAAATGTGAATTCATTTGTGATATCTTGATGTACCTTCAGTTCTGTGTTTTGCTATTACACAAAAGAAGGTAGCATTCCTTTCTAGCTTGCTTGCAGCGAAGGTGTTACCTAAAGACATTTGCATGTCTAAAGCAGAAGACAATGCTACCTGCCAAACGGACAACCCTGAAGTGATGCTGCTAGGCCCATTAACTGCTGGTCTGAAGATTTTTTGTATTTGTATTCATTATGGATCCCCATTAGCTGCTACTCTTCCTGGGGTCCGKCAAAATTAAGGCAGTTATACAATTTTAAAAACATTACAATACATTCATTACAGAATTCCCAACACACTAAGTGTATGCCCTCTGGCCCATACTCCACTACCACATATCAACAACGCAAAATCCATGTGTATGTGTGTGTGTATAGTGCGTATTTTATCATGTGTTTGTATGCATGTGTCTGTGCCTATGTTTGTGTTACTTCACATTCCCCACTGTTCCATAAGGTGAATCTGCTTTTTAAATCTTATTCTACTGCTTGCATTAGTTACCTGATGTGGAATAGAGTTCCATGTAGTCATGGCTCTATGTAGTACTGTGCGCCTCCCATAGTCTGTTCTGGACTTGGGGACTGTGAAGAGACCTCTGGTGGCATGTCTTGTGGGGTATGCATGGGTGTCTGATTTGTGTGCTAGTATTTTAAACGGAGCTCGTTACCTTCAGCTTGTCAATACCTCTTACTAAAACAAGTAATGACGAAGTCAATCTCTCTTTTCCACTTTGAGCTATGAGAGATTGACAGGCATGTCATTAATGTTAAGTCTACTTTTAAGGGCTAGCCGTGCTGCCCTGTTCTGAGCCAACTGCAATTTTCCCAAGTCCCTCTTTGTGGCACCTGACCACATGACTGAACAATAGTCCAGGAGCGACAAAACCAGGGCCTGTAGGACCTGCCTTGTTGATAGTGTTGTTAAGAATGTAGATCAGCGCCTTATTATGGACAGACTTCTCCCCATCTTAGCTGCTGTTGTGTCACTATGTTTTGACCATGACAGTTTACAATCCAGGGTTATTCCAAGCAGTTTAGTCACCTCAACTTGCTCAATTTCCATATTATTCATTACGAGATGTAGTTGAGGTTTAGGGTTTAGTGAAGGATTTGTCTACAGTGACTAGAGTGCTGGCCATCCAGATCGTTTTGAACACTGATCCACACTGATCCAGAATCAGATGTGTTCAAGGGAGGATTGTATAGGGTGGCCTAGCCCCTAAGTGACTCTTTACACTGWATGCAAGAATTTCCTCTGTGTTGTCTTAGGAATCCTGCATTATCTCACCAACCCCCTCGTCACCACTCTGGGTAGCAGAGTTTCAGTTGTCTTTACATCCGTAGGTCTGATATCTGATTGGAAGTTAACTTTTACAGTATCCTATTGGTCAACAACTCACTTTTTTTTTTATTCTAACAACTCAGAGGCTTTTAAAAAGAGTCTTAGATTCATTGTCTCTCACTTTTTCTTTGTTCCTGACCTGCGCTAGTGAGATACTCTCTCCACCCCAGGAACACTTGGGACATGGCCTTTCAGGCTATAACTTCTCTCTCTCTCTCTGATCATGCATAAAGTATCGCATTGTAATGTTTGTTAATGCCTTGTAACTTAAGTTTTATGCCTTGTATATGATTTCATAATGTTAAATATCTGCCTTTCCACTCTCAGACCAATTCTTGCTAGTCAATGTGAACTCATTGCCGCTTGCTTGCATATTTGCAGCTTGCTTGCAGATAAACATTCTAATATATAAATACTTATATATCAAATACTACCGCACTAAAAAGTCAATCCATTTAATATACACCATCACAAATATGATCATTTGTCCATTTAGGCAGGTCTTAAGAAACRTTATGATATTAAGAAAATGTCTTTCAAAATAACAGAATAGCATATGTTGAGTTTAATTATGTTACTGTGCTTAGTTAGCCAAAGCTGGACTTCAAGTTCAGTCTGCCATCAAGTCGAAACGGTCCTATGGCAATATGTTTTCACCGTGGTGACGGAAAAGGGATATGGCTTGAAAACGTATCTCAATCCAGGGTTTTAAGGTGTCGCCGTACTCCTAATTGTCCCATTATCCAAGCCTCGAAATCGAGAAGATTGAAATACTGCTAGTTTTTAATGAACTGCCTTTTTCATTAGCATGCTAGGTTATTTATGGAATCACATTTGTTTTGTTATGTCTTATACTTCCTTGTGTTGTGTATTTCTTCTTTTACCATGGCATGATTTAGATTATTTTTAGTCATTGGTGGAGATGTACTGTCTACTGATGTGGCTAGCTTTTGGGGAGTAACAAACCATTTATAAACATTTATAAAGTATATATAGTGAACACTTTAGATTAGGGGGTATTAGTGAGGTACTGAGGTATTAGTGCATGTACTCCCATTCATAAATGCACTCATTAACAATGAATAAATACACCATTCATGACATTTATAAATACATGTATAAATATGTATATAAATGGTRAGTCAAACCATTAAATCAACCATTAACGAATGCCTTATAAATACAAATTGTGAACATACTATTATCAAACACCTTATTAATTATCTTGTAAATCATTATTAAATCATTTAAAATAGCGTTTATAAATGTGTAAATAACTATTTAGAGATTGCTTATTGACATTTACAAATATAGGAATAATGATTAATAAATGGTAAGTAAACTCTTTACAAACGGTTAATAAATGGTATATTTATTATACCGAACATTTTGATCCACCGATGAGACATCAATACAATCCATTCTCATTCGTCTCCTTACTCATGTATCTCTATGACCTGTAACTGATGTGCTCTGTTTGTCCTTCTTCAGCCACCGTAACGCTGCGGTGAGGAGCTGCACTGCTCAGCACCTGGAGAGACTGGCTGAGGTCATGGGGATGGCTCATCTCCTGTCGGGGAAGAAAGACCTCACTGACCGTTTCTTGATTGCCGTCAGTAAACTGGCTGTGGACCCTGCACAGGAAGTCAGGTGGGAAGTTCATCCTGTATAGTTGCTTGCATAAACATAATGGCCRGCCTAAACTAAGGCCGGGGTTCAATCCATGGCTCCTTATAGCACTAGACCGCCGACAATGCAGCTTTTAAAGATACATTTACACTTGAGTCGACATCTGCAGCGTTTACCACAAATACAAATTGAAATTGCCTTTAAAAGCCACATTGTCRGCTGTYTAGAGCATCTACGCTAAAGGGTGTCATGGATTGAATTGCGGCCTCAACTAAACCCATCTAAAGACAGAATGCCTTGAAGAAAATGAAGTAGCGGAAGCACTTCAAGTACTCCAATACAACCATAGGTGCTCTTGGAGAGGAATAGTAATTGAAAACCAAAAGGAAAAATTATAAACACAAATAAGTGCTAAGTGGCATAGGAAAATCCAAGTCCGGGCACTCATGTGCGTTTGAAAGTTAAAAAGCCAAAGGATTAGCTGAATCCAAGCCAAAAGCTTTTGCCAAAAGCTTTTTACCTTTTAAACCCACACAAATGCCTGGGCTTTGACTTTTTATGTCACGTAGCACCTATTTGTGGATATAATATTTCCTTTTGCTTTTCATTTCAAGACAGAAAGTCTTTATGTCAACCCCTTTCAAACATCAGACAGATCCTAATACACATTACAAGTTGAACACTGTCAATCTTCAGACACAACCACCAGACAAAACAACCACACAACACTTGGATGACCTGGGTGACCCCAGACTGATTATCAACATAGTTGCCATTTTGGTTGTGTTTGTTAGGGCACAAAACTTGTACTGTTTGCGATTTTAAAAATGTAAATGAGTCCAAATAGTCAGTACCTGATTCAGTTTCCTTCCTTCTGTTTGGTGCCTAATGAAGACAACCCTACTTGATCACAATGGTCGGCCTGAGCCAAGCGCTGTGCAGATTCGCTAAGATTTTCAGAATAACAAATGGTTAATGCCCAGTTGTTAGATAGTTGAGATGATTTGTAGATCAGGTATTGCAGTGTATTACTCAAACCGACCCTCTTGCAAATTCCACCTAATGTATGTCTTATTTTTATGGGATATTTTTGCCATCAATTGAGTACTGTTCTTAAATCACAGACAGCAGAAATTATTTGATATGTCGCACGTTTAAGATGATATAAATATCTTTGTCCGCAGGCATCATGGTCACAATATCTTGAGAAACGTGGCCACAAATGGCGACTTTGCTAAAATGTGGGACAAATTCGCTCCGAGGAAAGAGCGAGAATCCTTGAGGGAGGTCATCTCAAAGATTAACCTCAAAGAAAGGTACATTCTCTCTGGATGATTAGAAGAAGTATAACAAATGAGGTGATATGATTACAGAAATCCAATCCCACTGGGCACAGACGTCAGTTCAATGTCTAGTTTTGATTTAAATATGGGAAATCAACCAAAATAGTAAGGTTAAAAGTTGGGTGAGAAATGACTTGACGTTGATAACTTTTTGAAAATCCAATCGGGTTTTCCACGTTGATTCACCGTCATCACATATATTTTGTTGTTGTTGTTGAAATGACATAGAAACAACGTTGATTCAATCAGTTTTGGCCCAGTGGGATGAATTTAATATACTATCTTTCTGTCTTTTCTCTTTTTCAACAGGAATATCTAAATAAATCGCCAACTTGACTATATATTTGTATCTAAATATTTGCACTTCCCAACTTGACTATTGTCCCCAAACTCCAATATTTCCGCTCATTCTAAGAAATGTTACACTATCATCCAAACCCCCATGTAAATGCATCTTTAAGCTGCATTGACTCCTTGTCCAAGTCCTGAATCCACTATAAGGCAATATGTACCACATTCAAAGCAGTAAATGACCTTGCCTCGAAGCGCCTATCTGATCTACCAGCCCAATAGTGGTCTACTGAAACCGTACTCACCATCTCAGGGGTGCTCAGATCATCAACCACTGAACTCCACACCATCCTCAAAACCAGCAGTCCTATTTTGGAGGCAGATTGGTCAGTGCTCCTGTATGGCACCAACATTGTGGATTTTCATCCAATACTTCTGGACTATGAGAACATTCTTTGGACAATAAAATGAGGTGAAATGGAAGCTGGCTACAGTCTCAGTTTTATTCTCCAAGACAGTGTGAGGATGTGTAACAATACCTGTGGTTTAACTTGATGATCAGGGCCAGATTACCGTGTGTGCCCGATTACCGAACGCACCTCCAGGGAATTTCATCATAACATCCAAAACGAAAAGTAAAGTGGACGTTTTACAATTCGTGAGTTTGTTTCATAATTTGTGGACATGTTTTATTTCAATTTGTGCTCATTTTGTAGACATTTGTGAGCATTTAAAAAAAAACATTTGGTCGACATGTTATATCAATTTGTGAGCATGTTTCAGTAATTAATGGGCACGATTTTTATTTATTTTTTATAATTTGTGTCACCTCCCGGGCTCCGTAAATTGCTCAGAATGACCTTACTTGAATTTATCAAGTTCCTCCAGACATAGAAATGTGATAAAGTGCTTACCTTGAGTGAAAAACACAGTAGCAAGATTACATGCAGACCAGACAATGTTGATTTTGTCCCCCCACACCAGACGCGATCAGGACACGCAGGTTGAAATATCAAAATAAACTCTAAACCAATTATATTAATTTGGTTTAAGTCGAAAAGCATTAAACATTGATGGCAATTTGGCTAGCGGGCTTGCTGTTGCAAACTAATTTGTCCTGGGATATAAACATTGGGTTGTTATTTTACCTTAAATGCACAAGGTCCTCTACTCCGACAATTAATCCACAGATAAAACGGTCAACCGAGTTCGTTGACGCGCGCCACCAGTGTGGGTGCAATGATTGAATAACATGTATGTGTACATTTATTTTGCAATGCACGCGACACGTCCGGTCTGGTCAGCATGTTACAGAGATAGACAGGACTCCAGTCGTGTCATACTGCAAAACACCACTAGATGGCGGGCATACCATTTGCATAGATGGGACTACCCAAGAACCCAAGTGAAATCCATTCATGAGAACATTTTAAGAAAGGGAAAGGGGGATACCTAAGTTAGAACACAAGTGGAAAAGCTTAGTCACTGGTGGGGACAAAAACAATGTTTGCTTCTTTCCGCCACACATTACAACAGTGGTTGTATTTTCTGTTATGTTTGATTATCACTGGATTTGGGCTTTGTTGCCCTTGTTTACAGTCACCTAAATGATGCTCAAGTAAAAGATGATGCCTCACAAACACCCAGAGTTTCTACCATTGGTTTCTACATCCAGCATCTAATGTTGCATTTCCATACAGGATTTACCCCAGTGTTTTACCCATGTATCCGGTAGACCTGCTCCCACTTGGAGCCAAAGGACATTGTGGATGTGAATCCCACTTGGAGCCAAGGCAATGCTCTGTGTTCTTTTCAGCTGTCATTTACATAGCAATGGTTAACTGTGAACTTTGACACCTTCTCACAAATCAACAGACTTGAATGATTCAGAGGTTGTCGATTCCCTCGCCATAAGTCTTGAGAGCTGAGGTTAACATAAAACACTGGCGAAACTATGGCATGAGGGTAAGGCTATATGGAAAAGCACCACTAGAGGGAGCCATATTCCAAAATATGATCCTGGATCTGCAAATCCATCAGCAAGGGTCAAAATTCCTACAAGGGCTCAGTCTCACATCAGAATTAGACGTTCATCCATGTTTCTCAAACTTTCCCAAACGTAAGTTTAGGCATTAACTCCGAAATCTTAAGGTTAGGCATTAACTCCGAATGGTTATGGTAAGGGGTAAGGTTTGGGATAAGCTTAAAACAAAAATATCAAAAACGACTTTCTATTGCTGGATTCAACCATGAAACCAGAGGCAGATGCTTATTCACATCCACAATGTCCTATCAATACCGAAACTTAAGGTAACAGCGCTCACTGTTGCCCCAAGTGGCCAGTTTCCACGCCGTGGATGGATGTCGAATACTAACATGTCACTGGTGATCTGCCTGCAAAACTCTGATTCCATTCCAGTCTGGCTCAGCTCAGCGACTATAGTAATTGGACATTTGAAAACGTAGCTAATGCAATTCAAGGATGTTGTTTCCTGAACTGAGGGAACTCATGAACTGCATTTGACTTCACGTTCAGAGTTAATTGAGTTGAAATGGAATGAAGGCTAACCCTGCTAACCAAGCCTTCTGCTAACCATGGTCCTTCATTGCAAAGTCTAGACCTTTCCCATCAAAACCCCAAGGCCCCATCCTTGTCTATAGTGCCTTCAGAAAGTATTCATACCCCTTGACTTATTCCACATTTTGTTGTGTTACAGCTTGAATTTAAAATTGATTAAATATATGTTTTTCTCTCACCCAGCTACACACAATACCCCATAATGAAAAAGTGAAAACATATATGAAGAAATGTTTGCAGATTTATTGAAAATTAAATTCAGAAATATCTAATTTACATAAGTATTCACACCCTTGAGTCAATACTTTGTAGAAGCACCTTTGGCAGCGTTTACAGCTGTGAGTCTTTCTGGGTAAGTCTCTAAGAGCATTCCATACCTGGATTGTGCAACATTTGCCCATTATTCATTTCAATATTCTTCAAGCTCTATACCAGGCGGTGTCAGAGGAAGGCCCTAAAAATTGTCAAAGACTCCAGCCACCCAAGTCATAGACTGTTCTCTCTGCTACCGCACAGCAAGCGGTCCCGGGGAGCTAAAAGGCTCCTTAAAACGTCTTGACGCTACCCATCCCTTTAGCGGGATAATTGTCATCAACAACCGCTGAATTGTAGAGCGCCACATTCAAATAATATTACAAAAAATATTTAAATTCATGACATCACAAGTGCAATATAGCAAAACACAGCTTAGCCTTTTGTTAATCCACCTGTCGTGTCAGATTTTGAAAATATGCTTTACAGCGAAAGCAATCCAAGCGTTTGTGTAAATTTATCGATCGCTCGACAAAACATTATGAACACCTAGCATCAAGTAGCTTGGTCACAAATCAGAAAAGCAATCAAATTAATTGTTTACCTTTGATGATCTTCGGATGTTTTCACTCACGAGACTCCCAGTTACACAATAAATGTTCCTTTTGTTCCATAAAGATAATTTTTATATCCAAAATACCTCCGTTTGTTTGGCGCATTATGTTCAGAAATCCACAGGAAAGAGCGGTCACGACAACGCAGACAAATTCCAAATAGTATCCGTAATGTCCACAGAAACATGTCAAACGTTTTTTATAATCAATCCTCAAGTTGTTTTTAAAATATATAATCGATAATATATCAACCGCAACTGTCTTTTTCAGTAGGAGAGGGAAAGGCAATGGCTGCCCAAACTCTGTTGCGCGAGCAAAACTCATGCGAACACCTGACGYGATGTTATCTTTCTYGCTCATTTTTCAAAATAAAAGCCKGAAACTATGTCTGAAGACTGTTGACACCTTGAGGAAGCGATAGGAAAATGAATCTGGTTGATATCCCTTTAAATGGAGCAAAGGCAGGCTATGGAACATGGAGTTTTCAAAATAGAAGCCACTTCCTGGTTTGATTTTCCTCAGGGTTTCGCCTGCAGTATCAGTTCTGTTATACTCACAGACAATATTTTGACAGTTTTGGAAACTTTGGAGTGTTTCCTATCCTAATCTGTAAATTATATGCATATTCTACGATCTGGGCCTGAGAAATAGTCAGTTTCCCTTGGGAACGTTATTTAAAAAAATAATAATAATAATCTGCCCCCTAGCTGAAAGAAGTTTTAACAGCTTCTACCCCTAAGCCAAAGCACTGCTGAAGAGTTAATCAAATGGTTACCCGGACTATTGACCCCCTTGTTTTATTCATATTTATTCTTATTTTCTGCACTGACTCTCTTGCAAAGGCTCGAAATACACTCACCTGACTCTAACCATACACTTACTACACTGACACTCCAAAACACACACACACACACATGCATATTGACCCCCCCCCCCCCAACCACACACACACACACACACACAGGCTCTGTGATTTCTTTAGCATTTTCTTTGTATTGCTTACACCGATCCAGTCTGTTCAGGACTAAGTAAACAAAGGTCATAGTCCAGTATGGGATAGACATGGGAACTGAAAGATGAAAATTTGCTATTTTGTGTTAGTCTTTCTGTAGAGAAAACATCCTAAGGGTATTTTTTGATGAACAGAATACAACATATTTTTCGTCCTCTAAATTGTGATCAAGAGACCTACAGTTTTTCAGTCGATGCCAGTCAATGTCAGATACAGTCACTCTTTGAAAAGAGAGTGAATGTTTGTTATTATACACAAGACAAAAGTTACACCAGGAAAATGTAAGATATTCTTGTGYGTAGACCACATGAACAATGCCCATTTTTGAACACACATTTTCAAAACAATGAACAGTAAAAAGCAAAGAAGCCATCGACGCATTTCCACGGGCTGACCTGGACAGGGTGAGTGCAGTGCCACGGCTTTGCCGCAAGCTTACAAAAATGACCACAAGAATGTACTAGTCTCAACCCCTTAGCCTCCTAATGCAATGAATAGCATTACATAAGCTTTCTCTGATTGCCCCATAGTACAGACCTGGGATGTTTTGTTTTTGATTAGGGGTAGAAAGGAAGTAAGAGTCGATACTGGATACAATGAAAGAAAGGAACCCCATTTCCCTGACAATAAAGCGCCAAAAATAGCCAGCAGCACTTTGTATTGTCTGGGACTCCGACCTGATTCCAATCTTTAGCCGAAATAGCACTTCTCTCACAGCCGCCATTGCTATAGCCCCTTGAAAGCCTATTCATGGTTTATTTAAACCCAGGAAATGACCATTATAGTATGGGTTCTCCAGTTCAACACGAATATTTAAAAAAAGTTGTGTGTGCCATTTGATGGCCATTTTGCTTATTGAGTTTTGAATCAAAATTCCCTGTGTTAAATATACATGAATGAATAGGTTTTTGTACTGTATTTAGAGAGCGATAAGAGGTTATAGTCTGGGGCCCTTGTTTCAATCACTGTGATTTATTGTTGGGCGTATTGTGAGGCATCCGTTGGTCGGGTGGTCCTCGCAGCTTGTGTTGGCAGGGCAGGTCCTTCTCCTTCATTGTGATTCAAGTGCTCGGCTTTGTCCATTGTTCCTTCCTGGCTGATATTAGCTGCTTTTCAACCACTGGGTCGGGGGCAAAGGACCTTGAATGGTGATTAGGCCCAATATTAATGTCCTCTTCTACATCCACACAAACATGTCAGGAAGGATATTTTGCGAATATTTGAGATAGCTAGGATGGAGATTGAGAAATATCCCTGGCGATTCGTCTTGAGTGTATGTGAGCCTGTTACATTTGACAGGAATCCTTGAGGAATTTCAGTCGAGGAGTTATAGGCTAGTTGCTGGAGTGCAACATACTGTTGAGTGTCAAACAATGTGGAGTTCACAGGCAGTGATAGATTGCAAAGTTAAAACGTGTTTAATGAGATTGCAGACATTGTAAACAATATTATTCAGTTGCACTTGGATAGAAGGTATGGTTGGAGTGGAACCACAGCCCATACACTATATTATCTAACACTTCTGTATAGGGATCACATCATAGGCACTCATTTGCAATATAAGTCACAAATTGGCCTTTATTGGGTATCGTTAGACATTTWTTAGGTATTTACTCAGTGTTTTCTTATTCTAACATTAGAAGTCATGGCAAATAATACCTAATAAGGGCCTAATTAGATATCAATACACACTTATAAATAAAATGAGTGCCTAGTATGTGATCCATATACTAAAAAGTGTCACCCATAGTTCCATCCTGTTTTGAAAGTCAATTAGAGGTATATTGTAAATTAAGCATTGTTCATATACAGTAAAAGGATCAATTAACCATATGACTCCTGGGAAGTTTTTCTTTCTCCCTGACAAGTGGCATTCATTTGGTTTGACTAAATAGAGAGAGGGCCATTCGCCTGAGAATCGTGTGCCTTTTTTGAAGGAGAATGAATTAGATTATTGTTCCATTGGGCTTGAGATGGCGAGCGACAGACGGCGTGCTAGGCAGTCGGCCCCCCAGGTGGACACGCCCCTCTACGTCTTTTCCCCCGTTTATCAGAGGTTCCCGGTATAGTAGTCCCAATTCGGGAAAATAGCCAGAGCTAAGCCGCATCCTCACCCTCTCATTCCGATTCATGGAATGAATTCTTTCCATTCTTCCATTGTCCCTTTCAGAATCCTTCAATCTTAAAAACAAGTTCACAATGCCCTGCGCATCATGAATACCCAATAAAAAGCCCATTGCTCCACGGTAAACTGAACCTGAAGAAAAGGTGCCCGGAAAATAGTTCTGCTTTCCCCAGAGTTCTTTGGCATGGAAACCATCTGTGCACTCCAGCCCCTCCAGCAACTCCTTTGCTCCCAGCGTGAATGGGATAATTGAGTCTTAGATAGAGTCCGGAATAGAGCATGGGCCCTGATTTGTATTCTTTAGAAGCCGAATGGCTCTTCGTTTCACACCACATCTGCCACCTCCACCACCTCCTCCTACTAATCCCTATTCAGCACCCAATCATTTACCACACTCAATTAACCCTTAATAATCCCCACATAGAAAACACTGTGGCTCCATCACGCACACCCACAACCCCACCCACCATGGAAAAGTGGCGACAAATGAGACTTTAGTGACTGTTTTCTTTAGAAAGGGGAGGGGACACAATAGAGATTGATGGCACTCTCATGCCACCGGGTCCTCCCCTCAACCCCACCCCAGGTCCTCATGAGAAGGGATTGGGCATTGAAAGGGACGGCCGTACCATGGCAGCAGCAGCTGTTGATAATCTGGCGAGAGGCTGCTGGCAGCCTGGCGTGCTTCTTGCTCTATTTGTCAGCCATTGTTCCACCAATGAGCACGGGCTATTCAGTCCAGCGTTACAATTAATTGGCTGTAATTACAATGGGGGCCCCTAAGGCCCAAACAGCATTAAAGGGGACCATAAGAAACTTGCAGAATGGACTAAATGCCAATGGTGTGGCATTGTTGTCGACTGATGTCAGGGCTCTCTTTTAATCCCCTTTATGATTGCATTGCCATCATCATTGACCGAGTGAAATTGAATTGAAATCCCTTTTGAATAAGGTACGGTGTGGATGCTAATATGCTACTAATATCCCTGCAGTCCGAAGCTATGGCCACCGCAAACAACAACACCAAGTATTCATTCAACCAACGTGTTTCAACTTTGCTGTATCAGGGAGGGATTTCTTATACCAGTGGTTGTATGGGCAGCTGTTGCACTTGAATCCTTGAAACCTGTGTCCTTGGAAATGTAGATGTCAGTGGTTTGAAAATAATCGTTGAATTTACTTTGGCTTGTCTCCTGGTTACGCACATCATTTTTAGAATAAATGCTAAATTAATATTATGTACATACATTGTAGTCATTTTGCATCATGTTTATGAAAAAGTTATATCGACACTTTGATGGAACATTAAAACTAAACGTTCCTTCGCGTTACACAACAGAGGTACCTGCTGAGATAGTGGAATAGAAACTGGTGAAACGGCAACATTTTAATCAGTTTCAAATAATGTATACTGGCATTGCTAAAATATTTTCTCATCATTTAGAACACGCAGTGCTGGGCGCCTGCAGGCTGACCTCGGATGTCATTTGAACTGTGTTTCCTCAGACACATTGGTGCAGCTGGCCGGTTTAAGCGGGCAGGTATTAAGAAGCACGGTTTGGCAGGTCATGTTTCGGAGGACGCATGACTCGACCTTCGCCTCCCGAGCCCGTTGGAGAGTTGCAGCGATGAGACAAGATCGAAATTGGGCAGGAAAAGGGGGCACAAAAAAATGATAAAGACAATGCAGTGCTTCATTTAAAGCGCAATTATGTGTTTTATCTCCAGTACTTTGCCATGATTGTCAGTTATGTAGCTGCTCTACTGATAATCTCAGTGCGTCCTTGCTGGAATGACACAATCAGTCTACTACCGGAGAATATCAACACCAAACACATTGGTTCACCGTTCCACGGGAGCGGACAGTACACAGCATACCATAATGTTCTGAATAATGGCCAAGTCTACCTCCCTCCCTATTCCACTGAACCGCTTAGGCGTAACAAACACAAGTCCAACATTTATCGGAAACTTTTAAACTACCTGTTCACTACCCTCCTACTCTCCGGGGATGTGCAACTCAAACCTGGGCCTAACATCACCGAGCCAGCGATACTCACCGGAGTGGAAAGCAGTGGATGGCCTCGTCCACTGATCGTCGCCACTGTGGAAGTGGGTGAGTGCTATGGTCCCATGGTTTCTCTTGACTCACCCGGCTCCAGGATAGATTTTGACTCTTCAAACATACCCAAGTCGTTATATGCGATCCCTGACTCTGCTTCTGGTACGCAAGCTGTTTTAATTAGTTCCCCGCATCCAGTGCAGGCGGGAGGGATTGTTAATTGCGCTACCGAACTGCCCCTAATTAAAACGAAACAAAACGGCCTAAACCCAGCCATCAGAAAACACCAAAAATTTTACTTTTTTCAGTGTGTCAATCACTCTCGAGTCATCTGGGACCCACGAGCTAAGCCCAAGGGACTACTAGGGGGGCACTTGAACATTCGTAGTGTCATTCCAAAAAGTGATCAAATTCAACATCTACTCACAGACTCCAACCTTGACTTCCTCTGCCTCTCAGAGACATGGTTCCATAAAAACTCTCCATATGCTGCTTTGATTGTGCCTGGCTACAATGTTTTCAGGAGAGACAGGATTGAAGGAAGAGGAGGTGATGTGATGATTTACATTTAAGAACATTTCCGATGTAAACAAATTGAGTGGTCATGTGGTAATGAACTAGAATGTATTGGCCTGAACGTTACACTGTCTCCCCAAATGTCTTTTACTCTTATTGAAATGTGTAGGCCACCTTCCACCAAAAGTGTGTTTTTTGATCAGTTTAATAACATGCTTAGGGAATGTGATTTTGGGAAAGAGGTCATCTTAATGGAAGATTTTAATATTAATTATGAAGACAAGTATTGTAGGAAAACCCTCAAACGGATCACTAATACCTTTGACCTTACACAGCTAGTTAAAGGGACAACCAGGGTGACTTGTTGCTCTAAATCACAGATTGATTTGGTGTTCAGTAATAAACCAGAGAGAGTGACTAAATCATTCAATATGGTTACTGGGCTATCTGATCATAATCTGACACTTATAGCCAGAAAGCTGTCTAAGCAGGTTTAACCTCTCTACTGTTAGAAAGTCGGATCAACTAAGAATACCTAAGAGTGAATTAAACTATTTTGAAAACGCAATTAAGGGAATTAACTGGAATGATCTCTTGTCCTATACAGACGTGGAAGCTGATAGTCAGGTTTTTCTATCCACAATCCAGACTACAATAAATGGCTTCCTAAAGAAAATCAAATCCAAACCTGGCAAAAAGAGCACTCTTCCTTGGCTAAATGGAGAAATCTGGAAATTGATGAAAGAACGAGATTATGCTCTAAAAATAGCCCTAAAATCTAAATTAGAGCATGACAGACGTAGGTTTACCATGTTGAGAAATAAGGTGATGAAAGAAATCAGACAGGCCAAGGCAAACTTTTTTATTAACATAATTGGTGAAGCAAAGGGAAATTCTAAATTGATCTGGGAGAATCTAAAAAAGTTAACAGGGAAAGACCATAGTAACACTGCAAAAAGACTAGAAATCAYGGTGAATAACAATCTAACACAGGATGCAGTCGAAATAGCAATAGCCTTCAATTCCTACTTTATTRACTCTGTCAGGGTACTGACACAGAACCCCTCCACTGGTTTCTTGGGCTCAGTGCTAGTAAATGACACTCAACCGGTCTTCATCATAAGGGAGGTTTCTGAGTCAAATGTGAACAAGGTGATTAGCTCACTAAAGAACTCTAAAGCCAAAGATGTGTTTGGGCTGGACTCTACCTTTCTTAAAAACTACAAAGAGTCACTCATTGGCCCCATTACTAAGGTCACCAACACATCTATTGATCTCGGGGTGTTTCCAAGGGTATGGAAGTCGGCCATAATAACGGCCATCTTTAAATCGGGCGACCCTGCTGACGTGAGTAACTACAGGCCCATTAGTATACTACCTGTGGTGTCAAAGGTTGTTGAAAAGTGTGTAGCAGAACAACTGATTGCCCACCTCAACAACAGCCCCTTCACATTACACTCCATGCAGTTTGGCTTCAGAGCGAAACACTCCACAGAAACGGCTGCTGTCTTCTGGAAAATGTGAAGTCCAAGATGGACAAAGGGGGCGTTGTTGGGGCTGTGTTTCTGGACCTAAGGAAGGCTTTTGATACTGTTAACCATGAGATTCTCATCACAAAATTGTCCAAGTTCAACTTTTCCCCCGATGCCTTTGAGATGGATGAAATCATACCTTGAAGGCAGAACTCAGTGGGTCAGAGTGAGCAATGAGCTGTCGCCCACTCTTAGCTATGATGTGGGCGTGCCCCAAAGGTCAATACTGGGGCCCCTCCTGTTCAGCCTGTACATTAATGATCTGCCTTCTGTCTGCACTAGGTCTGAAGTCAAATGTATGCAGATGATACAGTGATATACAGTGGGGAGAACAAGTATTTGATACACTGCCGATTTTGCAGGTTTTCCTACTTACAAAGCATGTAGAGGTCTGTAATTTTTATCATAAGTACACTTCAACTGTGAGAGACGGAATTTAAAACAAAAATCCAGAAAATCACATTGTATGATTTTTAAGTAATTAATTCGCATTTTATTGCATGACATAAGTATTTGATCACCTACCAACCAGTAAGAACTTCGCGCTCTACAAGACCTGTTAGTTTTTCTTTAAGAAGCCCTCCTGTTCTCCACTCATTACCTGTATTAACTGCACCTGTTTGAACTCGTTACCTGTATAAAAGACACCTGTCCACCCACTCAATCAAACAGACTCCAACCTCTCCACAATGGCCAAGACCAGAGAGCTGTGTAAGGACATCAGGGATAAAATTGTAGACCTGCACAAGGCTGGGATGGGCTACAGGACAATAGGTAAGCAGCTTGGTGAGAAGGCAACAACTGTTGGCGCAATATTAGAAAATGGAAGAAGTTCAAGATGACGGTCAATCACCCTCGGTCTGGGGCTCATGCAAGATCTACCTCGTGGGCATCAATGATCATGAGGAAGGTGAGGGATCAGCCCAGAACTACACGTCAGGACCTGGTCAATGACCTGAAGAAGCTGGGACCACAGTCTCAAAGAAAACCATAGTAACACACTACGCCGTCATGGATTAAAATCCTGCAGCGCACGCAAGGTCCCCCTGCTCAAGCCAGCGCATGTCCAGGCCCGTCTGAAGTTTGCCAATGACCATCTGGATGATCCAGAGGAGGAATTGGAGAAGGTCATGTGGTCTGATGAGACAAAAATAGAGCTTTTTGGTCTAAACTCCACTCGCCGTGTTTGGAGGAAGAAGAAGCATTAGTACAACCCAAGAACACCATCCTAACCGTGAAGCTTGGAGGTGGAAACATCATTCTTTGGGGATGCTTTTCTGCAAAGGGGACAGGACGAATGCACCGTATTGAGGGGAGGATGGATGGGGCCATGCATCGCGAGATCTTGGCAACAACCTCCTTCCCTCAGTAAGAGCATTGAAGATAGGTCGTGGCTGGGTCTTCCAGCATGACAACGACCCGAAACACACAGCCAGGGCAACTAAGGAGTGGCTCCGTAAGAAGCATCTCAAGGTCCTGGAGTGGCCTAGCCAGTCTCCAGACCTGAACCCAATAGAAAATCTTTGGAGGGAGCTGAAAGTCCGTATTGCCCAGCGACAGCCCCGAAACCTGAAGGATCTGGAGAAGGTCTGTATGGAGGAGTGGGCCAAAATCCCTGCTGCAGTGTGTGCAAACCTGGTCAAGAACTACAGGAAACGTATGATCTCTGTAATTGCAAACAAAGGTTTCTGTACCAAATATTAAGTTCTGCTTTTCTGATGTATCAAATACTTATGTCATGCAATAAAATGCAAATGAATTACTTAATAAATCATACAATGTGATTTTCTGGATTTTTGTTTTAGATTCCGTCTCTCACAGTTGAAGTGTACCTGTGATAAAAATTACAGACCTCTACATGCTTTGTAAGTAGGAAAACCTGCAAAATCGGCAGTGTATCAAATACTTGTTCTCCCCACTGTATTTGCATGCAAAGAGCAAACAACAAGCGGCACAAGAACTCACTACTGTAATGGTCCAGGTTACAAAGTGTCTCAGTGACTCGTGTTTGCATCTCAATGTGAAAAAAACAGTTTGCATGTTCTTCACAAAGAGGGCAACAGATGCTACTGAGCCAGATGTCTATGTGTCAGGGGAGATGCTCCAGGTGGTATCTGATTTTTAGTACCTTGGCATCATACTTGATTCCAACCTCTCTTTTAAAAGCATGTGAAAAAGGTAATTCAGATAACCAAATTCAACCTAGCTAATTTCCGATTTATACGAAATTGTTTGACTACAGAGGTAGCAAAACTGTACTTCAAATCTATATACTCCCCACTTAACATACTGCTTGACTAGTTGGGCCCAAGCTTGCTGTGCAACATTAAAACCTATTCAGTCTGTCTACAAACAGGCTCTCAAAATGCTTGATAGGAAGCCCAATAGCCATCATCACTGTTACATCCTCAGAAAGCATGAGCTCCTGATTGGGAAAATCTTGTGCAATACACCGACTCATGTCTTGTATTCAAGATCCTAAATTGCCTGGCTCCCCTCCACTCAGTATTTTTGTTAAACAGAAAACCCAAACATATGGCAGCAATCCACAAGGTCTGCCATGAGAGGTGACTGTATAGTTCCCTTAAGGAAAAGCACCTTAGTAAATCCGCTTTCTCTGTGAGAGCTTCCCATGTCTGGAATACACTCCATCAGACACACATAACTGCACCACATATCATCTAAAGGTCAATCAGATTTGTGAAATAATCCTAGCTGTGTTTATTGTCGCCTTCCATGTTGTCTGTAGCTTGTGAGGTGTGGAAACACTTTGTTGCTTTTATGAATTTTGTCTTGCTGCTTTTTGTTCTATGTTGCTCTGTCTGTATGCTATGTCTTGCTTGTCCTATGTTGCTCTGCGTGTGCTCACTGCTCAATGATTGTCTATATTGTTTATAATAACCTGCCCAGGGACTGCGGTTGAAAATTAGCCGGCTGGCTAAAACCGACACTTTTACTGAAACGTTGATTAATGTGCACTGTCCCTGTAAAAATAAACTAAACTCAAACTCAAATATCCAAAAAGTCAGTTTAGTTGGCGCCAATGATCTCAGTAATCCACTCGTTCAACGTGCATACAAACGAATCCAAAAAGTTACCGGTAAAGTTCTTCCAAACAAGTCAAACGATGTTTCTAATTAATCCTCAGGTACTCTAATATCTAAATGATAATATTTAACACAGAGAATAGTATGTTCAATAGGGAAGATAAATAACGAAGAGCGCGCACCTCATTCACGCACCAACAAGACTACTTTTCTAATGAGAGACACCTTGTAGTTCTTCCAACTACTTGCTCATTTAAAAAAAAAAACAAGCCTGAAACCCTTTTTAAAGACTGTTCACATCTCGTGGAAGCCATAGGAACTGCAATCTGGGTCCTATCTATTTCTATTTCCCATAGGCTAGCACTGAAATGGCCTGTGACCTCAAAAAAAATAATTCCGGATGGATTTTCCTCGGGTCTTCTCTTGCCATATCAGTTCTGTTATACTCACATACATTATTTTAACAGTTTTAGAAACATCAGATTATTTTCTATCCAATACTCCCAAGTATATGCATATCCTAGCTTCTGGGCCTGAGTAACAGGCAGTTTACTTTGGGCACATCAGTTATCTGAAATTCGGAACAAAAACCAGTCTCCAAAACAGGATCATTTAAATGCCACTTCACTCACTAAACACAGGAATTGTTAGTGTAGCCTATCATGATCCAACCACTTGAAGGTCCACTAATCTGTCACCTCTCTCTGTTTCTGTCCCCCTTTTTTCATCTCCGTCTCCATTGCGGCACTTTTCATTCCATAGTGATATCTAATAAAATGATGCATAGGCTTCTAACAGAAACTAGGCAAACAGAAAGAAATGGAGGACTGCTTCAGACCTGGGTCCAAATAGTATTTGTTCTATTTCAAATGCTTTAGCTGTGCCTGATTGAGCTTGCCAAAATGGAAACAATGGAATAAGTCCCAAAATTGTAAACCCCTCCCATTTGTTCACTCAAACAATTCAAAATATATTGAATACTATTTGAACCCAGGTACAGGCTGCTTTGTTATTCGTTATGCAGTTTATTTCACATACACATCCAGATATCTCTGTCCCACAACCCCTTTGTCCCACAAAGGTATATAGCCTTCCTATACACCATTGATGAAGACAGCTTGGCTGTCGAAACGTTGGTAATTAAATTTTTGCATCTGAGCTCCTAGAGTGTGCTGCTCTCCTTTATTTTTAAGTATAGCCTTCCTTTAACAGCGTGTGATGGCCTCCAAAATGGTTTCATTCGTGTTTTCATTGTCTCCATTGAATTACAGAATGCTTTGTTGTTTCGCTGCAACATCAATTCCTTTGCAATGTCTCAGTCATCTTCTTTTAACCAATTCATCTGCATTCCAGACAAAACAACCAGGGGAGTTCAAAACACAGTTCCCACCAGGAAGTGAGAAACTCAGTAAATGGCCATGCTGTCATCGCTAGGGGTCCTTATTTGGGGTTGGAGGCCGAGAGAGTGCCCGAGGGGAAATCTCAGCCTTGAACCTCTCCCACTTTATATAGTGCCATGGCAACCGTCATTCAATATGGGTTCCGTAGCTCAGTGTGTCAGCTCAGTGCCCTCATATGTATCCAATCGGCCCAGCGATGTTTTGACATTAAAGGGTGACATAGTTTTCCTCTCGCTTAATGAGCTGCCTCATTCTTATTTTAAGACGCTGAGCTAACGGCTTGTTCCCCCTACAAAGTCTGCCATTGGCTGGGCTTTCTCCCACTTGGACAGAGCCGTTTGTGGTTTCAATGCTTTTTCTTGTGTGCCCCTCAACAAATTCTCCCTCTGTTTTTTACACGCCCCGTGTTATGAGAGCACAAACAAGGCGGCTCGAATATTTTAATTACAGTTTTGATTGTCTCCCGTCTTTATGGTCATTGTGAACAATTATGGCTACAAGAAGCATTCTATAAAAATACTTATAGGCCTTTAATGCACTGTGTTAAATGCTTTTCCCAGGGAGGCTGACAGGCATCATTACAAGCCCGTGGTGACATCGTCCTCCATTTTGAGATGATATATCCCGCAGGCAAATGTTGTATGGATCGTGAAAAGCCTGGATGGGTGTCGACGAGGAGGAGAATTCAACTTTCCTTTGAGGCAAATTCAGTTGGTAGCGGCATGTAAAGCCTAGGATTTAAACTTAACTACGGGTTTGTTTGACAGCATAATGGGTGCCATGTTAATGAGCCTGCTGTGATTACACAGCATAAATGCACTCCGATAAAAAGCTACGTTGATATACATACATATGACATACAAACATGTATTTTGATGAGTGACAGCTGACTCTATAACCAGCAATGTGCTTTGTGTGCAAGGCGTGATGTGAATGCACTTATAAAGGGTTCTTTGGTTAGCAGGCCTGATTACACATTGGGCTTGATGTAAACAACTTGTGAGGTTGCTCGAAACATAACACTGACTATAATTCATATCTATTCTAATGGCTTCAGAGTCATCTGATTTGCATTACTGCATGTCCTGTATCTCCTGTACACTCAAGTGCACTTGGATGGTCGGCCGCGATTTTCCCACGTTGCATGCACACAAGTTTACGAGGTTGGCCTCAAAGTGCAGGAGCAGGAGGAAAAGAGGGAAAATGAGGGAGTGAGAAAGGAAGAGAGGAGACTCCCTAGTCCCTACTGTCTTTTGTTCATAAAACCAAACAGTAAAAGGGATGGTACACTTCCCCCACCCTAACAAGTTCATAAAGACGATAGATGGAAACGTCATGAATACAGACATAAAAATMATATATTTCTATCTGAACGTTCCACTACATTTTGGATAGTTTGGCCTATGCGTGATGAACAGAGGCGAGTTTTGATGGTGATGAATGGAGAGTCCAGGAGACGTACAGTCCGGTMCTGGGTCATGTTGAAAGAGGTATATTGTGAGGTCACATTCTTTCTTTGGGTTCGGGAGTCCTGGCCAAGTCGGTAGCTGAATTACCCCGATGAATCCCGCCCATTGTGACTGGCTGCCAGCGATGAGGACACGGGAAGGGAATGGTCCCCTCGTTCCTTATCTGTAAAGGACCAATAGGACCGGAGTAGCCCAGACATGGGTTGTCTTAAACTTAGAATAACTTTATTTTCCCACAGGAACTTCATTTGTAAGGTACATACATCCACATTAAAATCATATAACAGCACATTACCTTCACTTTAGGTTACATTAGATTTACATTAGGTTTATTTGACATGGACAATGCACATTGATACATTTTTTTTGTAAATGTGCCAGATTAGCCAGCCAGTGAATTTCCATCTGTATTCATATACATAGTAATTTACAAAAGTCTTCGTCGAACATCTCATTCCAAAATCATGGGCATTAATATGGAGTTGGTCGCCCCTTTGCTGATATAACAGCCTCCACTCTTCTGGGAAGGCTTTCCATGAGATGTTGGAACATTCCGTTCAGCCACAAGAGCATTTGTGAGGTCGGGCACTGATGTTGGGTGATTAGGCCTGGCTCGCAGTCGTCATTCCATTTCATCCCAAAGGTGTTCGATGGGGTTGAGGTCAGGGCTCTATGCAGGCCAGTCAAGATCACCGATCTCGACAAAGAATTTCTGTATGGACCTCGCTTTGTGCTGAAACAGGAAAGGGCCTTACCCAAACTGCCATAAAGTTGGAAGTACAAAATCATCTAAAATGTCATTGTCTGCTGTAGCTTTAAGATTTCCCTTCACTGGAACTAAGGGGCCTAGCTCAAACCATGAAAAAACAGCCCCAGACAAATATTCCTCCTCCACCAAACTTTACAGTTGGCAGTATGCATTGGGGCAGGTAGCTTTCTCCAGGCATCCGCCAAACCCAGATTTKTCCGTCGGACTGCCAGATGGTGAAACGTGATTCATCACTCTATAGAACGCATTTCCACTGCTCCAGAGTCCAATGGCGGCGAGCTTTACAACACTCTAGCCGACGCTTGGGAATGCACACGGTGATCTTAGGCTTTTGTGTGGCTGCTTGCCATGGAAACCCATTTTATGAAGCTCACAACGAACAGTTCTTATGCTGACGTTGCTTCCAGAGGCAGTTTGGAACTTGGTAGTCAGTGTTGCAACCGAAGACAGACGGTTTTTACGCGCTACGCTCTTCAGCACTCAGCGGTCCCGTTCTGTGAGCTTGTGTGGCCTACCACTTTGCAGCTGAGCCATTGTTGCTCCTAAACATTTCCACTTCACAGTAACAGCACTTACAGTTGACCGGGGCAGCTCTAGCAGGGCAGAAATTTGATTAACTGACTTGTTGGAAAGGTGGCATCCTATGACGGTGCCACTTTAAAAGTCACTGAGCTCTTCAGTAAGGCCATTCTTCTGCCAATGTTTGTCTATGGAGATTGCATGGCGGTGTGCTTGATTTTATACACCTGTCAACAACGGGTGTGGCTTAAATAGATGAATCTACTAATTTGAAGGGGTGTCCACATACTTTTGCATATATAGTGTACAATGTATAGGTATATACAAACAGGTTAAAATCACACATCAGGGTATTACAATCAAACACAAGCTAAAAATAGGGCGTCTTTACTGTGCACAGCAGCCAAATACAGTAGAGTTCACAGCAGTGCATTCATAAATGGGGAGTGGGGTTGAGAGGTGGCGACAGTAGCTAAAGTAGGTTGGTGCCTTCGACATCCCTGAAGCACCATGTTAACAAGAACTGGGACTGGGAGAGACCCTCTCGTTATGGGGACAAGGTGAAGCTTTTATTCCCACATTCACTTATTTGTCCATATTTTCTCTGCGAGACTCCACACAGACATCTTCTGACTTGGAGTGTTATCAACAACTGGGTGGTGGCTCTCGAAATGCGGCGAGCTTTGTGGAGAAAATTAAGAAATGGAAATATGCTGAAATTGGACATTTGCCTGATCTTTTTTCCCCATCGTGTCTGAAATACTTAGACAAAAAACTCAAAGACAAAATAAGTATGTGGACCCATCCATCAACAAGGGGCAGCAAATGTTTTGCTCTGTGAGGATATGGACCATGGCACATTGGTTGGAAACTTCATGGTGGTAGTACAACAGTAAATGTTCTGCATAGGAGAATTCAATGTAAAAGACATTACATTGCCAGGTCATGGTGGAAAAAAAGTTACTCGCCCATAAATGTATCATTTCAGATGGAGGACCCACAAGGGAATTGAATTACACCCCATATCAAGTTCTTTGAATATTATTATAACATATGCAACCCAATGTTTGTGTGCTATGCAGGAAATCCTGTCAGTAGCCTTTTTGGGGGGCGGCTATTAAGAAGACTACATATGTCATAACAAGATGTAAGAATATTCACAGGCATGTTATCTCATTCAGTGTCTGTTTCCTATATTTGCATAAACTCCATTCAGTGAGGTATATCTAGCAGAATAATGCTGCCATGTAAATGAATGTCATTGGTTTCTGAACCCTACTGGTTCTGTCTCACTTTCAACAATGTTAGGAGTGCAACCACACTCTGAGTTACTCAAACAAAAGATTAGGAAGAGGAAGATGCCTATGACTTGTTCACTCAACGTTAACTGGGATTTTTAAAAAACAAGGGCTTTTCTGGTCAAGCCAACAGGAAACATCAGCCCATTTTCGTTTCTCTTCCCCTCTGCTCAAAGCACACGACGTGAGGTTTCTTGACAGGCAAAGTGATCTGCTGAAATGGAAACTTCTGTGCTTTGACGAGTTCAACTATTTGAATACCGTGACAGCCGTAGAAAGGAGGCGCAACAACAAAGTTAAGCTTAAATCCTAATTGGAAATTTACACATGCTTTATTAGCTGCAAACTGGCTTGAAAATATTTCACCCACCACCAGCATTTTTACATTTTTCCTTCATGTATTTTTACCAACTGGAAACTCAATTATTTTGTGTCTTTGTCTAAAAGTATGTGATGTTGATGTGGCTTGTTTCTAGCTTTGTCGACTATTCAGCAAAAATCCCTTCTTTTAAAAACACAGCTAGACATTAGACATCATTTAGCGTAGCGTTTAAGAATGCATGCTGCTTAGAGGACAGACCTCATTAGGCCCAACTTTTCTCAGAACACGTGGCATTTCATAGTAAAATAGATCTTATTTTTTGCCATTTGCACTGATGCATATGTACAGAAAATTGGCAATAAGTCAATAGGTTAATGAACAAAATACAGTAGCAGAGTGTGTGTGTGTGTGTGTGTGTAATCACCACTAATGTCAAAGAAGAGGATTCCCTGTAAATCTACTTATCTTTCTTTTGGAAACTAAAGAAAACATTGACTTCAATCAGAGATTGGCGTTATCATGTATTCGTCATGGTTCTGATATACTCAAACACTATTACTAGGTAAATAGGGAAGAGGCCCATTTACTGTYTATGTAGTGCATCCAAAATGGCATCATATTCCCTACATAGTCCACTACTTTTAGGGAATAGGGTACCATTTGGGCTGCAGACACATGTTTCCTATCAATGTTCCTGCGAATGTCAGAATTCCAACAAACCTTATCGTTCTGATCCCTGATAGAATTACCAAAATTTGTTTTTTTTCTCTGATGTGTGACGTGCGTTGTTTGTGAACACAGTGCATACTGTATGCTCGGTACAGTGAGTTCATATGAGATGGAGGGCACAGAGAGTTTGGAAGGGGTGTGGTGACTGAGTGGCATCATACACTTAGGAGACATGCCAGGGGGAAAGGGTTGGAGTTGTGAAACTCTCGACGGCTACCTTTAAGTTTCAATGCGTTAACATGATTTCTAATCTACTGTAGATCACACTATTCACCTGGCATTGAGAAGATCAGATTTAGAGTGTGGGTCTGAACTTGTATATCTGTGTGGTGTGCTCAATGTGTATGCTGAGTGTGTGTGTGTCTGCACAGAAAATGATCCAGTGTTAAATTAACACTGAGTGTTAAATTTAACACTGTTCCAGTGTCTATACGGGTCCACACATTTCATTGTTAAATTAACACACTGCTTAGTGTAAAGACTTTTTTGCATATTTCCCAGGTTTCCTTGCCTTTTGAGTGAATTGTAGGGTTACCACCCATGACTGTATTTGTTAGTGACAGGGACATGGTTGTTACATTCATTCATTTTCAGTGCTGTGGCCTTCATCAAGTGAGATCCTAAGTGAATATATTATCATTACAATTTAATTATTTAAGACACTACAATATATATTACATATAAAGCCTTATTTTCAGGGCTTAGTTTGACCCTAGTACAGTGGCCTGATTTTTGTTTTAACAGGTCATTTAACAAGTAATAAAAAAAGATAAGGGTCAAAATTATTGAATCCCCTGCTTTCAATTTTCCAGCACCCTCCCTTTGCGAGGATAAAGAGTATTTTTCTCAAATGTTTTTATGATATTGGAGAACACATTAGGAGGGACCTTAGACCATTCCTCTATACATAATCTTTCCAGATCCTTGATATCCTACGTCTGTGCTTTTGGACTGCACCCTTCTATTCGAAACACAGGTTTTTAATGGGGTTCAAGTCCGGAGACTGAGAGCCATTGCAAAATGTCGATTTTGTGGTCAATTAACCATGAATTTGTGGATTTTGATTTGTGCTTGGGGTTATTGTCTTGCTGGAGGATTTAAGTTCAGCCAAGTTTCTGCGTCCTGGCAGAGGCAACCAAGAATGTCCTGGTACTTGGTAAAGCTCATGATGCCATTGACCTTACCAAGGGCCCCAGGAGCAATGGAAGCAAAATAGCCTCATAACATCAAAGATCTACCACCATATTTTACAGTAGTGATGAGGTATTTTCTGCATATGCATTGTTCTTTCAAAGGCCAAACCCACCGCTGGTGTGCGTGGCAAAGACCTTTTATTTTCGTGTCGTGACCATACCACCGGTTCCAATCCAAGTGCCAATGCCGTTTAGCAAGCTCCAGGCGGTGCTGTTGTCAGATGAAATGAAAATGGAGCTTGTCCACGCACAGCAATGGTGGGTTTGGCCTTCGAAAGAACAATGCATATGCAGGAAATACCTCATCCCTTCTGTAAAATATGGTGGTGGATCTTTGATGTTATGGGACTATTTTGCTTGAGCACACCATTGAGCACACTACAAGTTCAGACCCACACTCTAAATCTGATCATCTCAATGCCAGGTGAATAGTGTGATCTAGATTAGAAATCACGTTAATGCATTGAAACTAAAAGGTAGCCGTCGGGAATTTTCAGAACTCCAGCCCTCCTTTTTCTCCTGGCATGTCTCCAGGAGAAGGTTTTTTTTTAAGAAAGAAAGACACAAGTTGAGACAGTAGATTGTCTTACCTAATAATTCCGAACCCCACTGTACATGCAAAAACATACATTCTAAAAATCAACCTGCAGCAGAGCAAGCTGGGAACATGATACAGATGGGCATGGTTTTGGTTCAGCAGTGGTCATTAACACCAACACTGGGGTTATTTTACACCACTGAGTGTTAATTTAACACTTACAGAGTTAATTTAACTGAATCAGCACTAGAGATGTTACACTGAAAAATCAACACTATGTAACACTAGCCAATTGACTGTGTCAGTGTGTGTGTGTTCTGGTTGTTTTCTCAGTGTGTCAATGCATGCTAGTGTGTGTGTGTGTGTGTGTGTGTGTGTGTGTGTGTGTGTGTGTGTGTGTGTGTGTGTGTGTGTGTGTGTGTGTGTGTGTGTGTGTGTGTGGTGTGTGTGTGTGTGTGTGTGTGTGTGTGTGTGTGTGAAACTTTGTGTTCCGTGTGTGTTACTTTGTATACTGTAGTACAGTAAGTTATACTTTTACTTACACACACAGATGCACATAGCATATGCATGTCTTCCTACTGTATGTTTTGGTGTTTGTTTTTGGAAAAGGAGCTCCAACCACTGACGCAGGATCTGGATTCCCACCATGCATTTGCTAATGGTCCTTTTTAGCTGCAGCGGTTCACTGCACCGTCCCCCAGGCACCCACTATCACCCACCGGCTCTTTACCAGCCAACAGGAAAGACCCCTACATCTGCTATTCCACTCAATCTGACGCACACACACACGGACGCGTACACATACACACAGACACAGGCGCAAGGATGTGTACACACACACACACACACACACACACACACACACACACACACACACACTGACGCAAAGACAGACAGACACACACAACCCCGAATCGAACCTGCATCCGCACAAGATAAATAACCAAGCAGGCCCGGATCAGCGCAAAGGGACACTATCTATCCTCACTTGGACACACACTGTACACCAAAATTACAACAAAAATAGACTGCCTGTTTGCAGAGTCAATGTGCTATGCAGAGAAAAAATATTCAATCTAGGATCTATTGAATATCTGACATTTACATCAGGATGTTAATACGACATTTGTCAATGGCTAGGTCAAGTATGTGAGGAAAGAAGGAAGGAAAGAAATATCTAATAACAATGACGACCAAACCTTAACTCATTATCAACCTTTGTAGTTTGAATGTATATCCCCACTACAGTATACAACTGTCTACATTTTGCATGTAGGTCGACGCAGTATTCTCCCAGTAACATATCGCCCTAATGAGAAACATGCTTCCTTCCTGTCTACATAATGACTAGGCTTAAAACCCCCGACTACAGTATATAAAATACACTGGAGGTCTATGCAGGCTAACAAGCCTGCCGTACCTGCGGGGCATGGGATCAAGAGCCGTGTGTGCTCTGTCCCTTTTTTACGATGTCCCAGGAATCCCATTGAACCCACAGGTGCAGCAGCATGGCTGGGAACGCCAGAGGGTGTGAGGGGCTGCACTGACCTTCGGTTAACCCTTTAGACAGACAAAACAAAAAAGGTTGTTTTGTTGTTTTCGTCTAGGTGGCATCATTCATGTCATCATTTGTATGATTTTGAATGAGTATTTGATTGCTGCCTTCTTGGGAAAGGTCTCACTTGTTATTAAAAGAGATAATTATTATATCAACAAGATCTCCTTTGTAAGGATGAGTGAAATAAGATTTTAGAATTATTCATGCTACAGTCCCAGAGGCTTTTCTAGGATTTGCACACATTCACCCCATTCAGCCCGAGGGGATTAGAAGACTACAACTAATTTTCACAGTATTCATTTCACAGTGAGATCTCTCTTGGCAAAATGTGGCATTTTATAAACACATTTCATGCCATTCAGTCCACAAAGGTAAGAGTTGATTCCTGATAACTGCACATTGAATAGGCACCAACTCTGTTTCTGTGTAATGGAGTAATTAACCAGTCCCAATTCAAATACACAACCTATCCATTAACTCTCTATATATGCATGCCCTAAATCTGATACACACATTCATGCCAGTCCCAAGGTGTTGGTACTATCGCACATTCAGTGCCAGACGAACCGCTTGTTGAAACCAAACATTCCCCTTCGGTACATACATTCAAATTTGTGGTGTGGAATCAAGTCCATGCAGTTCATTAATGTGCTATTAATGTGTTAATAATTACCATGCTTCACACACAGGYCCCGCAARTCTCCCACATTGTTATGCCGATGTTTAGAGCCCGAGACAGTATTTTCACAGTATTCATTTATGTACCATGAGATTTTTTTTCTTTTTTCGTGGCATACCAAACCGCATGTATAAATATATGCCTGTGGTTCGGTCACACTGCCCCAAATTGCTCTCATGTGGACAGACTGCTGAAACCACCATTGAAAAGCGGCTAGGCCATTAAAATGTGTGTTGGGTTACAGAGAGCAACATATAAGGTCACATTGCTAGGAATCTGCCATAGAAGTAGAAGTAGTAGAAGTAAGAACCGTGTCTTGCCATATATATTTTCAACAAATAGCTATGAAATACAGGAGCGTCAGCTACAACAATCACACCAATTCAGTCAGCTGCTATTAGAACCAAGTGTGTAGAAGTTGGGTATTATCTGTGTTTTTGAGTGAGGGTCAACATGTGTATTCTGTAGGGTGTATGAGTTTGCTTGAGTTAGTTGGTTAAAATCTATATCTGTTCTACWTCTACACCTTTTAWTGTTTACTCAATGGAATACATGTAAAAATACATCTCACACGAGGCTGCTTTTACCTTACACCAGTGAGCGCARTGTTCTTACTGTAAAGGTATGCAAGCTACAAATACATATGCTAACCTTGTATATGACAAGCTTTGATGATGGTTATCAACCGAAACATTGGCTTTTCGAGAATTTTTTGTCAAATATGCCGTGTGCTGGAGTCTCTCCAGTTTGTATACGGTCAGTTAAAATGACCATTAGATGTTCTGGACCTCGGTCCGGTAAGCCAAACAATACGATAAGGCATGCCAGCGAGAGGCCACAATATGCTCAGCTCATTCATCAAATGCTTTTATGGCTTCAGGATTCGTCCAAAATGGCACCCCATTCACTACATAGTGCACTACTACTAGTAGTACACTTTATAGGGAATAAGGTGCCATTTGGTCTTATTCTCTGGTCTATGAGACAGTTTCCAGCTCCATCCCATTTGAAGAAGAAAAAAGAACCTTGCTTATCTCGAGGAGACCCTTGGCATGCATTTCAGCTGAGGTGAGAGTGAGTCTGTCCAGCCACAAGCTCCTAAAAGACTGACTGAGTCCTATAAGATTGTGACTTTAGCTGTACAGAATTCCAAACTGCGATTTCACCGAACACAATACTTTAGCCGCAGAAGGGGAAATAGTGGGTATGGAATTGTGTTTCATGTTAACAACCATGACCTGTGTCTGAGCTATAATATTTAAGCATAACAAAAGCAATTTAAGAAAAGATCAAATTAAATTTAGATTTTTTGGAAAGAAAGAATGATATTGTTGCTCTTCAGTCGTTTTTGGGAAAGGAAGGATTGAGGAATCATAGGTTGAGATTGGTTGTGATTTGGTGCCTAAACATGATTGGCAGTTTTAATAACTTCCCCTCACGTTAACCGCAACCGTACCCCTAAACTTAAACCCAAAACGTATAAATAGCAAATAGCAGCTGACTGAATTGATGTGATTGTTGTAGCTGACGCTCCTGTATTTCTTAGCTAGCTATTTGTTATCAACCGAAACATTGGCTTTTCGAGAACAAAAGTTCAACTATCCAAATATGCCGTGTGCTGGAGTCTCTCCAGTTTGTATACGGTATACTAAACTTAACCAATCCCTTACTTTGACTGTAAGTGTGTCCTGATGTTTTACTTGGCAATTTCCAGGATGTCAAAAAAGACAACAAAACCACTGAAATCCAAAAAGAGGCAGTATGAGAGATGCAGCCGGCCAATAAAACTAAAMATTTTATCATCTCAAGGCCCAAAACTGTGGCCTGCGTTATAACTGCCACTTTAACCCCAGGAGACAAAATGGCCACCTTCTGACAGCCACAGGTATGAACTTCCTCGCCGTCCTGTCAGTCAGCTCCACTTCATCCTCATTCACACATAGCTGTACTGTGCTGGCCTGGTCACCCTCCTAGTTGCCCGCGACAAATCCATGCACCTGTTTAGTGCACACTGTTACTAGTCCCAAGAAATTGTTGCACAGCAGTCCACTATGCATCCACTATCAACCAGCCTCAGTATACAGTATATAGCACTCCTCCGCTAGCTCCACTTTCCTCACAGAACACTTTCCAAGAGACAAGACAAGAAGACAAACCGGGAGGAATAAACATGATTATGATTACGCCAAGCAAAGAGCGCCAGTAATTGTAGGATATGAGTTTCATTGTGAAATTTGGATCCTTGATGGGATTTCCTCTATAGTCTGGTAGAAAACATCCGGCCACTAACCCAACGTGGTTACACTCAGAACATTGAAAATGATAGTGTGGGTATATCCACGTATCTATGCAGAAATGACTTGGTTATCTTTGTTTTGGATTTCTCGCCATTGTCTTGGAACGCATTATGAGAATAGAGAAGAGATGCTGAGACACGGAAATGTGAATGATTGAGATTCAGATGATTTTGGAGTCTCTGTTTTTCGGGTCAGAAGTCCTACTTTAGCAAGTTGGTTTCATTCATTACAGAAAGAAAGCAGATTACCTGAACATATGGGCAGAATTCTTGCAGTTATTCATTGGGTGACTGATGATGTAGCTAACCCAATGGATGCTCCCTTCCGCTCTGAATTGTTGCCCTGCTAACGTGATGAATAGATCACTGATTGACAGTCCTTGAGAAATGTATCCCATTTGTGGCGTAGACATATTATGACCCTTGTCACACTATCATGTGGACCACGAGACCGTACTGGGCTGCCATTGTCCAATTGTTCTTTCTCCAGCTGCCAGTTCACACTTTCCCATGTGTTTGGTGGTAATCACACTTCTCCATCTTTCGGCAGATTGAGTAACAGGATACCTTGACAAACTCTGCTAGTTAATAATGCAAATCTCCAGGGGTGRTAATTCATGACAAGACAATGGTGACCTTTGACACGGAGGAATCCTGAATTGCCTTGTTCCCTTTTCGGAAGAATGACATCACAGTTGGCTCCCCAGCCTCCAGCCTTTGGTGACAGTTGTGGTCTGAATGCAGATCTTGTCATTAGGATCAAGTGACAATGCCCACTGGGAGATCAGAGACAATACAGGCTCCAAGCCAGATGTTAAAAGAAACCCTTAACCCCATAAGATATTGATGCTACGACTAATACCCAATTTAGACATATGGAATGCTGTGCTTTAGAAGCGCTACGGCATGTTTGTTTGTCTGAAAAGGTGCAATACGGCTTTTTAAATGGAGATAGTTTAGTAGCGCCACTGAACGGTATTTAACTTATTTGTAAAGGAATGACGCTTCTGAAGCGGGACTAACCTCCATCACTAGGCAACCAGAACTGTCAATCAAATGATCTCGAGCTGCCTGCGCACAGCCTGCCTGCGCACAGACCACTCGCTCCTAAGAAAGGTACTTTTAAGTTTGTTAAATACAATGACTTACATACAATACATTTATTCGAAAGAAAACACATCTATCTACCCTACCATAAAAAAACTGCAGAAAAACAACAACAGCACATCAATCAGCAACATTTATTGTTGTCAGGGAAACAATACCGAACATTCTATGCCGGAGCAGAATTCTACTGTCTGAAAAGGTAGACGACGCTTCTGATGCGTCATTTTTTWWAATTGTCTGAAAGGTTATCATTTGTCGCTATCGACCCGTTACTGTAGCGGCATCCTATGTGTGAAAAGGGTCAAACCTCCCTCTGTAGCAGTTGAGCTGTTTGCGCTACTTTGCGCTGATGGGAATCGGCCCCATCCCATTTGCCAACCAACCATCTTAACCAAACGAACAACAGCTCAGACAGGGCTCTCTCATCATAAGAGCGGGATTCTAAATCCCCTCCGCTGCACTAGTAGCCATCGTGAAGTCGTCCTAACCTGAGATCTAAAGCCAAACTTCCCTCAGGGAGTGACAGGTTAGCCTCTTGGTCTGTCAGTTAGCACAATTGACTTTGAGTGACGATGTGTTCTTGTGCAGATCTTCCTGGGTTTTGCGTCCCAGGTCGGGAAGACCAATACAGAACTCGCTTTGTTACACCATCTCCAAAGGGGCGAGTAACAAACACTGGAGTTTTCCGAAGACCATCCCCTTTGGTTCATGTTCATAAAACAGTGACTAACCTTTGAACACCATTTGACTCATCTTTTCCACCCGTGAATTAAAWGTTTGTGTAATTTAATCCCACGTGTTGAGGAATTCGATTTTCATTTGAAAATATAACTTGTTTTGCATTGTCATAATAATGACAAATGGTAACGCTTTACCAGAGTKGAGAGGACTGAGTGCTTTTCACATGCCCCTTGGATGTTAAAAAGAGGAGTATTCCACTCCCATTGACATTCTCTCTGATGACATCATTGTGTAGAGCTCAAGGGCTCGCGTTTCAGACTCAAATGCGCCCTTCAAGACTGGAGCTGGGGGTTTCCATAGCAACCCACATTGTATACCATCATCAGACAACTTCTCTGTCTCTTTTTTTTTCTTTCTCCCTCAATCTTTCTCTATATCAATCTAATCTGCGACTGGGACTGCCCAGAAACAATCGCCGTTTAAGTATTTTCTAATCATTTCTGTATGTTTTCCTCCATTCCTTTTCCCTTTTTTGTTCTCCATGGTTGAAACGGTTCAGAACATTTTCTTCGGATTGTAGACGCCAACTGGCTCATAAACACACTTGAGTTCAATTAGGGAGGTTTCCTTTTCTTTACTCTGGCAAACCTGAAGTCTCCTCTCTGAACCGTCTCGCTGTCTCCTTTCCTTTTACTGTGTGTGATTTGACTATCCCTCCCTCCTCTATCTTTCCCTCGTGGTGCCTCCCACATTTGTTCCCCAGAGTGCTTTCTATGACTTGCAGATGAAGAACACACAAGTGAACACAGATACGCATGCACACACATAAAGACATGTATGAATGTACACACACAAAGAACTGCAACCCCATCATCGTTGGTTGCCACACAAATGCATACACACACACACATCAGGACAGACAGAAAGTCAACAAAATATATCCCATGTCCAAAAAACTACAAAAACTACAAAAGAGCCAGGTCAGCAGGATTTTTTTAAACACTGTCTCAACTCTAACTCTCCCTTCATTTGCCATAAGATATCAGTGGGCGATCAAGCGTCACTCCTTTTAAAAGCAGTAGTGCTTTGTAATTACATAGTTAGTACTGCTGGTGGTCTTTGAAGTTGAGCGTACATTATGCCTTCCGATTGTTTCCTCAAGGGCATCATTTGAAGACTGTAAACTTCAGCTGCCTCGTTTTACGGGCTGTGCTCTAAAATGACACTGTCTTGGTGGGGGGAGGGAAAAGGGGAACGGGCAGAAGCTATGATAACATCTGTCTAGTGCCCTGAGAGAGAAGAGACAAAGAGGCTGACATACATCCACGCATGTGCACACACACACGGGCATACAGGAAAACAAGCACACACACTGAGACAAACAAACAACATGCACACACACACACACACCTTGTACAGTTATCACTACTACAACTGCGTAAATACATTACTCAAACAATCTCAAATAGAAAGCATCTGAGGTACAGCAAAGGGAAMATAAAAGGACAAACACTGATGTGTTTTTAGACAGTGGTCTCCAAAACATAGTCTTGGATCCCTCTACTAACAAATCCCCTTCAGGCTATATACTGTTCATGAAACACAATCGATGCCGCTAAGTACAGATCTAGGATCTCTAGCTTCCCCTACCCCAATCATAACCTTACTAGTGGGGAAAATGCAAAACTGACCCAGGATCAGCATCTAGGGGCAACATTACCCTACACCATCGATGCCCACTCCACCAGCAGCACCTCTGGCTCAAGGGAATAGCAGAGACAATAACTGCCGATGAATGAAATGGGGATTTTATTGACAGTCTAATGTGTTATTCCCAGTGGCCGGCAGTGGCCAGATTGGTTTGAAGGCTGGAGGGATAGAGAGAGGGAGGGGATGGGAACACCAGCAGCAGCTGAGTCCAAGTTTGCATCCCAAATGGCACCCTTTTCCCTATGTAGTGCACTACTTTTGACTAGAGCTCTTATGGGCCCTGGTAAAATGTAAAGCACTATATGGGAAATAGGGTGCCATTTGGGACGTACCCGTATTAAAATCTGCCAATTGGAACAGGCTCCCTCTCTGGGGTCCGTCTATACGGAGAGGGACAGATGGATCTGGCGGTCTATCAATATGGATGACTTTTTTTTTGTTGCCGAAGGTTAGTGTGTAGTGTGTGTGTGTGTGGGTTAGTGGGTCTGTGAGAGACAGTTTGTGTGCGAGTGTGTGTGTGTGTGTGTGTGTGTGTGTGTGTGTTTGCGCGAGAGAAGAAAGAGCTTGATGGCAGGTGGAGTAGGTCCTCTCTCTTCACCTTCGCACTTGAAAGCCCCTCCTACCACAGCCAGCTGTGCATAATCCTCCAGAATCCCAGAATTCCAAGGGTCACAGAGCGTTATGAGCGGGCCAGGACATGCTCCCATTATATATTGGGGACGACACTAGTGTCCCCTGATGGGCGGTGACATTTCCCAAGAAGACTCGTCACACAGGAAGGCAGAATGCTTCCTCCATTCCACCCCCACCCATCCTTGCCCTTTACAAATAATGGGTAATACTTCACAATAAGGTACCCTTTATGAAGGCATTGTAACACTGCTGCTGAGAGAGTTTCCTTTAGACCAGGGGTATTCAACTCTTACCCTAAGAGGTACGAAGCCTGCTGGTTCCACCTGATAATTAATTGCACACACCTGGTGTCGAGGTCTAAATTTGTCCCTGATTACAGAGGAACAATGAACAAATGCAGGGGAACTGGCTTTGAGGTCCAGAGTTGAGTTTGAGGGCTTTGGACTATAATAATGAGACATTATGGATGATATTAGCAGTTATAACTGGTCACACCTTAGATAATAATGATGAAAGACTTTTAGTCTTTGTCAATTWTCACTCCATAGTGTATTATTCAAGTTATGATAAGCATTCATAACAGCTCTCGGATCATTTTCACAGCCTTTATAAATGCCTAAAGGCTACAGATGTAGTCCCTGTAGACATCCGGGTTGCCTCCCACAATTTTCAAATGCTCCAGCTTAACCTCACCTGTACGTAATAGAATGTCAGTTTGGCATAGATAAACTACATCTCTGCTGACGTGACTAGCTTCCCCACTTGAATAAAACACAAAAAAATTAGCTAGCAAGATGGAGATCGCAGAGGTGCATTTCTTAAGTGGCTACTAGTTTGCATCAATTACTTTTACTAAAACGGCTGCAAAGGTTTCTTTGGGGGTGGGGTGGGGGGGGGGGGGGGGTCTGTGTGTGTGTGTGTGCGAGTGCGTGCATATGTGCCTGTGTAATCACCCATCCATCCTTATGCATCATTGGTAGTCACTCAGGATCCAAACAGACAATGCCTCTATTCTCCCCTCTTGGGGAACCGCGTTCCAATATTATGATCCTGTTCCAACAGTATGATCCCGGGCTTCGTCCCAACACGCTGTCACCGCGGTTTGTTATTGTCCCTCTTAAGGGACTATATAAATTYAGAGCGCAAGAAGGGAGGGAGGATTATTTTCAGTGCTGTCTGAGGGAGTCTTAGGGGGTCTGTGGGGGTTGAAGGATGGGAGAAAGACTGTATGGTTTTATCGGGCATCCCGCCAGGCCCCCTTCTCCCTCCTGGCTACTGTCCCAGCCTCTTTAGCTTGTAATACGTTTTTTCTCTTCCTGAGGGAGTGTTTGGTACAAAGCATCGAGCAATCTCCTTCGATTAGTGTTTGAAATAGGCTGGAAAAGGGGATGTCAGAGGATGTCCGCCCAATATCCCCTCTTGTCTTCTCTGCGGTGTCGCAAACAGCACATTTAATCAAGATGTGGAGTTGTAAAATCGCCAATTAGAGAACTAATCAGTAAGCGGGCTAGAAATCAACCGTGTCAAGAAGCCACATGAGGAGTTGGATCGCTGGATGAAGTAGAACTCGGCGAAACCTTTTAATCAATAGACCAAACAGTCTATAGACCGAACGTAGACTTCATATACATGACATAATGCATAGATCATGCCGTTGTATTCCATGTAGAATACTGTGCTGTGAATCATGTTTTGGAAGTTCTAATATAGCCAGGCGTTTTTTGTTGGAGGGTTTTCAGGGGTGTGGAACTCCCTTCAAGAATGGACTACTTTTCCAAGACCATGTTTATTGGGGGGGATTTTGGTTGAAGTTTTAAGACGGGATGGTACAGTATGTCATTGAGCCACCGCTCAGTGTTCAAGCGCTGTCGTTGTGTGACATTCTGTCATATGGTGTAACAACACCTTCCTACACAGCATAAATGCATGAAGACTATCATCATTGTGATATACAGGTAACTGCCAAAATAAAGGAAACACTTGAGTAAATGAGGGATACAAAGTTGAAAGCAGGTGCTTCCACAATTAAAATGTGAAAAAATGCCTAGTTACCCATTATTTTGGCGACCATGGTATGAAGAAGAGATCTCAGTGACTTTGAAATTGGGGTCTCAAAGGAGCATTAGGTTGTTTTAAAGGGTGGGTGTATGTGTGTGTGTGTGTGTGTGTGTGTGTGTGTGTATGTGTTTTTGTTAAACTATTCTTGTGGGTACCAGAAGTCCTCACAAGGATAGTGAGAACATTTTGCCGGTCCCCACGAAGACAAATGCTATTTTAGGCTTAGGGGTAAGGTTTAGGGTTAGGGTTAGAATTRGGGTTTAGGGTTAGGAGTTAGGGTTAGGTATAGTTTTAGGGTTAGGGGTTTGGGGTTAAGGTTAAGGTTAAGGTTAGGATTAGATTTAGGGTTAGGGAAAATGGGATTTTGGATGGGAATCAATTATTTGGTCCCCACAAGGATAGCAATACAAAACATTGTGTGTGTGTGTGTGTGTGCGTGCACGTGTACGTGCGTCTCAGTCACCAGATCTCAACCCAATTGAACACTTATGGGAGATTCTGGAGCGGGTGCCTAAGGCAATGTTTTCCATCGCCATCAACAAAACTCCAAATGATGGAATTTCTGGTGGAAGAATGGTGTCGCATCCCTCCAGTAGAGTTCCAGACACTTGTAGAATCCATGTCAAGGCGCATTGAAGCTTTTCTGGTGGCTCGAGGTGGCCCAACACTTTGTTGGTGTTTCCTTTATTTTGGCATTTAACTGTACATTCTATGAATAGATACCAATATAAATTGTATATTATAGAACATCACAATTAGCCAAAACATAATGAAAATCCATCATAAACTTACACGCCTCACTCAATAAATTTGAATTCCATCGTTTCGGTGTTAAAACAAAACGGGAAATATGACACCCACTAAAACTGTGTTCTTTGAAATGTTTTGGATGTTGGATGTGGCTTCAGCCTTGAAAAGAGACAACGACAGAAAGGAAAAACAGAGCTTTTATTAGTCCCTGTTCTATCCCAGCCTATGACATCAGTACTTAGACACACCACACACGGCTTCGATGGGGAGCCACATACTACGCTGCCACACACACAGTGCCACACACACACTGCCATGCACAGACACACACACACACACACACACACACACACACACACACACACACACACACACACACACACACACACACACACACACACACAACACACACACCCACACACACACACACACACACACACACACACAGGACTTGGATGTTGGACAGGGAGCCATGTTGCATACCGTTGAGATAGAAGGGCACAGAGCGTCCACCAAGAAAAAGACAAAAGGCAGGGAGTCCCACTGCAGGCGCAGAGGGCCCTTTGATAGTTAATGAAAGCAAATGCTCCATACTGGCCTGTTTCAAAAACAATGGAAATGTCTCTGCCTCGGGTCCCTGCCAGTGTATACAGAACACACACACATACCGTACATGCACACAAGCACCGACACACGCACACAGACATGCATGTGCACACAGACACAGACACACACACAAACATAAAGAACACACACACTTCCCGGGTGGATTACTACAGATGGGAGTTTTAGCACAGGGCGATGAGAATTGATGATGTCAATGAAAAGCAGTTGTGACTGCTGCTGTCTCAAAAGGGGGGAAGAGAGGAACAAAGAGAGAAAGAGCATACAGGAGCCAAGAAAAAGTTATGTCCATGTTTTTCAACTTTTTACTTTTAGTAGCCTACACAGAATGCTGCTGGACTTCTAGAAAAGAGAGATTAGGCATGATACAAACTAAAAGGTAAAAGTGCTGACATCAAACCAGCCATAGCTACAGTATGTTTGTACAGTATGTACTGTGACAGCAAAAATGACTGTTAAGGTGTTGGGGGGTAAAATCAACATTGCTTTCAGAGCTGAACTGATGATACGACATACTCCCATTAGCACAGTGCATGTTGTTTCATGTCTACAGGCCTTACCATTGCTGAGATATTACAATTTGTGTGTCCGTATTCTGGGTCAAAAGGTCGCGGGAGATAATGCACATGTAAAAGGCAAAGCCTTTTCCAAAAATGGCAACAATATGACACAGGTCGGGTCATTGTCCTGTTGAAAAACAAATGATAGTCCCACTAAGCGCAAACCAGATGGGATGGCGTATCGCTGCAGAATGCTGTGGTAGCCATGCTGGTTAAGTGTGGCTTGAATTCTAATAAATCACTGACAGTGTCACCAGCAAAGCACCCCTTCACCATCACACCTCCTCCTCCATGCTTCACAGTGGGAACTACACATGTGGAGATCAACCGTTCACCTACTCTGCGTCTCACAAAGGCACGGTGGTTGGAACCAAAAATCTCAAATTTGGACTCATCAGACCAAAGGACAGATTTCTACCGGTCCATTGCTCTTGTTTCTTGGCCCAAGCAAGTCACTTCTTCTTATTGGTGTCCTTTAGTAGTGGTTTCTTTGCAACAATTCGACCATGAAGGCTTGATTCACACAGTCTTCTCTGAACAGTTGATGTTGAGATGTGTTTCTTACTTGAACTCCCTGAAGCATTTATTTGGGCTGCAATCTGAGGTGCAATCAACTCTAATGAATGTATCCTCTGCAGCAGAGGTAACTCTGGGTCTTCCTTTCCTGTGGCGGTCCTCATGAGAGCCAGTTTCATCATAGCGCTTGATGATTTTTGCGATTGCGCTTGAAGAAACGTTCAAATTGTCCGCATTGACTGACATAATGTCTTAAAGTGATGATGGACCGTCGTTTCTCTTTGCTTATTTGAGCTGTTCTTGCCATAATATGGACATGGTCTTTTACTAAATAGGGCTATCTTCTGTATACCACCCCTAACTTGTCACAACACAACGGATTGGCTCAAACGCATTAAGAAGGAAAGAAATTCCACAAGGCACACCTGTTAATTGAAATGCATTCCAGGTGACTACCTCATGATGCTGGTTGCTGGTTGATAAAGGTGTGCAAGCTGTCATCAAAGCAAAGGGTGGTTGAAGAATTGAAGAATCTCAAATTTAAAATATATTTTGATTTGTTGAAAAATATTTTGGTTACTCCATGATTCCTTGTGTGTTATTTCATAGTTTTGATGTCTTCACTATTATTCTAAAACCATTGAATAAGTTGGTGTCCAAACTTTTGACTGATACTTTACATATGTAAATTAGCTGTACATTTATGCACAACATTCATGTTCAAATCAAATGTATTTATATAGCCCTTCTTACATCAGCTGATATCTCAAAGTGCTGTACAGAAACCCAGCCTAAAACCCCAAACAGCAAGCAATGCAGGTGTAGAAGCACGGTGGCTAGGAAAAACTCGCTAGAAAGGCCAAAACCTAGAGAGGAACCAGGCTATGAGTGGTGGCCAGTCCTCTTCTGGCTGTGCCGGGTGGAGATTATAACAGAACATGGCCAAGATGTTCAAATGTTCATAAATGNTACATCAGCTGATATCTCAAAGTGCTGTACAGAAACCCAGCCTTAAAACCCCAAAGCAAGCAATGCAGGTGTAGAAGCACGGTGGCTAGGAAAAACTCCCTAGAAAGGCCAGAACCTAGGATGAAACCTAGAGAGGAACTAGGCTATGAGGGGTGGCCAGTCCTCTACTGGCTGTGCCGGGTGGAGATTATAACAGAACATGGCCAAGATGTTCAAATGTTCATAAATGACCAGCATGGTCAAATAAAAATAATCACAGTAGTTGTCGAGGGTGCAACAAGTCAGCACCTCAGGAGTAAATGTCAGTTGCCTTTTCATAGCCGATCATTAAGAGTATCTCTACCGCTCCTGCTGTCTCTAGAGAGCTGAAAACAGCAGGTCTGGGACAGGTAGCACATCCGGTGAACAGGTCATGTTGTACGCAATAAATCATTGACATTCATTTACAAATTATTTTATTCCCCATCTTTTACAAATTATTTTATTCCCCTAAATTGTTTTTTTGAGCTAGAGACACCAAATGACATTAAAAACTGCTTCAGACTACTTTACCTGAGAAAATATTTATATATACCATTTCTACTTTTTAGCGTACAATTCAATGCATTCCAATGGCCATAGACTTTCAATGGGGAAATTTCCATTCACACCTACCAGACCTTTTATGCTAGACTCACCAAACCTTTACCCCTCCCACAGTGTGTGTGTGGTGTAGGCGGCGGCGGCTAACCTTCCTGATAGCTATTCTAGCAAAGGTGAGATTGGAAAGCGGTTTGATGTGCACGCATCTCTGAACACTTGCAAACAGATTATTTGTTGGGTCTTATGCACATTTATTAGCAACAAAAATAAAACATTCCTTATAGGTTGATGTCATTACAGTAGGCTCATATCTTATGTTCCAAAGTTCATTAGGAACATGCAAAGAATGCAGGCCTATTAATATCAAACAAAAACAGAATGAGCATCTGTACTTTTCCCACAACCAATAAACCGTTTGTGTGCACTTACATCATTATACAGACTAATTGGTCAGAAGAAGGGTAGAAGAGGCCATCCGGACAAGCAAGATTTCTGTTAAACATTGGGAGAATATAACAAAACATGAGCATATATAATGTCCCACAACAACCAATAAAGTGTGAGAGAGAGAGAGATGACATTTGATGGACATCTGTCTAACCTTTTACACCGCCCCACATAGACTTAGACTACTGTCAGTGTGTGTTGTGTATACTAACATTATACAGACTAATTAGTCAGAGGGGTAGAAGAGGCCATTCAGATGAGCAAGATATCTGTTAAACATGGGAAGAATTACAAGCCAATTAATATCAAACAAACCAAAACAGTGTGTGAGAGAGAGAGACGAGAGACAGGCGCCAAGCAATGTTTCTCTCTCCCCCTCAACTACCTACCTAGCTAGCAGACTTGCTAAAACAGCTTGTCACCTCCATGGTTAATCTCTGGTCGCATCCGCAATTCTAAATACAGTCTCAATTGCTACGTATCAAATTATTCCTAAGATCCTGAGGTTTAAATGCATTAAAGTTTATTTTAGTTTCACCAAATCGAGAGTGCATTGAGAGAACATCTCCTCCGTAGCCAAGCAGAAAGCCCCACTCTCTCCCGTTAGCGAATGGTGGCTAGCTAGCTAAACAGCCTTTTAGCCCCCTACTCGGGTAAATCTATGATTGCTTCAACAATTCAGCCTGAAATGTTGACAGCAGCATAGCAAAATGTTCCCAAGAATCTGATCTGTGTAGTGATATGTGTTTTAGCATTTCTTCAAATGTATATGGTCAAACAGTGTAGATGAAAGCTTGCTTACCTTCTCACTCCACAAAACTCCTTCTGGACATCAGTTAACTTGTATACTTTGAGTTAGTACTCAACTTGTTTATGATTGGACAAGATCAAACCTCCCGAAATGGATGAATGTGAAAGCAGTGTTTTCAGGAAAGCTCGAAAAGTGGTTGTCAGAAGCATCAAACCGCTCTTGCCCCCCATATCACAGACATGCTCACAAASGGTTTATCAGACAACATTGACATTTACACACGCTATTCACAACATATTAAGGAAGACATTTGTGCTAAAACAATTTCAAGTTAATTCACAGTTGATCAAAATATCATGATTTATAAAGTGCGCACCAGATTTTGTCTCTGTTTAATGGATCAATAAAGATTATATTTTATTGTTTGTGTACTCAGTGACTTCATTTACAAACTGTTGCCTATGCACACACATCCTATTATGATAACTGGAAGCATATACCTGTGTGGGGGGTCCATGTATTTCCATTTCACAGTACCCACAACCACTCTGTGATTCTATTCCACCATGGAAAAATAGTTACAGCCTAAATGCGGCAATACAGATTCGATATGATTGAGGCCGTCACAAACATGGCAACAAAACCCTGTCGAGAGGGTAATAGACTCATAACAATCACAGGGTTGCCAGATTTACGGCTTGAAACCACACTGCTGATTCAATACAGGACCACAGCTCCCACTCGAGGCACGCCATGGCAACCCTTCTGATTCCATTAGCAGGGAGGGATCGAGGGAGGGCTTTCTTCTCACTCAACCTGGCAATCTAAATGGGAACCAGTTCTACCAGAGCATTAGATGGATGTCAACCTCAGAGTGGTGACTACAGTGGTGCGGTGTGGTCTGTGGGCGGGCGGGCGGGGGGGGGGGGGGTTTAAACCCTCTCTGCACACTGTGGTCTCCTGAGGTTTCCTCTATGTCTGGACTGAGCTGGGTGAGGTGTTGTTGGGGAGGGTGTGGAGTGGGGGCTGGCTAGCCTTGCAAGCATGAAGGGGTGGAGAAAGAGCATAGCATGTGTCTAGCTACTCCAACTGCTCTCGAGAAACGCACAAGCGGCATTGTATTAGGGCTTATACAGGGAAAACAGAGGACAAACGTCCATTTTGTGGCATCTCAGAGTAACTAGTTATATTACTGCAACCAATGCTAATAGGTTTCTAAACACCACCTCAACAAAGTAACTAACTAAATAGATATCAAACACTTTTTTAACATAGTGTCCAATCCTATATGAACTAGCTCCAACTCAACAATACCAATACAATTACAGTAATGGTACTCTTTCCCCCTTTGGCCTCAGATCACATAGAATAAGCCAAAAAGCACATCTTTCCCATAAAGCATGTCACACCCTTGATTGGTTTTCAATCCCTGGCAGGGGCCACTCGAAAGGAAACACAATCTTTGCCAATTTGCAGTAAAAGGTATTTGATCGTCAGATGCCTACTACAGATGYGTATCTCTAGGCATCAACATTGAACATTTCTCAGTCTCCGAGAATAGAAGTCAATGGACTTCTTTATTAGAAGTTCATGTTCATGACATGGACTTGCTGTACAGTGCCCACAGAGAACCTCTGTGATTTTATAAGCCAGAAGCATATGTGGTGTAGATGCCTATCTATACAGTCTACATCTACATTTTTTTTGACTGTACTTTCGTAAACGTGTACAAAGTCTCTGAGAATAGAAGTGAATATCCATGACATACGGTAGATTTGCTGTAGACTCGACAGTTTAGAGTGCACATCATAAAGGGAGTCTTGTGATTTTATAAGCATCTGAGCATCTGTTGCTCATTTGGAGATTACACCGAGAGGGCACACAATTTGTTCCCTCAGTCCAGAGACTGTGTGAAGTTTGAACAGATAGAAAGGGGGAGAAGAGAAGTGTTCTCAGAAGAAGGGTGTTATGTTATTTAGGACATGTCAATCCAAGGGGTGTTTTCCTGTTCTGTGGAGTGATAATGATGAAACACGCTGGCTGACTTCATTGTTGATACAGGCATGTTAGGTGATGTCCTGCGCACTGTATTTTACCTCTCTGTCTGTTTTTGTCTATGCACATCTCACTCTCTCTCTCTCTCTCACACACACACGCTCTCGCCCATTCACCAACTCAGTCCCTCTTTTTCTCAGACACACTTACTTTCTCCTCTCTTTTTCTCACACACATTCCTTCGTCCGTGCCAGTGCGCAGGAGAGAAAGAGAGAGCGGTGGAGAAAGAGAGCGAGCTCAGTTTTCAGGGGCGGGATACTTTGAGTTCCAGAGGGGTGCACATGAAAGGAGCCTCCATCCCTCTGAGAATCCCAAGGATCCACAGGACTGCACAATATGAGGACAATTTGGGCCTGATGGAAAAACCTGGATCAAAGCATTTTGCTGCGTAATTACACATTCCCCAACAAAGCACCGTGCCATTTGAACAAAGAGCCAGACCTCAGGCCTCACACACACACACACCGGCTAAACTGGGCCGAAACATAGGATGCCTCCTCCGTTGGAAATGTCCATATTCCACTGGGTGTGTGTGAATTGCAATGTTGAAAACACTTTCTTTGCTCGCAGTTTCCTTGGTAAACTTCCATCCATGCCATTCTATCATCATTTGTTATGAAAGTTATTATAATCTTTAGGCTTATGAATTCAACACCATATCATTTTTTGTTGCAACACACAGTTGTTTCCAAAACAAACTATAATAAAATTAAAACCATCACGAAGGATGTTATGTTTTTGTAATTTTTTTTTTTTTTAAACTTTGGGCAAAACATGTATTTATTTATTTCATGCTACTGAATGTGTTAAATGCGGCCAGGAGATAGCGATGTTTCAAAAAGGCCTAGCTTATGCATCACTATTACTAGCTATCACTAGCTAACAGAGAAAAAAACATCTAGGTAGATCAACTTGATTCCTCTTACATGTACTACTGAAGTTAAAAAAGCACTGGATTGGTGTAAACATGGGCAAGAGAGAGTTTCCTTCCACCATATCTTTTGTACCCCGTCTCAATGCTATTCCTTTTACATCCAAGTCACTGAAATTGGCTTTAGAATTTAAATCGAACCTAACCATAGCTCTCGAGAACCCAAGGCCATTCAGCCATAGGGTTCTCATTTGAACAATTGACCACAGCGGGGCCAACGTGTAACTGTCCCGACTCTCTGTCTAATGTTTCCAAACCCGTATCGCAATCAAGGATATTTTTTTTTCTATTTAGCATGTCATACTTGACCAAATCACCTGAGCAAATCAAAAGGGACGTGGAATGACTCCAATGTAAAAAAATAATAATAATAATTCTCGGATATGTGCAACCCTAGTGGTAAGAGAGAGCGAGAGAATGGTAGTCTGTTGGGGCTGACCTCATGTGAAAGGCTCTGAGGTCAACCAAGCCAAGGGTCATTGGCTGGTAAAGTGGCCACTTGGACTCTCCCCATTAATCTGGCTCCTAAACGCCACTCAGTCAACATTTAGATAAGCTCCAACGACGCTCTTTCTCACTATCTCTCTCTCTCGCTCTCTATCTCTTTCTCTCGCCCTCACTATCTCTCTCTCTCAATTCAATTCAATTAGCTTTATTGGCATGAAAGTACCTTATCTTACATTGCCAAAGCATAAACAAAGGAACACATTAATGTCATATCTAACATCCCTTCCTCTTTCTCTCTCACTTTCAACCTTGTCCTCTCTCTGAAGTTGGATGTGATGTGTGGTATCCCATGTTTACTTTCTCTGCTTCAAGTGCAACTAAATTCAAGCCAGTCTGTCTGTCTGCATCTGTGTCTGGCTGGGTGGTGTGAATGGGTGAACCTATCAAGCAAATGGCAGCCTTTCAAGTGCAAAATCGGTAGTCTTCGTTACGACATGTCATGTATCTCTGAGAAGCAGAGTGATACCGTGCTGCTCAAAAATTCACTTACTCATTCTTTGGTAATGTGTGGGTGGTGGGGAAATTTAAAGCCCCACGGTTGTCACTTAGCAGGTCTGAAATGTCACAGGAAGCAAGCATTTGCCTGTGTGTGCGTATGTACACGTGGACTTGTATGTGTACAAAGAACACATGAGAGGGAATATGTGTATCTTCTGAAGTAGGCTCCTCAACTCAGCCCTCCATTTGCCTGTAGTCCACTTGGGCTAAACCGACAGGAAAGCGGACAGTGAAGGCAGCTGTTGGGGGTTTGCGGACATTAGCTGCTTCTCTTCTCCTCTCATCCTCCCCTTTCTTTGTCAGCAGGGCTGCATAAATCAGATGGCTGTTGCATGGCCACAACAGGCTGCTTTCGTGCCAAGCTGAACTGTGACAAAATGTGCTAAACCGGGCAAAGCTGAGCTGTGACAAAACATGCTAACCCGGGCAAAGCTAAACTGTGACAAAACGTGCTAAACCGGGCAAAGCTGAACTGTGCTGGGAAGAACAGTGTTGGGTTGAGCCGAACTGTGTTAAGCCGAGCTAACCTGTGCTGAGCCGAGCTGTGCCGAGCCAAACTATGCTGTGCTTAGTCAAGCTGAACTGTGCTGAGCTGTTACGAAACCTGCACACAGTGTGGCCTTCCAGGACAGGAGTTACCCACACCCCACTCTGGAATAGGGACAAGTCCTTGTTTAAGATACATGTGAAGGTCACTTGAACTTTACGGTGAATTTCTCATTGACATCAATGTATTGTCTCTGTGGAAGTTTAAATTACACATGAAGTCTAGGACTCCACCTTGGACAAAACAAATGGAAAGTGGTGTTCTAACTACTTACAGGGTTGAGCCTTTAAGGAGAACAGGCCAGTTGAGTTTGCTCCGTTGGAAAAAAGGTGAGTCATACATACTGTGCATGATCATACACAAGCACGTACAGTTAAAGTATTTGTAATAACATACAAACACACAAATTAATACTGAACATGTGTGTCGTCAGATTGCATTTTGGGTGTGCCCTCCTCCCATTAAAATGTATGCCACCTGCACAGACACAGAGGTGGCGTCTAAATGGCACCATATTCCCTATATAGTGCACTTTCACCAGAGGACTATGGGCCCTGGTCAAAAAGTAGTGCACTAAATACAGAATAGGGTGCCATTTGGGACTCACATAGACAGACATGTATCTCTTAGAGTTGACATGATTTGTGTGACATGGATTTATAGCAGTCGGCAGGTTCTGATGAAACACGCATTACAAGATGAAAAAGATGAAACGTTCATTTTCCTCCTTCCTGTGTTTCAAAGGTATAACCTTTCCCACAGCCATCTGGACTGGAGTGATCTGGTGTGAGGTGGGTCGGGCCTGTAGAACTAGTTCTAATGAGGGTTAGCCTAGCCCCAAGTGTGTGTGTGTGTGTGTGTGTTGATGTGTGTGTGTGTTGTGTGTGTGTGTTTTGTGTGTGTGTGTGTGTGTGTGGTGTGTGTGTGTGTGTGTGTGTGTGTGTGTGTGTGTGTGTGTGTGTGTGTGTGTGTGTGTGGTGTGTGTGTGTCGTGTGGACCCCTTGTCCAGTCCAGTCCAGATGGCCAGACATGAATGCACATGGATTTCTCCACTGCTCCACCTACTCCCCAGTTGCATTACTTAATTCTGTACCAAAAATATACAGAGCATTACATTTTCTCCTTCGAATATTATCGATGGACTGGAGGGCGGACTTGAGGKCCAGACAAACTTTTGCCARCAGACACAACAAACAACAATGTTGCAAAATTGCTTTGTTTACGTCTAGAGGGTGAATAATGAAAGCCAATTGGAGTGATTTGTGTTCGCAAAGAGTCGTTTTTTTCACTTTGACCCGAGGAACTTATGTTTCGAGAAAACRCACATGCGCCAGTTCCATGAGAAAAGTACAATTGTTCTAATTTTGCACCCAGATCTAACATTTTTTCCTTAGACCAACACCAAATGGATGTATAATTTGTGAGTCTTTAATTATAGAAGTCTTACAAGTGTGTGTGGTGCGTGTGTGTGTGTGTGTGTCAGTGTCTGTTTTTTGTGAAATTTTTACAACTGATGTAAAGCCAGCTCTGAATTAAACAGTCTCTAACTTGTCTGTGGAATGTATTTCTTTATAGAGAAGTCAAGATTAATAACTGGCAGACTCGGTGTCTAACAGGGTCGGCCTATATGCAATATCTCCAACAACCAGAAGCACATTTTATAGACACAGTGCTTCACATGTGAGGATATTTAGCGAAAGTTATGGACAATCAACCTCAAAACACCTGGTTATAGCAAAACCTGATCATCCCAGGATGAATCAAACATGACTTTTTCACTAGTCAAATCATTCTGACAGACATTTACTTGAGTACCCAGATGTTTCTCAACTATACACACATCCCTGCCTCTTAGGTTTGTCAAATGCAATCAAACGGTCAATGTGATTTTCAGGGATGTAGTGCTGCCATGGTGTGGGGGGGTGACGCTCACCTTTTTCAATGTGAGGATACACAGAGCTGGTAAAAAATATTTCAGGAAAATGAATTGATAAATTCTAAATAAATTATATTTAATTACCACAAAAATTCCATGAAAATGAATTATGGCAGCCTCTAGGTAGGTAAATGGTGGTTTCTTCCTTGTCTTCTCTCTCTCTGGCGGTGGTGCGAATAATAAATAACTGTAGGCATGTGTGCAGACTGCAGAGGCCCGTCGGTTGGAGTCTTGACCACTTTGAGCCAAATTTGACGTAACAAGAACAGCCACAGACAGAAAACTCTACCAGGGGTTGCAAAAACGGCTGTCCTCAAAACAGTTTGTTATGAACTTAGGGCTCATGTATGACACACTTGAACTCGTTCTACTGTCTGAGTGCTTAGCTTACAGAAATCCCCAACCTCTATTGCGTATGCAGACAAACGGATCCACCACATGAACCTTATCATCCCACTCATGAACTCTCGGATCCAAATTCACTGCGTGTCTGCCTTGAAGTTCATGAAACTCCACTCCCTCTTGCACAGTGGAACCCAGAACGATATGAGACCACTTGGTTACGGTGCTGTCCATTCAGCACCACTATTCGAAGGGCGCTCAATTTGCTTAAAATAACCCTCATCAAGATCTGTTGCCAACGCCTAATAGTCCTACTCACCACTTCTCACTTCTCACAATGGTGCTCATTTAGTAGGCCCAATGTTAGATAAAGACTGAATCAATATCTCGCAAGATCACATAATGATTCATTAGTATTTTACATAGCCTAACAGAACCCAATATAATAGAATATACTGAAGCCTAGTAGGCCTATAGGCTACCTGGGGCGGCTTTTATTTCTTTCATCACATTCCCAGTGGGTCAGAAGTTTATATACACTCAATTAGTATTTAGTAGCATTGCCTTTGGGTCAAACGTTTCGGGTAGCCTTCCACAAGCTTCCCACAATCAGTTGGGTGAATTTTGGCCCATTCCTCTTGACAAAGCTGGTGTAGCTGAGTCAGGTTTGTAGGCCTCCTTGCTCGCACACGCTTGTTCAGTTCTGCCCACACATTTTCTATAGGATTGAGGTCAGGGCTTTGTGATGGCCACTCCAATACCTTGACTTTGTTGTCTTTAAGCCATTTTGCCACAACTTTGGAAGTATGCTTGGGATCATTGTCCATTTGGAAGACCCATTTGCGACCAAGCTTCAACTTCCTGACTGATGTCTTGAGATGTTGCTTCAAAAAATCCACATAATTTTCCCTCCCTCGTGATGTCATCTATATTGTGCAGTGCACCAGTCCCTCCTGCAGCAAAGCACCCCCACAGCATAATGCTGCCACCCCCGTGCTTCATGTTTGGGATGGTGTTCTTCGGCTTGCAAGCCTCCCCCTTTTTCTTCCAAACATAACGATGGTCATTATGGCCAAACAGTTCTATTTTTGTTTCATCAGACCAGAGGACATTTATCCAAAAAGTACGATCTTTGTCCCCATGTGCAGTTGCAAACTGTAGTCTGTCTTTTTATGTCGGTTTTGGTGCAGTGGCTTCTTCCTTGCTGAGCGGCCTTTCAGGTTATGTCGATATAGGACTCGTTTTACTGTGGATATAGATACTTTTGTACCTGTTTCCTCCAGCATCTTCACAAGGTCCTTTGCTGTTCTGGGATTGATTTGCACGTTTCGCACCCAAGTACGTTCATCTCTAGGAGATAGAACGTGTCTCCTTCCTCAGCGGTACGACAGCTGCGTGGTCCCATGGTATTTATAGTTGCATACTATTGTTTTTACAAATGAACGTGGTACCTTCAGGCATTTGGAAATTGCTCCAAAGGATGAACCAGACTTGTGGAGGTCTACAATTTTTTCTGAAGTCTTGGCTGATTTCTTCTGATTTTTCCATGATGTCAAGCAAAGAGGCACTGAGATTGAAGGTAGGCCTTAAAATACATCCACAGGTACACCTCCAATTGACTCAAATGATGGCAATTAGAAGCTTCTAAAGCCATGACATCCTTTTCTGGAATTTTCCAAGCTGTTTAAAGGCACAGTCAACTTAGTGTATGTTMGCTTCTGACCCACTGGAATTGTGATACAGTGAATTATAAGTGAAATAATCTGTCTGTAAACAATTGTTGGAAAAATGACTTGTGTCATGCACAAAGTAGATGTCCTAACCGACTTGCCAAAACTATAGTTTGTTAACAAGAAATGTGTGGTTGATAACCGAGTTTTAATGACTCCAACCTAAGTGTATGTAAACTTCCAACTTCAACTATATATGCTTTGACTGAAACAAAAGAGGCCTACAAGAAAGGCTAGTAGTTTGTTAACACCATCTACTCTAATTCGCTCACAAAACAGTAATTCCAGAAGATCTAAATGTATATTCCCATAAAACTGATTGAGATCAAATAATTGGCAGGCAGATGCAGTTTAGACATTTCACCGGTAAAACATTTAGAATTATCATTCACGTTTGACAGTGATGATGGCCTATTTTGAAATTAAGTATGCCTAACTTGGTGTTTGGGGGTATTAAAAATATAAAACGTTTTCTTGGAATTCTATAAATAGGTCTATTCTACAATGATATTCARTAGGCTACATCTGTCAGTACAAATGTTGATTGAGAAATTATAACATCATAAAAATCCCTCACCTAAAAACATAGCACTACACCACTGGTGGTTTTCCCTCTATCCATGCAGCTCTCCAGTTTGTACGAATGGAACAAGGTGGACCATCCCTATTCAAGTCTGAACTAGTAATGCTCCACCACTCATATGGGACTTTTATCAAGAATTTCTGGGGAGAGATTCCCTGATCTTGTTCTTTTATTGGCTCAAGACAATGGATAACTCCCGCCCTTTGAATCGGCTCCAACAACACGATGGACGTCACATTAAAACCCTGCATTTTTTTCAGCGACTCGCCACTCAACTCTGTTCTTTTCTCCACCTTTGCTGGAATGACCAAGCCGGCAAGCCGCTGTAATGTGTAGCCGTACCAGGATGGTTGATCATGTGATTATTCACGGTGCAGCGCGGGGACACAGAGAGGGGGCTTGTTGTTTCACGACCTCCCCTGTTCCCCCTTCTTATTGAGTTTTAAAAAATTGTCCACTTGCCACCGAATGCCTCTGCGTATCGACAATGGAGGGGGAAAACCCGGAATGGTGGCATGAGACGAGGAGAGAAGTTGGTAGGGTAAAGAGACCCATCTGCAAAGTTCAGAGAACGACCCTTCTTGAGTGCCTCCTTTACTCTTGAAATGAGAAGCAACATGTTGGCAAAGAATATTGCTCTAACTTTATCTCTCCATCTCACATTGACACACCTTAAAGACCCTTAGGACATTTACAGTTGATTGCACCTCTTATTAGGTCATGCCACAACATCCAGGGCGTATATTATGGGAAGACTCAGTCATCCACATGAGATTGTTGAGTGAAATACATTGACAAGGACAATTGAAAGAAACTGCCACGAAAGAAAGAGAATCTCAAAAAACTGGATTAAGCTCCATTTCATTCAAGTATTACAGATGTCGGATCTTAACTTGATCACACTTTTGTCATGGATAATTTTCCTGCTGCGTCATGATATTGCAAATGAGCCCCGTGAGCCCTGACAAATTGCAGTTCTCTTTCTCTCCATGTGGGGCAGTCAAGTCATTGGGATCAGGATGTGAAATCAAAATAATCTTAGGTCCTATTACTGCAACATTCAAATGTACAAAAATGTATCTGAAATGCAGCCATACACATCAACAACCGTTGTTTTATATAGCTTAATATCACAAGATAGATAGATATTGGTCTCCACCAGGCTACGACATAGAAGTGCCAAGTGTATGCTAAGGTCAACATTTTGTTCATTTGTGGCCTGGGGTGGTCTAGCAGCATGGCGGTTCTAGCTTGTATGGGTCCCTGGGCGAACCCCCCCCCCCCTTCAGCGGCCCCCACCAACAAAAAACTGTAAATATATACAAAAATAAGACTCATAATATCAAAAAGAAGTAACAAGGACAAATAGAAACAAATTTGTGTTGATTTGGCAATCCAGCATCAACCCATCCCCCAACACTGTCAACCAGATTCAAGACTAAACCAATTCACCTTGGTGGTGTACAGACTGGTTTTATATTATTCCTAACGATTTTGCACAAACCACAAAAAAATGCAATAATATGTCTGTGAAACTATATATTCACAATATTATGAATGAATTGTGGTTTATTTGGTAGAATTTCCTAGTGTGATTAATTTTACTAATTGCATTAATACTGTACAAAGTTAGAGGTGCACTATTTGATAGATTCCCCCGCTCCCCCTACCTCAGGCTTCCAGTGGGGAGACCTGAGGTCAACCTACCCCCGCCCCCTCCCATTCTCGTACTTCTGAGTGGGAGACCTTCCCAGGCAGTAGCCTGCCTAGCTCACAAAATAGAATCAGGGCGCCCACTCCGACAAAGTTAATTGACCCACAGTCCCACACGGTGACATGATATCATTGACGTGACGTGCAAATGAGCGATAGAAAACCGATAGTGCAAATGTCACCATTCCMAAAAAAATTGTGTGGGCATCCTGTGCCGCCCCCGGCAAGACGACGCCCATGTCGCCTATACCTAAATCCGCCACTGTCTAGTGGCTAGGGCTGCAGCCTTCAGCGCTTACAGACGGAATAGACCGTGTCGGCGTGGATTCAATTCTGGCCCACGCCCTTCCGGCACAAACAGCTCAATCCCCCCGATTGACCAGATTTATTTACACATTTCAAATATGGACAGTCCAGGGATATATTACCCTCGATCTTCATAAAAAATGACATACCAGACTTTTGGATAACATAAATAGGAAAATAATAAAATAATAACAGTCAGTAGGCTACACCAACATTAGTTTCCATTCATACAAAGTGTTGGGTAAATTGCCACAGTAGATTTGCCATGGTAAATAACGAAATACTTGATTTCTATTGTTAGCTATGGAATGCTTGTCAAATAGATAAATCACCCTTAGTCTGTTCAAAAAGAACAAAATTGTTCTGATTAGAGGTGACCAATAAYGGTTGCAATTGAGTTTACCTCTGCGGGTCAATTTAGCGTGTATTGATGGTTTAATGAGACATCAGCAAGTGATAATCTAGTGCCATCAATGGTTGTAATAGGCCCCTTGTTATTTGATTATATTCCAATAGGCTACATTCTGTAGGTTACCCGTTAGCCTATCCATTGTCACATAATAAAGGGTGTGAAAACCAATAATAGGCTACTGTTTGTGTTTCCCTGGCTGGGTTGAGCTGATTTGAGCCATAAGTTGATTGACAGATGTAGACTTACTGTAGTACGATAAACTTTCCTCCAGTGTGGATGCTCGTTCACGTTTTATAGTTAGGCTATGTATAATTTGTCAATTTAGTTCTGCTCTTTGGCGTGGATTGAAAGCCTGTATTGTGTGGCTTTAATATTTCACGTCGTAAAGCTGTCGAGATGTTTATGCATTTGAGCCTATCCAAAGACGATTTAGTTGAGCTGAGACACTTTTATTTGATGYGTAAATGATCAGACTATTTGTTTTACTTCTTGAAAACATTAAAATAAATGCAATTCAATTGTGGGCCTAATGTAAGCTCAGGCTGGTCACTATATCGCCCAGCACTGGGTACAAAATCATGAGGTTCGGAGCGGACGTCATTTTTTATTATTTTGTTTTAACCCTTCCCCAAACCATAGCCCTAACCTTAGCCACTCGGAATGAATGGCTAAACTGTTAACCTTTGAGTTGTTTCTGATTTAAACCCTGTCACCATGCGGAATTAACCATGTAACCATGCAGAATTAACGTGTCAAAAATAGACAATCATCCATGAGTCAAAGGGCAGTGGGACGGATTCAAACCCATGCAGACTCTGGAATATGTGTGCCGAGGTCAGTGACTGTAACTGCTGGACCACACAGGTACTGAGGAAGCCAATACTTTATTCTGCCTATTGCTTGCCTTCAACATATAATAAAACAATTGATCAAWWWWWWWWTTATATATGTCAATTTATTCTAATCCACAGAAGAATTCACAGAAGCAGCCCCATAGCGGTGACTCTAAATATTTCTTCAGATATTCAAATTCCTCCTGCTACAGGATTATTTTCCTCCTGCGACGAAAGGGGTCAAAATAAGATCCAGCATCTGTAGGAAGAAGATGACATCGACAAAGAAGGGTGACATCTTACAAGTTCCAACCCATCGTAGCTATTTATTGACTTTTTTTGAGTTTATCTTTACTATTTTTGTGCAGAAATGTCATACCATTATCACATATGACAGCCAAGCACTTCTGGACATCAGATCGATAGTTACTAACCTTGATTTCGACTTCAACTCTGACTTCAACTCYGACTCAGCTGGTACCTTGTTCATACCGGAGCCAATTCCTTTGTTTCATGGGCTACCATAACGCTGCAGGTGTAGACCTGGCACTCCACTCTATTGGCAAAACCTTCCCAGCTCTGCAGATTTTGCTGGGAAAAGACAGAATCATTAGATCATTTGTTTTGCTACTGCCCATATGCAGCTTGTCTTTGGTCACCGGTTCAGGAATGGCTGAAGAATTGCAACATTTACCGGGAGCTAACTCTGCAAATAGCACTGCTGGGTGATTTGAAAATGCATAGTAAATTGATTAATATGATAATAATACTTTTAGAAGAAAAAAAAATCTTTAATTTACAATCTGTAGAAACTATGAGAATAGAAAGGAATCACAGCACAATTGAAAATATATGGCAAATAGAATTCAAAAACTAGATGGTGTTCATGATAGATGGGAGGGGTTGAGTGGAGCTGAAGGATGGGATTAAAAACAAAGAAAAGAGAACTATTGTAAAATACACTGTGTCCGTAAAATGTATATATCAAATCAAATCAAATGTATTTATATAGCCCTTTTTACATCAGCTGATATATCAAAGTGCTGTACAGAAACCCAGCCTAAAACCCCAAACAGCAAGCAATGCAGGTGTAGAAGCACGGTGGCTAGGAAAAACTCCCTAGAAAGGCCAAAACCTAGAGAGGAACCAGGTTATGAGGGGTGGCCAGTCATCTTCTGGCTGTGCCGGGTGGAGATTATAACAGAACATGGCCAAGATGTTCAAATGTTCATAAATGACCAGCATGGTCAAATAATAATAATCACAGTAGTTGTCGAGGGTGCAACAAGTCAGCACCTCTGGAGTAAATGTCAGTTGGCTTTTCATAGCCAATCATTGAGAGTATCTCTACCGCTCCTGCTGTCACTAGAGAGTTGAAAACAGCAGGTCTGGGACAGGTAGCATGTCCGGTGAACAGGTCAGGGTTCCATAGCCGCAGGCAGAACAATTGAAACTGGAGCAGCAGCACGGCCAGGTGGACTGGGGACAGCAAGGAGTCATCATGCCAGGTAGTCCTGAGGCATGGTCCTAGGGCTCAGGTCCTCCGAGAGAGAGAAAGAAAGAAAGAAAGAAAGAAAGAGAGAATTAGAGAGAGCATACTTAAATTCACACAGGACACCGGATAAGACAGGAGAAAAACTCCAGATATAACAGACTGACCCTAGCCCCCCGACACATAAACTACTGCAGTATAAATACTGAAGGCTGAGACAGGAAGGGTCAGGAGACACTGTGGCCCCATCTGATGATACTCCCGGACAGGGCCAAACAGGCAGGATATAACCCCACCCACTTTGCCAAAGCACAGCCTCCACACCACTAGAGGGATATCTTCAACCACCAACTTACCATCCTGAGACAAGGCCGAGTATAGGACGAGACATCAAAGATGCAAAAGGACAATATAGAAGGAAGGTGGAATCTGCCGATGCTCGTCATATGTGGCAGGGCTTGCAAACGATAACGGATTACAAAGGAAAAGCCAGCCGTGAAATGCCCACTGATGCCCACTCCCAAATGTGCTAAATGCCTTTTATGCTAGCTTCAAGGAATACAACACTGTCTTGCATGAAAGCCCATGTTGTTCCAGATGACTGTGTGATCTCTCTCCGTGGYCGATGTGAGTAAAACCTTTAAACAGGTTAACACTCACAAGGCCTCCGGGCCAGAAGGAATACTAGAGCGCGTTCTCAAAGCATACGCAGAGCAGCTGGTAAGTGTCTTCATGCACATTTTCAATCTCTCCTTGTCCCAGTATGTAATCTCAACATGTTTCAAGCTGACTACCATTGTCCCTGTTCCCAAGAACTCCAAGGTAACCTTCTTAAATGACTATCGCCCTGTAGCAGTCACATCTGTAATTATGAAGTGCTTTGAAAGGTTGGTCAGGACACACATCAACACCATCATCCCAGATACCCTGGACCCACTCCAATTCGCATACCGCCCCAACAGATCCACAGATGACACGTTCAACACCACAGTCCCCTCCAAGCTCATCACCAAGCTGAGGACCTTGGACTGAACACGTCCCTCTGCAACACCTCCGCCACGCTCACCCTCAACACAGGGACCCCTCAGGGGTGTGTGCTTAGTCCCCTCCTGTACTCCYTATTCACCCACGACTGCATGGCCATGCACGAATTCCACACCATTATCACGTTTGCTGACGACGTTTCCCTAGTCATAGACTGTTCTCTCTGCTAACGCACGGCAAGCGGTACCGAAGCACCAAGTCTAGGTCCAAGAGGCTTCTAAACAGCTTCTACCGCCAAGCCATAAGACTCCTGAACATCTAATCAAATGGCTACCCAGACTATTTGCACTGCCCCCCACCCCTCCATCCTTTACGCTGCTGCTACTCTCTGTTATTATCTATGCATAGTCACTTTAATAACTCTATCTACATGTACATATTACCTCAATTACCTCGACTAACCGGTGCCCCGCACATTGACTCTGTACCAGTACCCCCTGTATATAGTCTCGCTATTGTTATTTTACTGCTGCTCTTTAATTATGTTACTTTTATTTATTTATTTTTGGGGGGTATTTTTCTTAAAACTGCATTGTCGTTAACTTCTTATGTTAAGGGCTTGTAAGTAAGCATTTCACTGTAATGTCGACACTTGTTGTATTCGGTGCGTTTGACAAATACAATTTGATTTGATTTGACTTAACATGGTCTGCACACACCCGCACAGTCGTGAAGATGGCAAAACAGCGCCGCTTCCCCCGCAGGAGGCTGAAAAGATTTGGCATGGGCTCTCGGATCTTCAAAAAGTTTTACAACTGCACCATTGAGAGCACCTTGACTGGCCGCATCACCACTTGGTATAGCAAATGCACCGCCCTCGACCGCAAAGCACTACAGAGGGGKGTGCAGACAGCACAGTACATCACTGTGTCCGAGCTCCCTGCCATCCAGGACCTCTAAATCAGGCGTTGTCAGAGGAAAGCACACACACTTTTACACTCATCATATGCTGCTGCTACTCTGTTCTTTATTTTTACTCGTATTATTATCTATCCTGATGCCTAGTTACTTTACTCTGCCTTCATGTACATATCTACCGCAAATACCCCGTACCCCTGCACATTGATCTGGTACTGGTACTCCCTGTATGTGGCTCCATTGTTGTGCATTTTATTTTATTCCTTGTGTTCCTTTTTTTGTTAATTTTTTTTACTCTGCATCAGAAAGCATTTCACACTGAAGTCTATACCTATTGTATTCGGCACATGTGCCAAATACAATTTAATTTGATTTACCCTACATTAAGCTCCATACAGTATGCTATCCTAGGTTGGTACCATGAATACAGTTACATCAAGAACAATCCAAACTAGATCCAACAGCATCCATTTGGTTAATAACGGTTCCAAAGGAAACGTTTGGATTTTGTAATTCCCCCTTTCTTTTTTATTGGGGATTCTTAGTTCTGGTTGCCAGATGCCTCCGTTTTTGAAGTCACTGCTGCTCCGGCTCATCTTTCCCTCGTGTTTATTGTCTACAGCAGGCTATCTTAAATCCTTTAAAAGGCAGGATAATAAGAAGAAACATGTTACGCCTGATCTGATTATTACAGATCTGTCCGTTTCTGTAGACTTACAAAGATAAGGCATCCACACAGTGGTTCACACAAAAAAAGGGGGAAAATGCATCCTCTGGCTCGGAACTAAGGGGTCTGCGTTATGTGCATAATGACATAGATGGTGTGTCATGACAAAGATAATTTAAAGAATAGGAGTGTTGTGCCTCTTACGCTTTTCATTTCCTCATTAGGTTTCAACAGGGGAAACCTGGATACTAGCTAGCATTACGGCCATCTGCACATCAGCAACGAGTGAAGTTGAACTGGCTCAATATGTGAGTCAGTGGCACCCAAAATAACTATTTTGTTTTGTCCCTCGCGTGAATCTTTGAAGTGGAACATCTTGACTATTTCCAGCATGAGTCTCTTCGCAAACAGACTTCGTAAGACAAATAAAGTAACCTACCCAGCTAGAGGCCTTGCTGCTGTGTGTTTGTGGGTATGTTTTTTACCGATACATCTCATTGACCATGTTGATGAAATCAAAGATGCATAGTACAGTACTGAACATACCAAGAGAGCAAGGCCCTTAAATGCAAAAAGCCAATTTGAGAAAATCTGTGCATCAAGTGTCTCAAAGTATCTAAACTAATATCAGGTGAATCGATTCTAGACGGGCAGTGTCCCAGACACCAGAAGATAAAGGACCTCAGACTGTCTCAAAGACACATACAGTGCCTTCAGAAAGTATTCACACCCCTTTTTCCACATTTTGTTGAATTACAACCTACATTTTAAATTGATTAAACACATTATTGAGTACCACTCTACATATTTTCAAGCATAGCGGTGGCTGCACAATGTTTTGGGTATGCTTGTAATCATTAAGGACTGGGGAGTTTTTCAGAATAAAAAAGAAACGGAATGGAGCTAAGCACAGGCAAAATGCTAGAGGAAAACCTAGTTCAGTCCGTTTTCCAACAGACACTGAGAGATTAATTCACCTTTCGGCAGGATAATAACCTAAAACATAAAGACAAATCTTAAATGGAGCTTCTTACCAAGAAGACAGTGAATGTTTCTGAGTGGCCGAGTTACAGTTTTGACTTAATCTACTTGAAAACCTATAGCAAGACCTGAAAATGGTTGTCTAGCAATGATTAACAACCAATTTGACAGAGCTTGAAGAATTTTTAAAAGAACAATGCTCAAATGTTGCACAATCCAGTTGTGGAAAGCTCTTAGTGACTTAGAAAGACTCACAGCTGTATTAGCTGACAATGGTGCTTCTACAAAGTATTGAGTCAGGGGTGTGAATACTTATGTAAAAGAGATATTTATGTATTTAATTTTCAATAAATTTGCAAACATGTTTTAAATGTTTCATTATGGGGTATTGTGTGTAGATGAGCAAGAATTATTCAATTTTTTTAACCCATTTTGAATTAAGACTGTAACAAAACAAAATGTAGAATAAGTTAAGGGGTATGAATACTTTCTGAAGGCATTGTAGCTAATTCAAATGGCCCCAGGCACATTTGTCACCAGACATTCAAACAAACTGTGGGCTCCCTCTGTTAATGAGCAAGCTACACCAAGAGGGACTGATGTCACACACTAACATAATGACCACACCGCTCGTGTCGCGTGCGCTCGTGTCGCAAAATAAATGTACACATACATGTTATTCAAACATTGGACCCACACTGCTCGCCCACGTCTGCGTAGCAAGGCGCTAAAATAGAACTTGGTTMTATTTGTGACGCTTAGCACACTGCAAGTCCCGCCTCTCCCATCTCCTCATTGGGTTTTAGGAGCATATACCCACGTGGGTGACTGAAAAAGCCCTTTGGGCCATGGTCAAAAGTGTTGTCATTAAACATACTTGCCTCTATTTATACTGTACCAATACAACCGGGAAACCAGAGTACTATGTTATACAAAGAGTTGTCATTAAACATATTATTTTATATACAGTGGCTTGCGAAAGTATTCACCCCCCTTGACATTTTTCCTATTTTGTTGCCTTACAACCTGGAATTAAAAAACATTTGGGGGGGGGGGGGGGGTTGTGTCATTTTATTTACACAGCATTCCTACCACTTTGAAGATGCAATTTTTTTTTATTGTGAAACAAACAAGAAAGAAGACAAAAAGTGAGTGTGCATAACTATTCACCCCCCCCCCCCAAAGTCAATACTTTGTTAGAGCCACCTTTTGCAGCAATTACAGATGCAAGTCTCCTGGGTTATGTCTCTATAAGCTTGGCACATCTAGCCACTGGGATTTTTGCCCATTCTTCAAGGCAAAACTGCTCCAGCTCATTCAAGTTGGATGGGTTCCACTGGTATACAGCAATCTTTAAGTCATACCACAGATTCTCAATTGGATTGAGGTCTGGGCTTTGACTAGGCCATTCCAAGACATTTAAATGTTTCCCCTTTAACCACTCAAGTGTTGCTTTAGCAGTATGCTTAGGGTCATTGTTCTGCTGGAAGGTGAACCTCCGTCCCAGTCTCAAATCTCTGGAAGACTAAAACAGGTTTCYTTCAAGAATTTCCCTGTATTTAGCGCCATCCATCATTCCTTCAATTCTGACCAGTTTTCCAGTCCCTGCTGATGAAAAACATGGGTGGTKTTCTTGGGGTGATGAGAGGTGTTGGGTTTGCGCCAGACATAACGTTTTCCTTGATGGCCAAAAAGCTAAATTTGTCTCATCTGACCAGAGTACCTTCTTCCATATGTTTGGGGAGTCTCCCACATGCCGAACACCAACTGTGTTTGCTTATTTCTTTCTTTAAGCAATGGCTTTTTTTCTGGACACTCTTCCGTAAAGCCCAGTTCTGTGGGGTGTACGGCTTCAAGTGGTCCTACGGACAGATACTCCAATCTCTGCTGTGGACCTTTGCAGATCCTTCAGGGTTATCTTTGGTCTCTTTGTTGCCTCTCTGATTAATGCCCTCTTTGCCTGGTCCGTGAGCTTTGGTGGGCGGCCCTATCTTGACAGGTTTGTTGTGGTGACATATTCTTTCCATTTTTTAATAATGGATTTAATGGTGCTCTGTGAGATGTTCAAAGTTTCTGATATTTTTTATAACCCATCCCTGATCTGTACTTCTCCACAACTTTGTCCCTGACCTGTTTGGAGAGCTCCTTGGTCTTCGTGGTGCCTCTTGCTTAGTGGTGTTGCAGACTCTGTGGCCTTTCAGAACAGGTGTTTATACTGAGATCATGTGACAGATCATGTGACACTTAGATTGCACACAGGTGGACTTTATTTAACTAATTATGTGACTTCTGAAGGTAATTGGTCGCACCAGATCTTATTTAGTGGCTTCATAGCAAAGGGGGTAAATACATATGCACGCACCACTTTTCCGTTTGTAATGTTTTGAAACAAGTGATTTTTTTCATTCCACTTCACCAATTTCGACTATTTTRTGTATGGCCATTACATGAAATCCAAATAAAAATCTATTTAAATTACAGGTTGTAATGCAACAAAATAGGAAAAATGTCAAGGGAGATGAATACTTTTGCGAGGCACTGTAAATCTTCCGTGTTACATTGAGCCAGGCAGTTGACACCTCATTATTATTGAAGTTCTGTGATGCCCTGGCACCATTCTTTAGCTACCCACTATGACTCCTCAAATGAATACKATAAATCTAGAGTGAATCAAAAAGGGAAACCCTTTGTCATAAGAATGCTATTTACCGATGGGTACTCGTGCCAAGCAATTTCATTTGACAAAACAAAGAAGGGGCTTATTTTAATTGCATTCCTTTCAAACAGACTCGACGGCTCTCTCTGCATTTGTCAGTAAACAGCGGCATACTAGTAAGCCCTGCCAAAATAGACAGAGCTTGAATGTTTTTTTCTAAAGGAGGGCTGGCCAGATTAACTTAGAACACACTATTTCAACTGAAACATTTTGGGGTCTTGTTTTAGCATTGCAAATACAGAGTAGTATTGTTTTTATAAGGGAAATTAAGCCTGGGTTGCCTAAATTCATTGATAGTAGGCCTTTCTGAAAAACGGCTGAACTAGTATCAGAATTATGTGACCTTTATCAACACATTGTGAGTGGACTGATGTTCAGGGAACATCTGAAAAAGGCCAATGACCCAAAGTCCTGTACACAAACAGGCACCTTTCATCCAGAGACAGGCTGAGTTTAACCGGTGCAGGTCCAACAAAGTACCTAATGGTCAATCCAGATGAGCAGCCAGTGTCCCAGTCAGTAAACACATGACTCATGACATGTAATTGAACACAGATGGGGGATACTCTGAATGCCAATGCTAGCTAAACTAACATAACCCCCTGCAAGCATTGGTAGCATTTCAATCATCTAAATATATACTACTATGGTCAATGAAGTGTATCAAAAGCTGTTTTACTACTACACACCCTCTGGTCAATACATGACTACTTGAATGACTACTTGAGGAATGCATTTGTTTGACTTGCATGGGATACATAACCTACATACTACAGTACCGACGTCAGACCACATGAAGACTACACAATGATTTCCCAAAGAGGTCAGCCATACAGCCCTCACCCCTGGCTTTCGATGGGACAATCTGTCTGGCTATCCTGAGAAAGTGTGTTGGCTTCGTGAACCAGTAACCGAATGAATCATTGATGCGGTGCAGGCTGGAACATTACATTGGTAGCTGATTAACCCACCTGTGGAGCCGCCGTTTCGCAACCCGCAGCCACCTCCCTACGGGAGGGAATGACACTGAGGTTATAGGCAGAGACGCGAAGTGGGAAAGCGTGGGAACTTTTCACACAGTCARAGGGTTTGACCTTAGTGTAGAGAGAATCAGTCATTTATCTATGCACAGAGCCGGCCGCACTGCTCAGGTCTTCGAACGTAGCGCTGTCTCCTCTGGGGGTGGGGACGGAGGGAGGAGAGAGAGGGAGAGTGTGAGAGAGAGGGGGAAAAAAGACAGAGAAAGTGGATGACTGGGCCAAAATACAGAAAGCACTGGGCAGCGGAGATAGACATTTAGAAAGTAATAGACCTGATGTCCAAACTTCAAACATTTGTGGCAGCCCACCTGACTGCAAATTTATAGAAAATGTCCACTCTGTTGCTTCAAGGGCAACTGCAATCATAACTAACTAAATCATGAAATTGGCAGGCCTAATGCCTAGTGGAAGAGACAAAAGAGACAGCATTCTTATTCACTGTTCATAAAAACAAGACCAGACACACACAGACATACTAAGAGTCAGCAATTGCGAATTTGTGAACTTTCAAATTCAGTAAGACAACACTCGTTAATCCACCCTAAAGATTGTAAGGAAGGGTGGGACAGAGGGGTGACTAAACAAAGAGGAAGGTGACCAAAAGGCCAGACAGTGGCTGCAAAGAGAGTGAGTCATCATTAGGAGACTTGAGTTATGGGAGTGAGACTTTTAAGCCATGTTCACATTTGCAGTTTGAAGTGACTCAAATCCTATTTGCATATCCGATTCAAATCTGTTATTTTTCCTGTAGTCTGAGCAACCAAAAAGCACATGGAATCTGATATTTCAAGCTACCTTAGTGGTTTGAAGTCAGATARAAATCTGATTCCTGGCGATGTGACTTGTGTCTGAACGGTCAAATCTGATTTATTTGCCCTCAAGTGGTTTTTAGACTGTTATTTGGCATATCTTGTTGCTTGCTAGCTACTCTGTTGACAGTCTGACAAGAACATGTGGTAGCTAACTAGCTTGTTAATTGTTTACAAACAAATGAGTGAATGTGCTAGAAAGCTAAACCGCTACCTCGCTAGCTAGTTGTGGCTAGCTAAAAAGGACGTGTTTTGAAAGTTGGATCGTCTTATCCTTTGAGGCTTTAAAAGTGTTCTTACCCTATGATTTTGAACATTCAAAGCAACTAGGAAACATCCATGGCAGGTATTGTTGTCACCTTAACTTGCTACATAACTTCTGAGTGATAGGAAGCCACCACCAATCAGCCTACACCACTGCACACACACCTGTCGTTACTATGACAACTAGCGTAGCCTTGTCAGCAAATGACTGCTGTCTGAACACACACACATCCGATTTGGTCACTTGTAACTTGCTGTTTGGACAGTCAGTAGTCCCAAACGGATTTGAAGACAAAACTGATTTGAGCATTAAGACCTGCAGTGTGAACAAGGCTTTAGTCTTTTGCAAAAGAAGAAAACCCATCAATGATATTGTCCATCTAGCGATGTATGGACAATAAGGTATCGTTACACACCACCACCAGGGGGTGGTGTAAGTAAGGAGAATAGTTAAAAATAAACTCTTGGGGGTGCGCTCCCTCTCTTGAGAGTATGTTGCTTGGGGGACATCGATATCTTTGACAATTGTAGAGGTGGCCAACAATGATATTTAAATTGTTATGGGGGAGTTGATTTTCTATGGGAGTGCTTAGCCTCGCTGTAATTCGAACCGTGGGGTAACGAAGGTGAATAGAGAGCAACAGTAATGCCGTCATTTTGTATGCACTAACCACACCATGGTTCGTTGGACAAAGCCTATGTGGAAATTCATCGAGTTTTTGTAGGACCTTTGGAAAAMCCCCGAAAATAAGGTCTGTGGTAAACACAGTCTTAACAGATCTTTTACATTTTGTTCTAGGAGATCATCTTCATCAGCTAACTTCACTTTTTGTGAATTTTGAAGCATTTAAAGCACATAAAAGCTTCATTATTCATAAAGGTCATGTTAACTGACTGATATTATCTAGGGGTGGCAGGTAGCCCAGTGGTTAGAGCGTTGGGCCAGTAACTGAAAGTTTGCTGGATCAATTCCCCAAGCTGACAAGTAAAACATATGTTGTTCTGCCCATGAGCAAGGCAGTTAACCCACTGTTCCCTGGGTGCTGAAAACATGGATGTCAATTAAGGCAGCCCCCTGCACCTCTTTGATTCAGAGGGATTGGGTTAAATGCAGAAGACACATATCAGTTGAAAGCATTCAATTGTACAACTGACAGTTACCCCCTTTCCCTTCATAGAACAAAATATATAAGATCGCCTGTGTTAACCTCAGACCTTATTTTCGGCATTTATACCAAAACCTTATGCTTCCCCATTAATTTTCCCCATAGAAATGGCTGAACGAACCAGAGGTAAGTCATTTACGTTTTTTACGACTACAAACTGGCATGCTCTATACTGGACAACCAGCACATGAAATTAAAACAGCAATACCCAAACATTTCCTGGGTCTGGGATTATCAGTGTGCTGATGTGGGCGGCAAGTAGCCTAGCAGTTAAGAGTGTTGGGCCAGTAACCAAAAGGTCTGGTTAGAATCCCTGAGCCGACTAGGTGAAAAAATCTATCTATGTACCCTTGAGCAAGTCACTTAACCCTAATTGCTCCTGTAAATCGCTCTGGATTAGAGTGTCAGCTAAATAACATAAATGCAATGTGGGAAGTAGGCCAAACCATTTCTGAAGCTTATTGGTTGATATATTTGGAACTGGCGAACCTTTTTGCACAATCCTGTACAATGTAATGATGAGAAACCTTGACTTGGGAAGCATAAATAAGGTAACAAAGGGTTACACAATTTGTTTAACAACTGCTCAGAAGAAGAAGAAAAGAAATCGCTCCTACACCATCCTGCCTCAGTTTCTCTCTCAGCTCGTAAAGCCACACACACTTGATGGAGCCATCTGAAAGCAACCACAACTACCTTCCGCTCCCCCCTGTGCTACACACTGGCTGCATGCATCTCAATAGTCTGAAGTGGCTTCCTTTCCTCGTCTCCTTTCTTTCATCAGCACTAAGGGGAAATAACTTGAGGGACGGTGAATGAAAGGAACTACGTGAAAGTCACCCTCCATATTGTGGATGAAGTGCAGATGAAGGAGAAGAGATGAGGAGAGCAAGCAACTTTACACTATTGAAATGCATCCATCGTTTTATGTGTGCTGATGAAAAAGGCGTTTTCCATTTTTCAGTAGGGACCTCCAGAGGCGTCAGGCCCATTGGGGGCACAGGGGCACGTGCCCCCTCAGATTTGTCACGTTTAAATACAATATATATACAGAAGTATGTGGACACCTCTTCAAATTAGTGGATTTGGCTATTTCAGCTTACAAGTGTATAAAATTGAGCACACAGTCATGCAATCTCTATGGATAAACATTGGCAGTAGAATGGCCTTACTGAAGAGCTCCGTGACTTTCAACGGGACACAGTCATAGGATGACACCATTCCTAAATAGTCAGTTCATCAGCTTTCTACCCTGCTAGAACTGCCCCGGTCAACTGTAAGTGCTGTTATTGTGAAGTGGAAACGTCTTGGTGCAACAACGGCTCAGCCACAAAGTGTTAGGCCACACAAGCTCAGAGAATGGGATTGCAGAGTGCTGAAACGTGTAGCAGGTAAAAATCGTCTGTCCTCGGATGCAACACTCACTACCAAGTTCCAAACTGTCTCTGGAAGCAATGTCAGGGAGCTTTATGAAATGGGTTTCCATAGCTGAGCAGCCACACACAAGCCTAAGATCACCATGCGCAATGCCAAGCGTCGGCTGGAGTGGTGTAAAGCTCGCCGCCTATTTGGTAAAAGACCACGTCCATATTATGGCAAGAACAGCTCAAATAAGCAAAGAGAAACGACAGTCCATTATTACTTTAAGACATGAAGATCAGTCAATGCGAAATTTTTAAAGAACTTTTAAAGTTTCTTCAAGTGTGGTCACAAAAACCATCAAGCACTATGATGAAACTGGCTCATGAGGACTGCCAAAGGAAAGGAAGACCCAGAGTTACCTCTGCTGCAGAGGATAAGTTCATTAGAGTTACCAGCCTCAGAAATTGCATCCCAAATAAATGCTTCACAGAGTTGAAGTAACAGACACATCTCAACATCAACTGTTCAGAGGAGACTGCGTGAATCAGGCCATGGTCGAATTGCTGCAAAGAAAGTTACCATTACTAAAGGACACCAATAAGAAGAAGAGACCTGCTTGGGCCAAGAAACACGAGCAATGGACATTAGACCGGTGGAAATCTGTCCGTTGGTCTGATGAGTCCAAATGTAAATGTTTTGGTTCCAACCGCCACGTCTTTGTGAGACGCAGAGTAGGTGAACGGATGATCTCTGCATGTGTAGTTCGAACCGTGAAGCATGGAGGAGAAGGTGTGATGGTGATTTATTTAGAATTCAAGGCACACTTAACCAGCATGGCTACCACAGAATTCTGCAGCGATCCGCCATCCAATCTGGTTTGTGCTTAGTGGAACTATAATTTGTTTTTCAACAGGACAATGACCCAACACACCTCCAGGCTGTGTAAGAGCTATTTGACCAAGAAGGAGAGGGATGAAGTGCTGCATCAGATGACCTGTCCTCCAGAATCACCCAACCTCAAACCAATTGAGATGGTTTGGGATGAGTTGGACCCGCAAAGTGAAGGAAAAGCAGGCAACAAGTGCTCAGTATTTGTGGGTACACCATCAAGACTGTTGGAAAAGCATTCCAGGTGAAGCTGTTTGAAAGAATGCCAAGTGTGCAAAGCTGTCATCAAGGCAAAGGGTGGCTACTTTGAAGAATCTCAAATATTCTTTCCTCTGTAATACTACTAGCCACCTGCCAATATTATGAAGTTGGCTTTAGATAGCCCAGATAGGTTCCCAATCTCCCAACCTCATAACTAGCTACCAATGAAGTTAGAGTAGCTAACTTGTCAAACAAGCTTAGCTGGCATGCCTGCTGGCAATGTTGGTAGACTTTAGAAAAGCAAGCAATTACTAAATGTATAAGACTCACATTCCTTTCAATCTTTTACCTAGATTTTAGCAGAGAAGCATATTTAGGTTCTAGTCAGGAGGATACAGACAGCTCAAGAGGTATGCTGAGATATATATTCAGAAAAATAAACATATTTTTTTTACATAGAATTAAGCATCATGACTATGGCTCTAGACGGCAGGAAAAAGGTGTTATAGGTGTTTGAAAAATGCAAAACCATCCTCAAATACTTTGTGGCCCCTCAGATTTTTGGGAGAATTTGAGGTCCACGTGCATCATGCACCTCAAAAATCTCAGGGAGTCTACATCAATATGAGACATTGGGTCAAAATTCTCTGGTTTGTAAAAGAAGCCTGGGGACAAAAAGAATCTATGGACATGTCATACAGTATATTCAGACTTCTGGTTGTAGCACATGCTTGCGTTGGATACAATTTTGTCATCATGCTTTTGTTCGCACATTGACGAGACTGAAGGGGCACTGGAAGGCCGAAAACACCAGATGCAAGTGGGCGCCATATCAGCTTAACCCCTAACCACTGGCTTCTGCTCCAATTACTTCTCTTTCTTCTTAGCCAGGAGCGAAGCAAAGCTTTCATCAGGATCATAGAGCGCATGCTGTCTCCTTTCCCTAAGTAGATTGAGAACAGAGTGAATGGACAAACGACAACCGTCGCAGAGATTTGATCCCTGCGGGCAGCAGGTAGGCAGCGGCAGCCCACTTGCCTTTTCAGATTTAGCCGAATCATCGAGGCATTTCAGATTTAGCCGAATCTCCGTGGCACGAGCAGAGAGGTTCGTCGTTTGGCCACAACCGTCAACTTAATCCATTGAAAACCTTTGGGGGCCTATCTTTGCCTCATTAAACCATCCTTCTCTGTTGTTGTCGTGGGGTGAATGTCACGCAGTTATCCAGGCGACACTTTCCCCGATGCAAAAAGGAGGGGTATCTCTATTGAAAAAAGGGGGTTGTCTCTATTGAGTTAAGGGGCCATAATCTATTCATGGGGGCTCTTTAAGGGGGAAGAGCCCAGCTGCTCTAATTTGAGAATAAAGACTGTCCCACCTTTGTCTCTATTTCATACGAGAATCAATAACCCCCCTACTACACCCCTCCACCCTCCCATTGCTCTCCAGTGCACTCCCCATTATGTGATTATTTTCATGCTGAAATTTGGAACGTTGGAAAAAGGGCTCTCAGTCACAGCAATAGAGGTGGACCTGGCCATAAGTCTCCCCTTACCATCACGGGTGCCCTCCTGGTTTTTCAATCATAATTTGTGGCACCACCACAGAAAAACAGCAAATCTCCTTATAGCACACAGCTGTCAGTTCGGGATTTGGCGATATAGCTTGGCTTTCTTTGTCGATGGGGCTCCACAATGGCCGTGTTAGTGGGGTCAACTATAGGGGTATCCGCGACATAATACGATATTAATGTGGATCATATGGATCCCAGCTCACTGAAAATAGGCAATAGATGTATGAGGATGCAGGCATGTTCCTTGTCAAACAAGACAATTGTGTTGGACATATCCCATGTACTTGTCAACAAGGGGTTTTCACATCATTGCATCATCTTGGTCAGGTTTAGTAGCCCTATTAGAATATATAAATGTTGACCAATAAAATCTGAATAATTAACTATCTTGCTCATTACTACCAGATTGCTTTACACTACACAAGATCAATAGGCCCACTGCACGAGGGTTCATCTCAATGTATAACTATGAACCAAATGCTAAATACTTTTCTGTGTGCTCTATGGACTTATTTGAAAGTAGCATCCTTGTTTGATGGCACTTGCGCAGTTGATTGTGGAGTAAATACACGACAGACATGCATATTAAACATTGGGTGTGGCTTCGATCTCAGGGCCTCTCCCACTTAGGAATATTAAACAGCGACTCGTGTATTGCCCCCGCCCCCTCTTCCCCTGAACTTGCTGTAAAGTCTGGGACAGTCATTCGGACACAGACGTCGCTTCCTTAGCTCGTGGGTATTGTTGTATCAGAGGCGATCAGAAATATATAAAGAAAAAGAACAATAGTCGAAAGGACAAAAGAGTGAGACAAGGGGGCAGGCCATTTTGCAGTGGAAATCTATGCTCTTTTGAAAAGGTGTTCTCCAGTCGTGCATGTTCAAATCGGAGGAGTATATAGAGCCGTAGGTCGGCCGGACTTTTAGTTTCGCAGCAAACGACACTATCAAACAGAAGGCATGATTTTGAGACTGAGTTCAATCTGTGTTGCCTTTTCTATTCAYGTCTTCTTGCAATGCATGTGGATTAAGGTACGTGGATATTCAAGCCGACTTCTTACCTTTTGTCCATACAGTAATGCTCTAATTTGACAGTTTTCAACATGCACATTTTCAAGAACTTGTTGTGGCTTTAGGAGGATGCACTGGAAAACTTGAGCATGTTTTCATGTCGCCATCAATTTGATATTCCAAAATAAAAACCAGTAACGCGTGCCTCTGTAAATGAACAGTATGGGAATTTCTTTGCAAGTTAATGACTACAAATCACACAATTAGCTATTGTCGATATTAGCTTGATAACTTAAACATTAGSTACCTACTTTAGCTTGATAAGATGTGTTGCAGTTAGCTACTTCTACAGTTGGAAACGTTCAAGCTTGYATAAATGTTGGGTTGACAGTTTGAAATGAATGTATCAAAATTGCATAAATGTTGATTGACAGTTTGAAATGAAGGTATCAAAAGGCAAGACACATTGAAATAACAAAGTCATGTCGCTCTTTTTTTCCAAAACAGGTGGCTATGGCATCTGGACACTTCGAATTGCAAATTGTATCGATGCAGAACGTGAATGGCGAACTGCAGACTGGCGTGTGCTGCGATGGATCTCGGAATGCCGCAGATCGCAAATGCACGAGGGACGAGTGTGATACCTATTTTAAAGTGTGTCTAAAGGAGTACCAGTTGAAGGTCTCGTCGGCGGGCCCATGCAGTTTCGGGACGGCTTCTACACCCGTGGTCGGAGGGAATACTTTTTCTTTGCGGAGCATGAGGAGTGACAAGTCGAGGATTGTATTACCTTTCAGCTTCGCTTGGCCGGTGAGTTGATTGCGTAGTTATGTTTATGTAACATGTTCTTCCTCTCGGGCGCGCGAGTTTGTTGAGAAACATTTTGGCTCAGCCAAATCCAATTTAGATTAATGGACAGGAATACGCAACAAAAACGATGGGCAGATAAGTAACTTTTGGATATGTCAATGTCAGCATGTCATTTGAGGCTAGCAGGCTACACAATGCAAGTGCATGGGCCACGACAAGACAGTCACGTTTTTTGGGGGGGTTACATTATTCTTACAAATACAGTATATTATAGTTCAATCGGATTGGCAGAGAATATGTCACGGTGAGGTCGTCCATAAATGTGCGCTGTCTGAATACTCATCACTAGAGTTTATGCGTCAGTTCTTGGAAATAGGCCGAAATTCTAAACCAAAATGGGCAATTCCAAAGAGGTTTAATCATTTATGAAGAACTGTAGGGTCGCATCATTACACCAGTGACGCGCTGCCAAACGAGATTCATTCCACACTGTCTTTTCCTAAAGAGCGCGCGGCCAGTCGCYGAGCGTCAAACAATGGCTTCTGCAAGAATAGGCAATAAAACAGCTGGGTTATCTAGCCACGGCGTTTACACACAATGCGCTCTCAGGAAGCAGAGAATTCACTCAATGAACTCTACGCATTCCTCTGGTTGACCGTTCTCGTGTGTGTGTGCACGTTTTTTTATCATGCCACATTTTTCATGACTTGAGCCATCCATTTTGACCATGTTTTGAGCTCATTTCTTTCTGTGGCTGTGTGAGATTATACTGTCGTTTTGAGAATTAAGAGGAAAAAGCTTGAATGAGGTAGGCTAGTTGTACACAGCAATTGTTTTCAAGGATTAGCCTGTAGTTGACCTAAGAACATGACAATTAAAGTGGACTGACAATATTTCAATGCAGATAAGTTGYCCTGGCAGCATCAAAATATGTTTTGGACACAATGATGTGGCCCCCAAATGGTTTTCTAGGCATGCTCCAATATCACTATGAAAAGACCTCGCTAAGAAGCCATTGTCCTATTGCATACTTCCTTTTCCATCCAATTTCTACCTAGCAATTTGGAAACATGTTTAATTACTCAAGCTTGTTTGCCCAGAATTACCACAAAGACAAGCTCAGGGGAAAATGTAATGAAAGATTGAATGAGGAATTGGCATTTTTTCACACTTTAATTTGTTGTCATACAATAACCCCTGTTTTGTATGAATTGTACACTTTTAACTCATCAGCATTCAATGAAGAGGTGCCAGGTCATCAATGGGATGAAGTAATTGGATGTTTGAGGGAGTTGCTAGGTAACGAGGCCTCCCACTGGGAGAAATGGAACTGGGAGCAAGAGAGGGAGGAGTGCACCTGCAAGGGGGGCATAGTTGATGGAGCCAGCTTTTTTTTCCCTCCAGACCCTTTGCCTACAGTGTTCTCCATGGCTAGACCTAATGGATGAATAATGATGTGTGTTGTAGAAGGGCAGTGTTGGATTTGTATATTATTTTTTGTGGTTTTAAAATTCTAGGTGGATTGCAAAGAGGATATTCCTAGAAATAAGGGGCTTTTGGAACTATGTCAACATCTTGTTCTGTTTAGTTGGTGGCACAGGGCATTCGTGTGGACACTTTTGAGATTCTTGAATATTCCATGAACTGGACAGTCAGCCAGCATCTATGCCACTACTGTCTAGGGGCAGTCGACATTGCTTAAGTCACAAAGGTCTGGCCGTGTATCCTCGCCCCTGACCTTAACACAGGCAGTATAAAGGCCTCTTGTTCCCCCACCGCCCTTTGTCAACCTGGGCCTGAGCGGTTGCGCTTGACTGGACACAAGACATTCCATCTTTTAACCCTGCCACCCTATAGTAACTGGCGTGTTAAATGAAGCAGTCACCGTCCCCTTACTTCGAAGAAGCAGGGGCGTATTTATTAGTGCACACTGTAGCAAGACATTTAACAACGGAAAATGCGTTGCAACAAAAATGTGTTTCTTATTGGATGACTTTAGATAGGTCCCTCCCCAATTTGGTCAGTTTGCTTCTGTTGGTTCCTATTGAAGAATACACCCCAGACTTGGCTAGACGTTTTGGGCTAGGCTAGAGTGGCCCTGGGTCTGTTTTATACGTCCACAACCCCGACCCCAAATTGGCACGGGCGAAMCAAAACAACCTCACTATGTGCGTCAGTCTGTTTATTGGGCCCTCGAATGGCAACCTCTTGCCGTGGCCAAAAGTATCGCCAACAACATCTCACTTGCGGTTGTTGAACTTTCATTCCCCCTCTTCTTTTTTTTTTTTACTCTTGCATGTGACACAGGCCACTGTTCTCCTCTTTCTTTTTAGAGCTTGGAGAGAGGAGCTCTCTACTCTCTCTCTCTCGGCCCCTGGCTCGACGGCCCTAGCCAGACAGAAGCAGTGACAGCTTATGTTAGCGGGGGTGCGGGGGGGGGGGCTAAACAATAGCCTGGGCCCGGCCGGGCTGACAGCGAGGATTATGGGAGATAATGGGAGGCCAGGACGGGAATAATGTGGCTGGGGGGAAGCAACAGGATGCAGCAGTAGACTCGGCAGTGCCGCGGTTCGTTCGGGGCTCCCAGACTAAACCGTTGTGCTGAAGTTGCCATTATTTTGAAGTTCGGCCCCTATTGCCCATCGGTCGCCTTACTCGCGTAATGCCGGTAGGCCTATTATTCCACCATCCGCCAGCCAGCAGTCCCCAGAGCCAAAAGCCTAGAGAAGGATAGAGGCCAGTGGGGATAGTTGACTCTGATGGGACATGGACATAGGCCCCCTCACCACCACCCCCCCACCCACGGTCAAACAGCGGGCTAGAGTTCAGCCAGAGTGACAACAGTTGATGCTTGGATTTTTTTCTGTTCATTTAGTTTTCACTCTCACTTCTCAGTGATTATTCTTAGTCTCACTGCTCTCTGGTTCTATGGATTGGAGAGAGAAAAGACAGGTCTGCCTCTGTTTCCCCTATCTCGTTTTCTGTTTCTCTCCATCCTTCTCTCCATCCCTCTATCTCCCTTACTGTCGTAAAAGCCTCATCTACCGTGGGGGGGTGTATGTGTGGGGTGTGTGTTCAGGAGAGGCAGGGGGGAATGTGTAATAAAGAGGGAGAGATGAAAAGGTGGATGAACAGAGAGAGGTCCGACAGTACAGAACTGATAAGCACACAGTGACTTATGAGGTGAGGGTAATCAGAACAGCCTGCTTGTGTCTTCTCCGTATTTCATCTGTGCACATTCAGCACAACACGTCCAGATAGAAGTTTATTTGTAGTGTTTATGTCAACCAGGACATTTTGACCCAACATGTATACGGGATATTTTAGGTTTCAGAAGCATTGAATGCTAGTAAATGTCAAAACAATATGGTCTGGTTTCCTAGACACCGATTTAAGACTAGTCCTGGACCAAAAAAACCTATTTCAATGGAGAATTTCTGTTGAATGCTTTTTAGTCCAAGACTAGTCTTAACCTGTKTGTGACACTGGMCCCATATCAGTTGACCTTTGATAAATGGTGTCTGGTGGTGAATCAAGCATGATTTTTTTTTTGTTATCCACCAATGTGGTTTCATTCAATGTGGGGCAACTATGATTTTATCCTTCCTTCCCCCAAAAAGAATAGCCTCATCAGTTTCCCTTTATAGGTAGAGACCAATCAAGCCACCATTGCGTGAGCCCTACTCCTACTGCTCTGCAAAACACAGGCACTTACTCAACCTGCCGACTCCCTCCCTGGACGTGCCCAGGCTTGTCTGCTTGTTTCACTTGCTTTTGAACTATTTTCCCACACTTATCTCAGCCTAGTGAAAGCGCTGGGCCCTGCCTCTGTCCTCAACCAAAACTGGGTACAGAGAAGTTAGGCACCGTTCCAAAAATACTCAATCAAATTGCAGCAAGAATGGAGTGACGTAGGGGAGAAAGTGGGACAATGTTTGGAGAGGCACCACTAGTCTGGGGAAAGAAGGGATGGTGTGCTTAGTTTTTTTTACCTGGCTGCTATTTACCGTTTTGGTAAACGTTACTTTGGCACCGTCGAAAGGTGGCATGTACTAACCGAATGGGTTTGGGAGGTGGAAATGGTTTGAAATTATTTTTTCTTTGCTATTTGTGAGGAAAGGACAGTTTTGAGGGGAGTTGTATTTTTATTTAAGGACAGTGCTTTTAAATTATGAAGCTAGCCAAGTGAAATTCCCAAGCTTTGGATAGTAAAAGAAACTCGAGTTGACTTGGCTACCACTGTTTTAGCTCGTCTCCATTTCAATGGTTATGATCATGAGTCATGATATGCAAAATGGCTGCACACACAGTTGGAGCTGCTGTGTGGTTTTCCCCAAATCTTGATATCATCTGGATTTCCTGTGAGTGATAACCAGTAATTAGACTGACATCCATATAAGATAGCGATCAGGGATCCAGTGGAACAATGTAGCTAGCTGCAGCCGCTGCTAGGCTGTGCATGGCTACGTGTGCCAGCGAACCAGCGTCGTGTTTGTTTAAATGGGACAAAGTGGCAAGGCCATAAGCCCCACACAAGAGGCCGGGCATGCCTCCAAGGGAGAGGGAGGGAAAGGACGAGCGAGCGCTGTCTACCCCGACCGCCCCAACCCCCTCCCATCACCCTGTTTCCACCACCACTCTTTCCTCCCCCATCATATTTTTGGAGCTTCATTGACAAGTGCTACAAGGAGTGCTCGTGTGAATGTTGGCAAGTGAGTGTCGTGAGTGGAGAGAGGCCCATGCACTCTGACCGGAGCCAAGTATGGGCAGGCACACTTGCGTTCAGGCACGCACACACACTTATTTGCACGCGCACACACACAAATCAATATATTTTTGCACAAAGATGAAAACTCATGATACTGTACACAACAGTCTCAAATGAATGAAGGCACGCATACACACACTCTGGCACACACAATCCTCCCTCGGCCCAGCCCTCCACGGCTCTCCGCTGTCCGTTATCCGATACYGGTGAGAGCGATGGGGGCCTTAAGAGAGACAAAGAGTTTCAAAGAGGTGCCGAAATAATGGACCCCCCGTCTCCACGACATGCATACACACACTGAAATGGCCTTTTTACACACACACACACACACACACACACACCTACACACACAGCCGAGATCTCCATTCTATTCTAACTATTACAGCGCCCTCAAGTCACTCCACACAACTACTCACGGTGCACTGGAAGGGGAAAAATAAAGGAAAGGAACCCAGGATGGTTTTTAAACAATGCCAGCGGTTTGCTCTCTTTATCGCCACCCTTGGATTCTCTATCCCTATCCGGGGAGGGGGTAGGAAAGCGGTGGGTTAGTTTTGGGGTGGGTTGCTGTAAGGGAGAGTGGCTTAGCCCGACCGGATCAGAGGGCTGCTGGCGCCTCGGGGGGGGGTAGCCGCGCTCTCTCTAATCTGCAACATATGGAGAACGGCCAATGGACAGACTGAGTTAAACGCCACCATACCCACTCACTTGCGGCTCTCGTGTGTGTGTGCTCACGAATGGGAAGGAGTTTGTCTGTATTTACACTGTTCCCTGTGACTGTGTGCCTATTAAAAAAATGTTTTGCTTTATTGATAAAGGTACACACTGCGTTAATGTTATACCAGATCTAAGAACAGTTATTACCTCAAATGGGACTTTCTCTCCCCCAACTGTTTATATTTCTGCTAATATGCTATGTCCATTCAAACAGCAGGCTAAATAAGAAGTAGCCTACAGCCAACTCTGTTAGCAGGAACTATGCAGAAAGGAATCTAAAAGTAAACTTGTATCAGCCAGTGGTGAAGGAGTTAACGCAGCTGTGACTTGTTTTACCTGACACCTCTCTCTATCTTATTAATCTTATCTCTCTCCAGAGGTCCTATACATTGATCGTGGAGGCCTTGGACTTCAACAACGCCTCTTCTACGGGCAGTGAGTATTATCCCCCCACCATTATGTTACATCTCTCACTCTCTCTGCTCCATTTGGTTTCGCATTACAAAAGCAACACGACCCCGTGACCTGGAAGTGGTGGTCCCAGGACAAAAATAAGGAACCTGTAATGCGGTTACTTGCGTGTGTGTAAAGGGGCAGATGTGTGTGTGTTGGGTGGGGGGCTTAATATATTGGTAAGGGACATTTATGGGGCAGGGAAATTATACTTGTGCTTATAAAAATGTTTTTAAAGGCTTTATGACTGATGGCAGGTGCACCCCCCCCCCCCCTCATTTGAAAAGCCATTGGTTGGCATTACTGACCAACATTGGGCAGAACTATCAGGCATAACTATCAAGCATGAGTCATTCCCTCTGTCTCTCGAACTCCCTTACTATCGATATGGCTCTCAATTGTAATGGTACGCAATAGTCTCATTCAGAAAACAGTGACGGTAGTATAGACTGGTAAGGGAGTGAGTGAGGAGGAGATGGAGGGAGATCACACTACAGATTTAAGCGTTGTTTGTTTTCAGCCCGACCGTTAGGCAGTCAGTGGGAGTTATGGCTGTGTTGCATTTGGCATCCCTCAGGGAACCATTATAGTTCCCGTGTTAATTCGGCCCCAGGGTACGCTGACCCCTGTCCAGGTGTGCTTTGGCCCAGAAGGAGGGGAGGGCAGTTGTTCCACCACAGCCAAGTCTACATCGAGCATGAAACTAAGCATCGCATTCGGGCCAATAAAGGCCAAATGCGAAAAGGTTAGTGTGAGGTTGAGGACTTTATTTTTCGAAAGCCCTCCCACCGACAAGCACACACAACAAGACAGCTAGATCAATGAAAACGTCTGCCAAGGAAGAGGGCCAAACGAGGACAGGCCAAATATTGACCGTCTCACTCAGCGTCAACAACCTAAGTGCCCTGGGCACGTGGCCAGTTAGCCTCCAATAAGCAGACTCATTAAAAGCCTATCACAGTTGTGATGTTAATGCTAGCCAAATACACTGCTACGGCTAACCTTAGTCTAGAGTTGGCGTCTCTAAATTGTGCTTACGTAAGCTTAAATTACAAGTTACCGAGGTAACTATCATGTCGTTGCCGACTTGACTCATTGCCCCGAGCAGTATTCACCACGAAACTGAGAGGTTTAAATGTTTGGTCAAATCTCCAGGATGGTCYAGTACGGTTTTCTTGAGGTTGGCTATATTTAAAAAAAAATATGCTACTTTAGCTCTATTTCTCACACCGTCAACCGTCTAGGAATTTCCTGTTTGATGTGGTGGGTCACAGTTGGCTTCCAGGTCGTTTTTTTTTTTTTAATATATATATTTGGTTTGAGGACCCTGGGTTAATTTTGTCCATTATTTCGCCAAACCACAACCCCCTCGCCGTCAAACTATTCCGGGCCTCAGGTAGTGAGAGGGTGTCACCTCACCCCGACCACACTTTGCACTCCACCGGCGAAATACCACATTGGAGCTCAGGATTCTAGAACGGCCTGGAATATTACTACTACGGCCCGCCACTACAACTAACACTGCCGTAACGAAGCAGCTTTCCCTCCAAGAAAAGAGGAGTAAACAAACCCGAAGCTTACGTTTCTGTTCATTTTCGTGCCCCCATGTCAAAGCTCGCAGAGGCTGAACGGAATTTAAGTGGGCAGACTATTTTGGACATTTTATTWWAAAAATTATATTAAAWAATTGCGTTGGTTTGCATTACTGCCTTTCTGTATTTCTAGAACACCAGAGGATTTCTTAGTTGAAAATGGTATTAGGAGGCAGCGACTGCCCTAACACAGTGTGACATAGCTGCGCTGGTATGGTAGGGATGGCGTCCTCTCTCCCTCGCGCGCTGACCCCGGTGAGGTCGAGTTTGTTTGGGTGCAAGGGAAGCGACGTGGGCAGAAGGGTGCATCACTTATGTCTGTTGGCAGCAGTAGATTTGGATGGCAATTCATGTTTGGGCATTTACCCACTGATATTTGGAGACCCTGTACTAGTAAAGACTGAGAAATGTCCCAAAGCAGGACGCTTGGTCTTGCTGAATGGGCATTCTCATCCTCATGTGTTGACTTCTGTGTATATATTGTCTGTCTGTATGACTGCGTTTATGTCTTTGCCGTCCCTCACCCTTATGCCGATGTGTTTCCTACCAGTCCCTCTGACTCCTCTCTCTCTCTCCCTAATCCATTTCCCTCCATCAGGTGGGGGAGGCGAGATGATCGAGAAGGCCGTTCAGTCGGGCATGATCAACCCCAGCCGCCAGTGGCAGAGCCTGAAGCACAACGGGCCGGTGGGCCAGTTTGAGTACCAGATCCGCGTCAGCTGCGATGAGCATTACTACGGTTTCGGCTGCAACAAGTTCTGCCGTCCGCGCGACGACTTTTTTGGCCACTACAACTGCGACCACAACGGCAACAAGACCTGCCTCGAAGGGTGGTCCGGACTAGAATGCAGCACTGGTAAGAGTGGGGTTTAACCAAAGTAGTTGTCTGTAATTTTACAGGAACGTGAAGCCAAACGCTAAGGTCATTTTTTCCCCCCACGAGGTCATACAGTTGAACAAAGCTCAAAAGGCATTGATAAGTGACATTCATCAAGAATCAATTGGAATATATAATTTAAATGATCAAAATGTTCTATAAATAACAGTGGGCCTTTTTAAGGGCAAGTTGTGCTTTAGTGCCTTTCTGTTAGCATGCCATCATTAAGGCAAGGAAGGGACGTCCAAAACTAGCTAAAGTGACAATGGACTGCAATTGTGTTGAGGTGAATCTGACCAGAGAGAGAATGAACACTAGACTAAATGATATCATTTAGGGGTGGGGTCAAGCTGGCTTCTTCACCCATTGACACCAGGGCATATTGTCTTAACGCAGCAGATTTTGGCCACGGCCGGCCCGGCAGGCTTGTACAAATAGTTAGCGTTGCCGTTTGGAATTTGGGCTGTTTGCAACGCACCAGCGCACCCCCTAGGCCCTAGTATCCTCGCGGGGAGCGATGGCAGAGCTCTGGGATAAGTCTTGGATTTTGTAGGATTACTGCCCCGGTTGGAGCTTAGGACATTCCCACGAGTTTGGAGATGAGATAGGGGAGGGGGAGCTGTCTGACATCATCATGCTGACTCTTTGTGTTTTCTCTCTCTCTCGTCACTCTTACTTTTTTTCCCCCCCTGTGAATTTCTTGCTGACTCTCACTGTCACCCCACTTGGACTTTCTCTCTCTCTTTCTCCTTTACTTCCTCCCTCATTGTCTTTCTCTCTCTCAGCAATTTGCAGGCAAGGCTGCAGCACTGAACATGGTTCCTGTAAATTGCCCGGAGATTGCAAGTAAGCACCTATTTTTTTACATTTTTTTCAGCAAACCTAAGTTAGTAAAACGCTCACTGGAAAGTGCCAGACTTGTTGTCACAGCAACATCCTTGTACCACATGGAAATAACACGATTGGTGGGGGGAATTCCCAACACCATGCGTTCTGCCCACTTTGGATTGGCACCGGACTCAATGGAGACGTAATTTTTGGCAGTGTCTCCGTTAGATAACACTATACGTTCTACACGATGCTATATGTGGCAATCAAAGTCACAACCCTTGATCGTGATGTGTTCATTAGGCACCAAACAGAAGAAAACAGACTAAAGCAGGAAGTGACTGTTTTAAAAAGTTTTACATTGCGTGCCCTAATAAACACAACCCACTGAATCCCCCTCCCATTATCCAGAGCTGTGAAGGGCCCGAACCTTTGCGTGTTTTGGGAAGGGAGTGTATGTGGGGTGGTTGGAGATTATCGCGACCCCTCTCGACCCCCTTTGCGCACGTCTGCCGGGGGCCCCCCAGAGTGGTGAGAGCTTAATGGCGGCGGTGGAATCTGGTCTCGAAGACCTCTGTCAAATTCAAAGGATTTTTTTCCTCTTTCTTTCACCTGTCTGTTTCCCCGCTCCCACCCTCTTTCACTTTTCTTCAGCCGCCACGCTTTGATGTCGCGTGAGCCTTTTAGTCTCGCAGCCAAGAAACGATCGCAAGCGGCGCTAGGAGACATTAGCATGTTGTGGAGATTCTGGAGAAGCTTCTAGGGCTTTAACTGAACTTGAACACACATCTGATTCTTCAGGAARGCTGGAGTGAAATGGGTAATTTCGAGGGTTTCACATGTCCTCCATTTTTGCTAGATTTAGCAGCTCTTATTCAAGCCTTTCAGAAGGCTTGAATTAGGTAGGAGGTATATATTGGGTAGCTGGGATAATTATCCATTGCCTCAAGCAAGGGTGGGCTGGGCATGGATACCAGGGATGAATTATAAGGGGTGGGGGGGTGTGTGTATATTTGATTCGCTCTGTTATGACTCATTGAGAAGCTTACCTCTGCTAGTTCACTGTCCAGACAAGATTTTTTACTTACTCAAGGAGCAGCCTTAGCCCTGCCCAACCCATTCCTGTGTGTTAAAAGATTGTGATACATTGTCTGTGTTTTTAAGCGGGATAGTGTTGAGAACTGAATATATGTATTTTTTTGTTAAGATCTGTCGTCCCGGGCATTGAGTACTTATCGAGTGTGTGCGCGTGTGTCCTGCAGGTGTCTGTACGGCTGGCAGGGCGAGTACTGTGATAAGTGCATCCCTCACCCGGGCTGTGTGCACGGAACCTGCGTGGAACCGTGGCAGTGCCTCTGTGACACAAACTTTGGCGGCCAGCTCTGCGACAAAGGTAAGCATACACATGCAAGAATAGCAAACGCACACCAGAGAGGTATACTACAAAGCGTGATCATTGAGTTGGCCAGCTAACTTTGTAAACAACCAGAAATAGGCCTACTGATTTTCTGGTTCATTAAGAATGCTAAACTTATGTTTTTGGTTGTTTCAATCACAACATGCCAATTTCAAGCTTATCTTAAAKAAATATATTTAGTTATTTATTTGGGCAAGTTAGCAGGTTAACTCATTGATCCTGCTTTGTAGTATACCCCCCTGGTTTGTAGATATACAGCTGATAACTGGTGCTCTCACCAACGCACACTCACACTTTTCCCTCCCTGTCTTCCAGACCTGAACACTTGTGGTACGCTCCAGCCCTGTCTGAACATGGGGACCTGCAGCAACACTGGACCTGACAAGTACCACTGTGCCTGTCCTGACGGCTACTCTGGTGTCAACTGCGAAAAAGGTGAGTCGCCTGACACACACATACGTGTACTTGCGTATACACAAACACACACACACACATGTGTGTAAGTCTCTTGTAGTGTCTAGGGTCTGGTTCCACTGAATGTTTCATCCTTATGAGAGTGAAATTGGAGTAGAAAACAAGATGGGATAAGAATAACTTTATTGTCCCATAGGGAAGTTAGTCTGGACACTCAAAGCGCAGCTGATCTACTACGCTGGAGATTTATTTTAAAAATTCTGTTTCTCTGCTGTCTCACACTCAATCTTTTTTATTTTGTGGTGAAGACTGAGAGAAAAGGGTATTTGTTTTCCCAAGACCAGTCGGTGAGATCCGAGTCACGGGGTGGGAAGTCGAGGGGGTCATAGTTCAGGGGTTGGGGGGGTCAGTCCCGTGCTTAACCCCATCCAGGGAGGTTCCGTTCGTAGGGCGGTCTCCCGCGTCACTCCGACCAGGAGGTGACGACCTCATTAAGGCGTCGTCAAGGGAAACGGGAACGGGAGGAGACCCAGTAACGGAGCTAACCTTTCTATGAGGGTGGATTGTATTCTACCTTCAACAAATCTAWCAGTTAYCTCACATCTTCAAGTTGTTTAAATRTGTCAGTTTGAATCAAGGTTGGTTTCTATAAAGTTTGAGTTTTGATCATAGGAATGAGTTGTATATGTAATTATTTTGATGGCCCTTGTTTTGTATGGGGGTCAATGGAGACATGACTCAGCTAATTGAGGAGGAAGCTCCCTGTAGGCGTTGGCAGTCAAACACGCCCGCTCTGTGTTTGTCTGGGACAGTTGCCACCTCTGTAGCGAGGGTTTGAAAACTATCGCCGGTCATCTTGAGAGCGAGGGAGGGAGTGGAGGAAGGAGGGAGAGAACGAGGGAAAGAAGAGGGGGATTCCAGCTTCCAACCAAGCCTGAATTCTCCTTTTCTTTTTCTCTCCCAGCCAGACCCAACAACATTAAAACCCCCCTTCTGTGCTCCTCTCCCTCCCTCTATCCCCCTCTCTTCCTCCCCTGCCCCTAGCCCGCTGACACCAATCAACAGTCTTCTCCCTCTCGCCTCCCCCCTCGGGGGTAGTCCCAAATGGCACCCTATTCAGTGCACTGCTTTTGACCAGGGCCAATAGGGCTCTGGTCAAACGTAGTGCATTGTATAGTGAATAGGGTGCCATTTGTGATGCGGGTCGGTCTGCCTGCCAAAGAATGCAGAGCACTAATTGATTTGAGCGGAGGAATCCGTCGTGACTTGTGAGTTTGCTATTCTCTTCCCTCCTSTCTTCTCTCGTCCTCCCGCGGAGGGATGGACAATGATTTGCGTTCGGGTGGAAGTCATGGCGCGTCGCTCTGCGGGTCAGCGTGCCATGACAGACGATTTCCTGCTAGCTGGCTAGAGTTAATGCTAAGACTATAGGGCTAGGGCCCTGGGGGKTGAGTGAAATGGGAGAGGGGATGTTTTTTTTCTAACAACGTAGGCCTAGTGGGGAATGGACCCTGTCTTTCTGTCTCTCGCTTTCTCTGTGTGTTTTATTCTTTGTCTGGTTGTCTTTTTCTCGGTGAGGAAATGTAATTCTTTCTCGTGTTCTGTTTATTTCTCTTGCACTCAGCACTCTCCTTTATCTTTCCGTATCTCTCCCTCCCTTGTCTGTCTCACTCTCTCGCTCCTCGTCTTGCGGTGTGGTCCAGAGCTGGTTAGTGAGAGGTCAAAGGGGCTTTCCACTCCACTGGTTGTAGCCTAGCTGGGCCAGAGAGAGCCGCTGGGAACCGACAGCAGCGAGGGGAAAACCCACCCCACCCTCCTGCAGTGTGAGAACTAAGTTTAGGAGTTTAACTCTCTCTCCYTCTCTCTCCTCTCTCTCTACCTGYTCCATCTACCTTTCTCTGTTCTYTACCTTTCCCCTCTCCCTTTTACCCACTATCTCTCTCTCTCTGTCTCGTTCTGTTTCGCTCTGTCTCTCGGTCCATAGCAGAGCATGCTTGTCTGTCGGAGCCCTGTTTTAACGGAGGGAGATGTGTGGAGACCAGTCAGGGCTTCGAGTGCCAGTGTGCCCCTGGCTGGAGTGGCCCCTACTGCAGCATCAGTAAGTAATACATTATAGTATGTAATACCTGAGGTTTAGGTGATTTTTAAATTCAATATTATACTCAGTGGGTTTACCCTTGTACATTCACCGGCCTCTAGCACTAGAAAAGCCTGGCCTYGTTGGATCCCCCCTTCGTACCAATTTTGGACGTCAAAATTCTAACAGTCAAATAAATGTAATATATGCTATCAGAAAAGTAATCATTGGGTTGCTGTTTATGAAGGTCTTAGGTAACATTAAAATAAAAAAAATTGGGGGGGGGGGGACATAATATTGTCATTGTTACTGTATGTAAAAAATGAAAAAACACAACATAGAATTTGAAGTGTAAAATCTATTTTATTTGTAGAGTGCCTTTTGTTGAAACTATGAAACAAAAAGCATGTGCATTGGCACACCGTACCRCTTCTTTTTATAACGACAAGACAAATAAAAATAGCCAAACCAACAAGACGCGCGGTCAATTAAAGAAAATATCAGTTGTATAAACATCAGTATTTAGCGCCATTTCTGCTTGATAMGTAGTGAAAATCAGCACAAAAGCAATAATGGCATTATAATGAATGTGTTGATTTTACGACGGCAGTCAAAAATTGTCCATTGTCAGTTATTGAACACATTATTTGTGGCCTCGCTCGTGCTTACAGTATGGTGCTCATCTTCACGTAATGGCATCAGTTGGATCTTATTTAGGTGTTATCCCTTGTTCTAACAGTCATCACAAATTTCCGTCGCTTGCTTGCAACACTTGGCACAAACAAGTCGCTTGCAGCTGAAACGGGTTTCGTGGGTTTTGTTGCGAGCGCATCTGCCCACCTGGCAGTTTCTCCTTGGCTTGTGCAATTCCTCTAGTGGAATCTTTGCTGCTGCCTTGACCCTCATGTCTCTCACGTAGCCCGTGTGCTAGACTCATGATGGAAGTCTCTCCTGCTCATGGGGTTCATGCACTGCTTAAACAACACGTGCGTGTTGATGGCAGCCAAGTCAAGCATGTTGTAGAACACAGTGACAGGCCAGCGGTAAGTTCCTCCTTTCACTGTGTACAGCTGTGCCATTTGATCCCAAAAATCCACAACAACCTATGGAATAGAATAAAGTCCGAAAACATGAGGATCTTTTTCTCATAGGAAAAACAACACGTGTGATACAGAAGAGCATAATGCATTGTATAAGTTGATTTAAATATGGCGATGCGCACAGTGGTAGAAAAAATACCCAGTTGTACTTGAGTAAAAGTAAAGATACCTTTTTTTAATAGAAAATGACTCAAGTGAAAGTCACCCAGTAAAATACTACTAGAGTAAAAGTATCAAAGTATATTTAAATATACTTAAGTATCAAAAGTACAAGTAAATGCTATGATTTTTTTTTTTTTATTCCTTATATTAAGCAAACCAGACGGCATGATATTAAGCTCCCGCCTCGCTTTGTTCATGGTGCCAACCAGGCTTGTTTTCTTTGCGAGCAACTTGTTCGCCAATGACGGTGACGTGAAGAAATTGTCCGTGTTGACATTTCTCTCCGCTACCGTTTTTGAGATTATCATTTGAATAGAATAGAATGGCCAGCTCTGTTCTTCATTCACAACTGGTGATTGCATAGTTCGCTTCCCCTCGCTCATCAACCCATTCTCCCCCATCATAATTTACTTCATTTTTTCCCCTTCAGCTCTTATGTGTGAAATGAGGTTCCGTATAGTTTAGGTTCAGTTTCGAGGCAATTATCAGGGGGATTATCAACTAGGCACGGCACCTCCCAACTGTCGAGAGGAGGAGGGGAGCAGGCCCTACTATCGGGAGAAAGAGGCGCACTGGGGGGGCATACAAAATATGACATACCCTCCTAAAACTGGTTATAACTCCAGTTCTGTTTGTGATTATTAATAGCGGTTAAGATTCTAACAACCACAGTGTGTTATATAGACTTTATTTTGGAAAAGTCAATGACGGCGGGAATTTTTTTATTTTAATTTTATTTTAAGTTAATTATTTTGGGTGATCGAGACACCATCGGCCTTTCAAGCGCTAGAGACCTAGCCATAGTCATGGACTTCTGATTAGTCATTCCACGTGTAGTCGTAACACACTTGTTTCCTCCCTCCCTCCAGATGTGGACGAGTGTTTCCCCAACCCCTGTGGCCACGGGGGCACCTGCAAGGACCAGGTCAACGGCTTCAAGTGCACCTGTCCCGCCCAGTGGAGCGGCAAGACCTGCCTCATTGGTCAGTCAGTCCTCTATCCCGTAACACCCTGCACCACCTCTATCATACGGTCACCCTATCATACAACCACTGAGCTCTCATTCATCCTCTAAAAATCATATATATATACCTCTATCCCACAAACCCCTGCACCTCCTCTATTATACAACCTCCTAGTTCGCTGTCATCCTCTATCCTAAAAAAAAAACTGTTTACCTCCTATATCCCACAAAACCCAACTCCTATTGTATCCCTTTTGACACAGAAACGACTGAGTACTCGTAAATCCTACAAACCTCTACCTTCTATCTCACAACAGCCTAGTCCTCTATCCCACTACCACTTATATATCCTATAACCTACTACCATAGAGAGAGTATTRATCTCTATGCCCACTACGGAGTTGGTAGATTATATACTGATACAGGGTCAAATATCTCCTCTCTCTAATGGTTAAAGTTAGTTTCCTARATCTGTGGTTGAAGGCAACTTCTAACCACCTTACTACAATTTAGAGGATGTCCTTAGCGCACAGATCTAGAACCAGCTTACACTCTCCAAATCTGAACCTTATCCATTAGGGGGTGAAATCTCAAAACTGACCTTTAGAAAAGCTTCTCAGTGCAAATTCCTCTTCATCATACCACCCTTGACTTTTGATGGCGCTCTAGTGTGAAGATTTGGAAGCGGGCATGCCAGGATGGGGAAAAGTTCCTTCGGCATTCCATTCCATGGCTGCTTTTGGGAATCCTCAGGGCAGGGATAAAGTGGGGTTTCCTAAGCCGGGGATCATCCTTTGAGGAATGGCAGTGTGTTTTAAAGGGCTTAGAATGAGGAGCGAGAGGATGGGTGCCACTAACTCTATTCACTTCTGCCTTAATTCTCTAACTACCCCCCCCCTTACTCCTACTCACCCTTGTCTTCTCTTACGCCTCCTCTTCCTCACCCCTTCTTAGTGTGAGGAGCAAGAAGATGGGTGCCACTAACTCTTCACTGCTGCCTTGATCCACTACCCTTCACCCCCTGGCATATTTGTGTTTGTCCCCAATTGCCTTTTGCCATGGGGACAGGCTCCGACRCGGTTTGAATGCAAACCACAGCAGACCACCAGAAAAGACCATAGAAATATAATTTCTAGAATAGGCATCCCCAAGTCAATGGGTGGGTGACGGGGGAAACCATTAAAATATCTATTCCTATGGCTGCCGACCCCTCGCAATCTCATCCCAATCCCCTTTAACAGGAATGAAATGTTTATTTTTCTGTGTCTTTCTGACCTGTTTGTTTTTATGGATTTCAGACGCCAACGAGTGCGAAGGCGACCCCTGCCTGAATGCCAACTCCTGCCGCAACCTGATTGGAGGGTACTTCTGCGAGTGCCTCCCCGGTTGGATGGGCCAGAACTGCGACACCAGTGAGTGTTTTCAATGAAAAGGCCTGTCACTTGTTCTAATGCAGGGGTGGGCAAGTCTGGTTCCAGGGAGCAGCGGGGGATGCAGGCTTTTGTTCCAGCACAGCGCTAACATGGGTAATTCAGCTAATCAACTAATCATGGTTGGCAATTGAAAGCATGATTAGTTGAAGTGTGTTTGTGCCTGTGGTAGAACAAAAGCCTGCTCACCCTGCCATTCAATCTCGAGAGTCCAAAGTTGCACACCCCTGTTCTAAAATGAAGAAATGGCATTGTCAAGTGCCAGTAGCAACTTTTAAGCAACTGTTGTAGGGCCAGTTTTGGGAAGTGAGTTCATGAGAATGGAGGCTAGGACTGAGGCTGGCAAAGTGTTTCTCTGAACCGGGACTAGTAGTTCTGGAATGGTCAGTCTGAAAATAGACGACAGGAAAAAGAAATACAAATAAAAATACACTTTAAAAAAAAATAATAATCACGAGTCATTGTCTGCTTGCACAGCCAGGCAGACGATAACGTGCAGATAACATGGGCGCTCAAACAATTGTGTGAAGCCCCAGTGCACGGGGCCCGCATGAATCGCACCCCCCACCCGTTCTCTAACAAGGGTTATCTTGAGGAAGCTTGTCGGAAATCTTGACAAGAAAGCCTTATCAAGGCCTCGCCTCGGCGCAGCTCAAACTGTATACGTTTATTTTATTTGATTGTTACAAATTGTTTCCGCAGATATCAATGACTGCCAGGACCAGTGTCAAAATGGGGGAAAATGCAAGGTATGTTTATTGGGTTTCTCCCAAATGGCATCTTATTCCCTATATAGTGGACTACTTTTGACCAGAACCCTATCATGGGGAGTAGGGTTCCATTAGGGACACAGATGTTTTCTTATTTTTCCGTAATGTACCGGTCCTGGTCGATATACATATTCCGGACACTTCCTGGCATATTGGAGTTGTTTTTGGCTTCTTTCTCTCGCCTTCCCCTCTTTCTCCCCCTTTTTCCTTTACGGCGGGATTAAAAATGGCAAACTGCTGAGACATGCTTTCAGAACACAGGCATGACAGAGTTGCTCGGGCAATGCTAACAAAGAGAGGGGCAGAAAGACATGAATGCTTGTGTAGGAGGGGAGAATGGGAGGGAGGGAATAGGCGGAATGTCTTCATGACTACAATAGATCAGATTACCATAAACATTCTCGTCCCCTGCCAGGAAAAATAAATCTTTCTTAATTCTTTTCCAACCCTTTCACAATGGCTTGTTTTCCTCACCGCCCTGTTCCGTACCTCCCACACTCACCCCCAACACCCTGTTCTCTCTATTTTTTTTCCCTTCTCTGTTTTCCTCTCCTCCCTAGGACATGGTGAATGGGTACCGTTGCGTTTGTCCGTCGGGCTTCGGCGGCGAGCACTGCGAGAAGGACGTAGACGAGTGCGCCAGTGGCCCGTGCTTGAACGGCGGCCGTTGCAAAGACGACGTCAATGGCTTCCAGTGCCTGTGCCTGCCCGGTTTCTCTGGCAACTTCTGTCAGGTGAGCAGAGATTGGCACCACACCCCCCTCACTGTGCCCAGAGCCCACCCAGAGTTCGTCCAAGTCACCTTAAACCACAACACTGATCCAGGAGCAGATATTGCTCCATCCTTGTAATGGTTTATGGTTAGAATTGGAGGTAGTATAAGCTGATCCTAGATATGTGGTTAGGGCCAACTTATCTTGAGTAAATCCAGAGTAAGTTGCAGTCACCTCAAACCACTGATCCACGGTCAGATACCGTATTTCGGAAAGGTTAGGATTGGAGATGGGGTAATCTGATCCTAGATCGGTGGTTAGGGCCAACTTTCCTTGACTGCCTCCCTCTCTYCTGCGTGAATCTCCTCACCATGATATGTTTTCATTGATATCCTCCTCTTCAATTGTTTCCCTCCTATTTTTTCCCCCCGTTCTGATTTTCTTTCTTTTTTCTGCTACCTTTCCTTCCCCCCACTATAATCGCACCTGTGTTTCTCTCTGCGATCGTTTCCCTTCGCAACTCTAAACTGGAGCTTTGTCACGCTTGTTAACACTTGTGAACCTTCCGTCTGGGATAAGTCTGTCTTCTCTTTTCCCACCTCCTCCTCCAACTCCCCACCGCTAAGCGTTTGTTTATGGTTCTTTAGCAGGTTTCCTTGGTGAAGTCCACAATGGGTTATTATGGAAAAGGTAAAATGTCAGGTATGACTTTACATGGCATGTCTAAACCATTCTTTGTTTTTGTTCTTGCCTTCTCAGTTGGATATCGACTACTGCATGCCGAGCCCATGTCAAAACAGGGCCCAGTGTTTCAACCTGGCTACCGATTACTTCTGCAAATGTCCCGAAGACTACGAGGGCAAGAACTGTTCCCATTTGAAGGACCACTGTCGTACCACACCATGCAAAGGTTCATATTAGCATTTTGGTTTAGCCTTGTGCAGTCTTTACAGTGCTGTAGAAGTCTGTTGGTTTTCAGTGTTATCCTAGCCAGTTTTGGCTAGCTTGGCTAATGCTAATGAAAGCTAACCCCAAACATTTGAGGTCACTTGTCTCCCTTTGCTTTTTTTATAGCCAATTGTAAATCTGAGAGGGGGGCTTTTTAGCCTGCAGAGTCTGTAATCTAATCCTCTAACTCAAGGCCATTGTGCTGGGTGTGTGTCACACCATTGTGTGTGTGAAGACCTAGGGTTAGCAAGCCCGCACGGCACTAACCCGTTCTCCGCCGGTCCCCCAGGGCCTCGTTACCATGGGAAGGGTTAAGGTTTGGTTTCATGTTTTCGAGTCGCTACTGCTGCCAGACTACTTCTTTTGACAAGACACTCCCTTCAAGAACACCCCCCACGCCGCTCTCCTGCTTCTGACAAATTGCCTCTGCTTCTTAAAATGTTCCTCGCCTCCCTACTAGACTTTGTTCGTCTCTCCAAAACGCCCCAGAAAAATCTGGCAAACTGTGAAGTGCTCTGTGTGTGTTCTTCCTGCTAAATACTCAATAGACCCCCTTAATTTTCTCACTCTGTGGCGTGTGTATGYGCGCATTTTTCAGAGCGTAATTACGACAGTCTGATAAGGGTTTATACCCTTGTACTTAGTTTAACTACTTTTATCTATACACACCACAGATTGAAGAAATTAGGATGGGCCTTGGCACATGTTGTATCTGTTGAATATTTATTTTATTGGAAGCTGTGGCGCCCAAAGCGTTTGAAGGTTTATACGATGTGTGGTAACGTCAGTTCTGTGCAATGGATATCAACATTTATGTGATTGCCATATATGCACACTGTCCTAACCTCGCCCATTCTTTCTCCCTCAGTGATTGACAGCTGCACGGTTTCCGTGGCATCCAACAGCACCCCTGGGGGCGTGCGTCTGATTTCGTCCAACGTGTGCGGGCCCCACGGGCGCTGCCGGAGCCAGGCTGGGGGCCAGTTCAGCTGCGAGTGCCAGGAGGGATTCACCGGGACATACTGCCATGAGAGTAAGTGACTCCCCCAGTTCCACCAAGGAGTGAAGAACGGTAGATGAATGGCTGGAGGATGGCAAGGGAGGTGGATGGATGGAGCCTTGGATAGATGGTGCATGGCTMATGTGTGAATTAAGGGGTCAATGTGGGGGTGTGATGGAGGCATGGCTAGTGGGGGAAATGTGGCAGAATTGTGAGGTTGAAGTGGAGAGGGCAGATAATGGCGAGAGAATGTTATTGCAGGGGTGGTAGAGGATGGGATGGGCCCTTTCCGACCATAAGTACACCACAAGAATCTCCCTCCCCGTTATAACGATCGTTCCTGTTTCTTGATGAGATCTCTGTCACGACACATGCATCCTTGGGTTGAAAGCGTGCTCTCTCTCCTTCCAAACCCGGTGACTTTGTTCTCACCAACAGTTCTTTCAGGGGAGAGTGGTGACCCCCTTGATGATAATTATTAGCTCCCTGTTTGATGGATGGCTGTTTTTAGCCGCCGGCTCCCTAGCCCAGAGAGGTCAGGCGGGTTAGCCCTGGCCCTGCCCGTCACTGTGTTATCTAATGGAGGCCCYAGGCGAGGCCTATGCTGTCTCTCAGACACAGGCCTTGATTAATGACCCTGCCCAGCGTTCGCTAGCCTGTCAGGGGGTGGGGAAGTTGTTAAATGAGGGGGGCTCCATGCCTCCCCACCCCTAACTCTCATTCTCTTAAGCCAGGAAGTCTGCCTATTCTTGCCTGGCCTTGTCTCTCCCACGCACACACCCAACACCAAGCTCTCTGTTGTGGTTTTGGGAAGTGCTTTTGGTGGAAGGTTATTTGACCGGAGATGACAGTCAAAATAAATGGGACACTAGGGAAACCACCGCAAGGCCTCTGTTGGATGTGTAATGTGGAAACAGTTCGAGTTGTTCACATAATTGGAAATGGTAAATAAGTCCTTGAAGGGATTTCACGGTGCACACCTTGATTTGCATGGCTAGATGTTGTTTATTTTCTTAGACTTTTTCTTTTCTTTTTTTTTTCACTCACTCTCTCAGATATAAATGACTGTGAAAGTGGCCCGTGTCAGAACGGGGGAACGTGTATTGACAAAGTCAGCCTGTACCAGTGCATCTGTGCCGAGGGCTGGGAGGGACCCAACTGTGACGACAGTAAGTACATTTTTCTTCTCAATACTGTCATGCAGTCATATTTGTTTTATATGAATAATGGCTGTCACTTTCTTTGAACCACCGGTGGTTAATACATTGTTATTGAAGTTATATACAAGTTATTTAGTTGCCTATCACCCCACAACGTAGTAAAAGTGTTCAAAAAGTGAATGGTTCTTTTGTTTGTATTCATACACAAGTCTATACATGTGCTTATGCATTACATGCAGGTGGAACAGTGCATTGACTTTTATTTATCTGACTTGCTTCTTGGTATTGAAGACTTGTTATCAGCATTATAACGCCTGGTAGGCTAACCATAACTTTTCCATATTGCATTCCTAATGCATAGGCAACATGCAGAAAGTGCTACCACATGTTCTCCCAACTGTTTCAAGCCTTCAAGTGACTGGGGGTATGGATGATCATTAGGCCCATATTGAAACTTTTCTGGATCAAGAAGGGGATTAGGTGTTGGGGTGGCAGCGAGCGTGGTTGGCCGTCGACGCAGCTACATTTTAGAGGAAATTGTAGAGGTCCCCATCTTGTTACTGTAGAGGCATTTTTAATCAAATTTTCTGCCATTCTACAAATTTCTCCATGGAGCGGAGATTCTTTTTTTTGCAGTTAAAAGCTAATTTCCTGGAATTCTATGCATTTTGCCATGGATAATGCCGTGTTCTTTTGCTCAAACATAATTTAAAAAATACTGCCAAGTTCATTCTTTTGGGAATTTTCTATTCTCCCGGACTGTCTCGCTTTTATTTTGGTGATTTTGAGAATTAACAAAGATCATGTTATGAAAAAATATMTGTATTTTCTACATACTTTACATCTGGTTTTAGTCATTGAATTGTACACTTAAAGCGTTTTTCCATCCTGAAAATTTGACTTATGCAACCCGGGGGGGGGGTGTTTAGGCAGCCCGCCCAAGGATTAAAATGGCCTTGAAGATCTCGAACAAACAGTTATTTGATTATTTTTTTTAGTTTTGTCATTTCATGTTTGTCTCCTCAGACATTGACGACTGCAACACCAACCCATGTCGCAACCGCGGCACGTGCCGAGACCTGGTGAACGACTTCTTCTGTGAGTGTAAGAACGGATGGAAGGGCAAGACATGTCACTCAAGTAAGCCCCCCTTACTACAGTATCGCACACTTTTTTCTTATTGTGAAGTGTRTTGTGGTGTGAAGTATGCGTGTGGGTGGGATGTAAGCGTGAGCATGCTTGTACGTGTTCGAAAGGGTGTGTTTATGTGCATAAATAACACGCATACCTGCAATAATAGGTTTTAAGGCCTAATGGTTTCCTGACATTGACTATGAACAGTTGCTAATATGTAGTATTTTTCGCTTCCAGGGGAGAGCCAGTGTGACGAGGCTACGTGCAACAATGGCGGAACGTGCTACGATGAAGGGGACACCTTCAAATGCATGTGTGCCGCCGGATGGGAGGGTGCCACCTGTAATATAGGTATGTAGCGTAGCCGGCAGTGCTAAATTATTGCAGCTAATGCTATTCCAACTGAGCATTCACCACAACCACTATGATTTGGTTTTCCCTCAACATTTGACAGTAATGGAATGCCCCCATTTACATTCCTAAAAATAGAGTCTGACAAAACACTTAGTTTAGATTTTGGTCCAAAACTAKGCCAAAGGTTTATTTTGCCCATGTAGCATTTGCTAGTTAGCAGGTAGGCTAAAGGTTGTGTTTGTCCATGTAGCATTGGGTGGCTAACAGGATGGCTAAATGTTACGTTTGCCTGTGTAGCATTTTCCAGCTAGCTAGCATGTTGGCTAAAGGTTGTGTTTGCTTCTCCAGCTAAGAACAGCAGCTGTCTGCCTAGCCCTTGTGAGAACGGAGGCACCTGTGTAGTCAGTGGAGACTCTTTCACCTGCGTCTGCAAAGAGGGCTGGGAGGGCCTGACCTGCAACCAAAGTGAGTGACCCCAGAGTGTGTGTGTCCTCACTAATACATCTTTAGTAGAGAATTGTAGTCTTGTGTACTATTAGTTGTTCATAACTTGATAGTGTAATATTCACTAGAACTACATTTGCACCTGCCCCGTAGTAGATGAGGACAGTTTGGCCTTCGTCCTTTATGTAATGAATGTATCAAGCTAAATCTTAACTATAGGAAAAACGTATATACTTTTTTGTTTTATTTCTTAGATTAATGGTATGTGGCCTCTCAGCTAGCCACAAAGTTAGAATTCTGACATGCACTCTGTGTCTAACCCAACTTTCTTTTATTTCAAATTTTACAGATTCCAACGACTGCAATCCCCACCCTTGGTAAGTCAATCCCAAGCCAAATTAGGCCCAGTAAACATATCTGCCCGCAGGAATGTCCTGCTGCTGATAATACACACACACAGACTCGCATATACACTCCGTGTCGACAAAGAGCCACAAACAACTCACGTAACCTTGTTTGCTCAAGACTTCACAATCAGACATTTTACCTTGTTCCACTTCCTCCTCTACCCAACGCCATTTTTTTAAAGAATAATATAAATGTATCTGAAAACTATTTTTGTGGTGAAATCATTTAACAGAGAGGGAATTCTGAGTGATGCTTATTTAGATACTTTCTAARACATGGAATTATATTTCCCACCCATTTAGTCAATTCCTATTGGTTAAGAGCTATGACCCCTGACCTATTTCTTTCCTCTATCTCTATCCTTTTCTCTGCAGCTATAACAGTGGAACCTGTGTGGATGGAGATAACTGGTACCGGTGTGAGTGTGCTGCGGGATTCGCCGGACCAGACTGCAGGATTAGTGAGTATTAACCCTTTGCACCCCCCCATCCCCCTCACTATTCTTAAGCTGTGACAAAAGTCAGAGTTAAGTCGGGGCTAAATCGGGTTTAAGTCTTTTGGATTTGGTGATGCTTGTAGGACAACACAATGGAGGATGAGGCTTATAAGTTGGCTAGATAAGTTCACGCTGCTGTTAGCCCTTTGATCCAGTTAAAGAGAGCTCAGATGGAGAAGTTGATCACCTGCACTCATTCCCAATGATAACTTGACTACCCAGAGTTAGTCCAACTGTTAACTAGCACCAACAACTAGGAATGAAACTAGGATATAGTTTTGAATGTATTTGTTTTTTTATAATGAAGTTACAAAGTAGTATAATTAGCATAGTTGATTAGCATAGTTTGGGGTGGCAGGTAGCCTAGTGGTTAGAGTGTTGGACTAGTAACCGAAAGGTTGCAAGATCGAATCCCTGAGCTGACAAGGTAAAAAAAAAAAAATCTGTCGTTTTGCCCCTGAACAAGGCAGTTAATCCACTGTTCCTAGGCCGTCATTGAAAATAAGATTTTGTTCTTAACTGACTTGCCTAGTTAAATAAAGGTAAAATAAAAAATATATGTTTGTAATTAGCATAGTTTGGTCTGTGGCTCTGGGAAATATCAGTCTAAGCAAAATGGTTCCAAGACATCAGTCAGTCTGTTAGTCAGTAGGATAGATGGACCGATGGAAGTGACAGAAATAGAGTAGTACAACACATAACAGTTGCCAATCTTGTCCCCTCAGACATCAACGAGTGCCAGTCGTCGCCCTGCGCGTTCGGCTCCACCTGCGTAGACGAGATCAACGGCTACCGCTGCCTGTGTCCACCAGGGAGAGCCGGCCCCAGATGCCAAGAAGGTAAGACCTCTACCCTTCATGTGTTCCTTTGGAGCCTAGGCTCGTACTGTCTTCACTAAATACATTTTCCATACATTCTGCCATGACATATTTTAGTCAGAAACTTGGTCTGAATTTTTGTTCCTTGTGCTATAGCTCTTTAGGTGCTGTTTACCTAACTATAAACAGGACATCAGATAAACAATGTATAAGTGCACGGTACAATAGCTTTATTACCATAACAATAACCTAAGTCTTAACAAGAGTCAATGTAAGTGTAAACGGTCAACCTGAATAAAACACATCTATGATTTTGGGCATCTATAGCAAATGTTTCAGGTTCAATCTTGAGAGACTAAAATGGCCGCCTCTTGCTTTGCAGTTACTGGGAGACCCTGTGTTGTCAACAGTCTGGTGGCTGTGGACGGGACCAAATGGGATGACGATTGCAACACCTGCCAGTGCCACAATGGGAAGGTCACCTGTACAAAGGTACGAAACCACAGGTTTTATGACAAGCTTTTTTTCTTTGTACCATATTAAATACCCATTGTGATGTGAGCTAACTATGCAATTAATGACCACAAATTACCACCACCACTGACCACAGTTAACCACGTTCCTGTCTCCCTCCAGATCTGGTGCGGTCCCAAATCCTGCCGGGTCCACAGTAAAAGTCACAGCGGTGGCGAGTGCCCAGTTGGTCAGACGTGTGTGCCCGTCCGGGACGAGCACTGTTTCGTCAAGCCATGCCCAAGCCAGGGCGAGTGCTGGTCGGCCTCCCACAGTCTCCCGCCCCATGCAAAGTGCCACCCCGAGAGCAACTGTGCCAACGTCACCTTCACCTTCAACAAGGACACCATGCCACAGGTGAGTTGGTGCAAGCCACATCATAGAAACATTTATTCAAACTTAAACTAGGAAGTCAATTTAACCAATGGCAAAACATTGTCACATCCAGTTTGGCAGTGTTTCGTATACCTTGGTAAGACTAGGAGCAGTATGCAGTTTTGGATAAATTGTGATTTTGATACTTGTGAACTTATACATTGAACCGTTTGACCTCTCTGTGTGTGTGTGTGGCAGGGCTTGACTGTTGAGCACATCTGCGGTGAGCTAAGGAGTCTGTATGTGGTGAGGAACCTCTCGTCGGAGTACTCAGTGTCCATGACATGCGAGCCATCAGCCACCGCCAACAACGAGATCAATGTAGCCATTGTAAGTACCTTTTTGGCTCAAATTTTGCCCTCAATTCCATGATTATCAAGAACAAGCAAATGGCCGTTTTGAAACATTAGTCATTTAGCATACACTCTTATCCTAGGAATAACTACATTTGCACAATGATTAATTTGTCCTGTTTCTCACAGTATACTCACTATTATTTCAATGCGATTTATATGGAAGTTAGTTTACGTAGTTATTTTACTTGTATGAAGAACATAGAACTCAATTAGTTTTTATTTTTTAGTCAACGGAGGACCCCAGAAGAGGCAAGGCCCCTATCAAGGAGATCACGGACAAATTCATAGACCTGGTCAGCAAGCGAAACGGAAACGGCACTATCATCACAGCCATCGTTGAAGTCTGTGTCCAGAGGAGGCAGAGCCACAATCCCAATGGTGAGAGCACAGGCAGCCATTTATTGTTTTTGCAAAGACATTGATCTTCACTAGTGGTGGGATGTACCTAGGTTTGAAAAAAATCCTGAACGTTTTCCAGAAATCCTGTTTGAAGGATTTGGGGAATTTTGCAGTTGAAAATGTATGGGAAGAGGGAGAATATCACATTGATGCTGCTGCTGTCAACTTCTGCTTAGAGTATAGTTTTTGATATCCGAGTCTCCCTTGTTTGTTCTAGTCTTCGATAACTGATGCCTTCCCTTTCTCCTTCCAGCAGACTACTTGGTCCCCCTGCTGGTGTCCGTAGTCATCGTCGTCTGGCTCCTGGCTGTGGCCTCTGCGTTTATCTGGTGCCTCAAGCGGCGCCGGAAGCCCAGCACCCACACGGGTGTCAATACCCAGTCGACGTCCCCGGCGACGACCGCCGAAGACACCAACAACGCAGTCAACAACGTGCGTGAGCAGCTCAACCAGATCAAGAACCCCATCGATAAACACGGTCCGACCAACGGCCTACCCCCAGTTAAAGAACACCCCAACCACTATCACTACGAGGACAAGAACTCTCTTATCAACGCCAAAATTAGAACAAACAACTCAGACGTGGGTGGCCACCATTCGGATGACGAGGAGTCTGAGAAGAGGCTTCAGAAGGCTAGGTTCCCCAGGCAGACGCCGTATACTCTAGTGGACCGGGAGGACCGGAGCCCACAGCCACTCAGCACGGCCGGCAAACACCCCAACTGGACTAACAAACAGGATAACAGAGACTTGGAGTCGACGCAGAGCTTAAACCGAATGGAATTCATTGTATAGCGCACAGCTTGGCGACCTTGGCCCGACCACTTCAACCGGTTTATCATTGTTGGAAGGTCAACTGAGGGGTGCTCCAAAGTTGTTGATACTGTTGTCATATTTTTGAATCAAAAAGTTGTGATTTACCCTTCACAAAGAAGACAAATTTCCATGTGTTTAATTTATGTTTCGACAAGCTGGCTCACACTGGCAATAATGGTTGGCTGCGGTTTGGCTGGATTTCCGGGTGCTGCGTTTGCTTGCAGTCTTTTGCAAAACCAGTTAACTTCGAGGCGGCACTTCTGTAAATCGAGATATCGATGTACGTGTAAGAACATCTCTACGTTGTTCAGTAAGCTGCTGTCGAAGGCTTTTTGCAAGCTTTTTCCCCGGTAGTCTTGTGTACGATGAATATTAATGTGGGTTTAGCCTCGTAACTGGTTTTGTATTTGTACGTGCTTCCGCATCACCATACCACAGCAACTATCAAAAAATATTATTTATTTTTGTTTGGGGCAGGTTGAGTCTGTCAGTAGTTGCTGCCGATATGAAGAATTTGTGTCAATGTAGAATGTTGTATAGATCTGTAAATATTTTTTTTTATTAATCATTGTTTATATTTGATTTATTAACTTAATAATCAAGAGCCTTAAAATATCATTCCTTTTATTTATATGCATTGTTTAGATTTGAAGGTTTGACAGCTTTGTAAGCTTACAACTTCCTTATTTTTGAAAATATTGTTTCAATATATACAGTCGGGTCCAAAAGTATTTGGACATTGAATATTTTCGTTGTTTTGTACTTTGGATTTGAAATGATACAATGACTATGAGGTTAAAGTGCAGATGGTCGGTCAGCTTTAATTTGAGGATATTTTCATCGATATAAAAATTACCACTGTTTTTGTACATGGTCTACCCATTTCAAGGAACCAAAAGCATTTGGACAAATCCACTTATGTGTATTAAAGTTTAGTATTTGATCCCATATTCCTAGCACGCAATGACTACATCAAGGTTGTGACTCTACACACTTGTTGGATGTGGTTTCTGTTTGTTTTAGATGATTTTGTGCCCAATAGAATTGAGTGATAATGTCCCATGTGGCTCAGAGTATGGTGCTTGCAATGCMAGAGTTGTGGTTTCGATTCCCATGGGTGGACCGGTACAAAATAGTATGAAAAATGTATGCACTCACTACTGTAAGTCGCTCTGGTTAAGAATGTCTGCTAAATGAATTAAATGTTAATGTAATGTCATTTTGGAGTCACTTTTCTTGTAAATAAGAATAGAATATGTTTCTGAACACTACATTTAATGTGGATGCTACTATGATTACAGATAATCCTGAAGGATGAGTGAGAAAGTTGGAGGAACAAAGATCATACCCCTAGACATGCGAACCTTTCACCATTACCAATAATGGGAGAATAGCATCTTTCGGGAGGGTATGAGGTTGATGCCTCAAACTTTCTCACTCAATTTTTCACGATTCATTCATGATTTTCTGTAATCATGGTAGCATCCACATTAATGGATGGAAATACCCTCAAATTAAAGCTGACAGTCTGTAATTTAACCTCAGTCATTCTATAATTTCAAATCTAAAGTGCTGGAGTACAGAGCCAAAACATCATCAAAATGTTTCACTGTCCAAATACTTTTGGRCCTCCTCTTTGTTTCATAAATGCCAAAAGTGTTCTTGAAAGAATAGTTTATTTTTTAACAATTTAGATGGGCATTTTTGTCCCCCAAAAAACATGTTTTTGTACGACGTCTGTTTGAAACCATTTCTATGGTAGTTTTGCCAGGACTCTTTTGTAAGTACTTAAATGTAAGTGGGATGGCAGGGGAAAGGACAAAATAACATGGAGGATGATATTGCTCCTGCAGGGTCATTTGAAACAACTAAATGTGGCAGACTCATTGCTTTCCAATTAAATACTTTTAAGGGTTGACGTTTGCATGTACAGCATAAAATAACGTTGTCAAGAACAAGGACCGGAAAAAATTMTATTCCTAGATACTTTGGGAAAAATGTAACTGTTTTTGATGTATTTGTGATTACTTTGCATCTTATTTGCATATATGGTAATGAACTCTAATAAATGGTGGAATTGGTTTTGCGTGCCCTGGGTGGGTGGCGATTTCAATGGAATGGTCTGCAATGAGGAAACTCGGGTCAGCGGGCCATGCAAAACGAACTCGACCAATGAGATACTTGAAGAGAGGAGGTCCAATAATAACACTGTAGAACTGTCATGTGACACACAGCCTTTCTAGATCAGAGACCACAAGGCTGTAAACTTTTAATAGAATTTTTCGTTTGCCCTTAAGTTCATGATATAAGAGAAAGTATTTGTGTACATTTCACTTTAGTGTGTTAAGAACTTGAGAATTAAAGTATTTGGGGGGGGGCAGTTGTTCCTGGCAAGTCTTTGTTTTGTTTTGGAAAGTAATATTTATTAAAATATTTTGTACAAAAACAGATGAGTCTTTGTGTTTTCCATTGCTTTCTGAGGCAAAGGGTCTGTCTGGTGGCGTAAGTCGGCGGGTGTAGACTAGACGACATGCCGGGTGAGCTGCATTTGCTGTTGAGTGTCAAACAATGACGACTTTGTCTGAGGCTCGACCATCCCTGTCCTCTCTCACACATGCACGAACAGTCTCAGCAGACCCGTGAGAGAGTTTAAAAGGCCTGTACACAGCCCTAACCTGCGTGGGAACAAGCCTGTCTTTCACCTAAATAAACAGCATGAGACACTTGCAAATGCATTTATAGAGGAATCACTCCAAATGGGAAAAAAATAAGCAAGCTTTTTCCCCCCACTTGACTTTGAGATTTGTCTCTACCTATTACGCTGCGGTTGAAAAATGGGAAAGTAGCAATTGTGTTTTTATTTAAGCAATAAGGCACCAGGGGTTGTGGTATATGGCCAATATACCACGGCTAAGGGCTGTTCTTAGGCGCAATGCGGCGTGCCTGCATACAGCCATTAGCCATGGTATATTGGCCATATACCGCACAACCCCCGAGTTGCCTTATTGCTATTATAAACTGGTTTCCAACGTAATTAGAGCGGTAACAAGAAACGTTTTGTCATATTGGTGGTATAAAGTCTGATACACCACGACTGTCAGCCAATCAGCATTCAGGGCTCGAACCACCAAGTTTATAATTACAATTATACAAATGACACAAACTTTGTCATTGGGAGGAGAGGGATAGCCTACTTCTCATACAAAATGGAGTCTGACACTAGTGAGTCTTCAKGATTTTGAGATTATTTGGGGTATAAGCAGAGAATGTGGATGTTTATTCTTTTCGGGATTGCGGCCTCYCCTGTTTTTATTATTTTGGGATGCAAATCTTCAGAGTTCATCGTTCCCAACTCTCAAACTATGTCCCAAATGGCACGCTATTCCTTATATAGTGCACTGAAGTTTGTATTGCCTCTGTCTACTTAAGTAGTGCACTTTATAGGGAACAGGGTGCCGTTTGGGATGCACCCTCTCCACCACTCTGGTCTCTCAGCTGACACCCAGCCAACGAATGCAAATTCCTCTCTTCCTGGTTTCTCAGCCAGTGGGAGACTCAGCAAAATGTGCTTTTATTGCCCCTGTCTCACTTTAAAGGGGGTGAGATTTGTGGGTGGTTGGGTGTGTATGTGTGTCTTTGTTTATGCATATTTGTTTGTGTGTCTATTTATGCTGCTGGTGTATGTATGTATGAACGGAAGCTCTATCAAAACATTCATGACACACCCTACTACCCTGTCTTGTCCTCGGTCCCTATAGTCCTGTATAAAACCCGAGACAACCCAATTGATCCCATGTCTGATATTGACATTGGAAAACCCGTTTCATGGCTACTAGGTCATGAAATCAAAACCGCTCGGCTATAACCATTTCAAAGCCCCTTAAGAAAATCAAGCTAACATAGTTATGATCTGTAACATAGCACTCTGTGAACTTTCAACAAGGTATGTAGAAAGCGGATGTTTCCGGTTTTCAAAGACACAGATTTTCAACCTATGTGGGGACTCTGCTCAGGTGTCGTTTTATGCTTGCTACATTAGGTTACACCAGGTTTTTTTTGTTTTTTTTAACTGTGTAGAAATGATAATGGACCTACAGTTTCTTGTCTATGTCCAGCTCGCTAATAATCACCCAAATGAAAGCTAGACAGTCAGGTAGCATTGAAAATAAAAATTTATATGGATAGATTTTGACGAGGAAATATAACCAATTCTCAATGCGGCCCTCTGGACCTCACTGAAGACTGAATGCGTCCCCCAGGGCAAAATGAGACACCCCTGCATTTACCGAGGTAAAGTAGGTTTTATATCAGACATTCAACAGACATTCGCCRTTACCCTATTTAAACCAAATCAAATCATTTTATTTGTCACATGCGCCGAATACGAAAGGTGTAGACCTTACCGTGAAATGCTTACTTACAAGCCCTTAACCAACAATGCAGTTTTAAGAAAAATAAGAGTTAAGAAAATGTTTTTACTAAATAAACTTCAGTAAAAAATCAAAGAGCAACAATAAAATAACAATAACGAGGCTATATACAGGCGGTACCAGTACCGAGTCAATGTGCGGGGGTACAGGTTAGTCGAGAGAATTGGGGTAATATGTACATGTAGGTAGRGGTAAAGTGACTATGCATAGATAATAGATAATAAACTGCGAGTAGCAGCAGCTTAAAAAAAGTGGAGGTGGGGGGGCGTCAATGCAAATAGTCCGGGTAGCCATTTGATTAGCTGTTCAGCAGTCTTATGGCTTGGGGGTAGAAGCTGTTAAGAAGCCTTTTGGACCTAGACTTGGCGCTCCGGTACCGCTTGCCGTGCGGTACTAGAGAGAACAGTATATGACTAGAGTGGCTGGAGTCTTTGATCATTTTTAGGGCCTTCCTCCGACACTGCCTGGTATAGAGGTCCTGGATGGCAGGAAGCTTGGCCCCAGTGATGTACTGGGCCGTACGCRTTACCCTCTGTAGCGCCTTGCGTCGGAGGCCGAGCAGTTGCCATACCATGCGGTGATGCAACCAGTCAGGATACTCTCGATGGTGCAGCTTTATAACATTTTGAGGATCTGAGGACCCATGCCAAATCTTTTCAGTCTCCTGATGGGGAATAAGCATTGTCGTGCCCTCTTCACGACTGTCTTGGTGTGTTTGGACCATGATAATTTGCTGGTGATGTGGATACCAAGAAATTTGAAGCTCTCAAGCTGCTCTACCACAGCCCCGTCGATGAGAATGGGGGCGTGCTTGGCCCTCCTTTTCCTGTAGTCCACGATCATCTCCTTTGTCTTGATCACATTGAGGGAGAGGTTGTTTTCCTGGCACCACACTTATAGGCTGTCTCATCGTTGTCGGTGAACAGGCCTACCACCGTTGTGTCGTCAGCAAACTTAATGATGGTGTTAGAGTAGCGCTTGGCCACGCAGTCATGGGTGAGAGAGTACAGAGAGTACATGGGTGAGAGAGTACAGAGAGTACAGGAGGGGACTAAGCACACACCCCTGAGGGGCCCCCGTGTTGATGATCAGCAAGGCAGATGTGTTATTGCCTACTCTTTCCACCTGGGGGCGGCCCGTCAAAAAGTCCAGGATCCAGTTGCAGAGGGAGGTGTTTAGTCCCAGGGTCCTTAGCTTAGTGATGGACTTTGAAGGCAGTATGGTGTTGAACGCTGAGCTTTAGTCAATGAACAACATACTCACGTAGGTGTTCCTTTTGTCCAGGTAGGAAAGGGCATTGTTGAGTGCAATAGAGATTGTGTCATCTATGGCTCTGTAAAGGCAGTATGCAAATTGGAGGGGCTCTAGGGTTTCTGGGATGATGGTGCTACTGTGAGCCATGACCAGCCTTTCAAAGCACTTCATGGCTACAGACGTGAGTGCTACGAGTTGGTAGTCATTTAGGCAGGTTACCTTGGTGTTCTTGGGCACAGAGACTATGGTGGTCTGTTTGAAACATGTAGGTATTACAGACTCGGCCAGGGACAGGTTGAAAATGTCAGTGGAGACACTTACCAGTTGGTCAGCGCATGCTCAGAGTACAAGTCCTGGTAATCTGTCTGGCCCTGCGGCCTTGTGAATATTGACCTGTTTAAAGGTCTTACATTGGCTACGGCGAGCGTGATCACACAGTCGTCCTGAACAGCTGGTGCTCTCATGCATGCTTCAGTGTTGCTTGCCTCGAAACGTGCATAGAAGTCATTTAGCTTGTCTGGTAGGCTTGTGTCACTGGGCAGCACGTAGATGGGCTTCCCTTTGTAGTCCGTAGTAGTTTGCAAACCCTGCCACATCCGACGAGCATCAGAGCCGGTGTAGTAGGATTCAATCTTAGTCCTGTATTTACGCTTTGCCTGTTTGATGGTTCGTCAGAGGGCATAGCGGGCTTTCTTATAAGCATCTGGGTTAGAGTCCCGCTCCTTGAAAGTGGCAGCTCTAACCTTTAGCTTAGTGCGGATGTTGCCTGTAATCCATGGCTTCTGGTTGGGGTATGTACGTACGGTCACTGTGGGGACCACGTCATCGATGCACTTATTGATGAAGCCGGCAACTGATGTGGTATACTCCTCAATGTCATCGGATGAGTCCCGGAACATATTCCAGTCTGTGCTAGCAAAACAGTTATTTAGCTTAGCATCTGCATCATCTGACCACTTCCGTATTGAGCAAGTCACTGGTACTTCCTGCTTAAATTGTTGCTTGTAAGCAGGAATCAGGAGGATAGAATTATGGTCAGATTTGCCAAATGGAGGGCGAGGGAGAGCTTTGTACCCATCTCTGTGTGTGGAGTAAAGGTGGTCTAGAGTTTTTCCCCCCTCTTGTTGCACATGTAACATGCTGGTAGAAATGAGGTAAAATGTATTTACGTTTTGTGCCCCGCCTCCGGATAAGCATTTTCTTGTTTGCTTATGGCTTTATTCTGCTCATTGAGTGCGGTCTAAGTGCCAGCATCAGTTTGTGGTGGTAAATAGACAGCTACGAAAAATATAGATGAAAACTCTGTTGGTAAATAGTGTGGTCTCCAGTTTATCGTGAGATGAATGTCTCAGTAGGTAGGTTTCCATTAAATTGGCAACACATTTTCATGCAAACATTCTAAAATCTGCATAAAGAAAATTTGCAAATTTTGTGTTTCCACCAAACGGACTAGTTGCATATAAAAATCAGTGCGTGATCACGTAGTGCACACAAAATGTACTTTATCGCTTAGGYTTTCATGTACCAAATAAAAATCTAAAGTTCAATGTGTTTCCATCGCATTTTCAACTCTACGGATATTTTTGTAACGAAAACTGTTGCGTTAAATAGCAAATGTGCCTACTCTGGGCTTGGTACGTGCGCTCTAGGCAACAGTTTACAGATACAGGTAGTCTACATGATAAGATTATTATGGATTAGAGCGATACTTTTTTGGGGGGTCAAAAGTTGGTCAAGCATCGATCATCAAGTCAAGAGAAATGAGCATCAAGATCACCATGCACTTTCACTTTTGTAGCCTAGAAAAACTGCATGGTTTCCCGAGTCATAGTGGGAGGACCACACAACATATCATTGTGTGACTCCAACTTTACTTCTATATGATGGTTATTATGTCAATATTTGCTCATAAAGGTGTTTCCAGACACAAAAAGATTCCACCATGTCGAGCGAAGGAATTATCTGTCGGCATTTATAAAATTGTACCGAAACTTCTTGTTTCCATCACAGCTGTTAGATTTTTTTTTTAAATGGTATGTATAAAAACTGTGGATGGAAATGTGGTTAGTGATGTGGTTAATATATATATTTTTTTTTATTAATCTTTTAACTGCAATAACTTTCTTATTGATTGTTACAAAAACCTCAAATAAAATTTCAATGATAAGCAAAAAGCCTGGCCTACTTTTACAACCTACTCGCATAAAAACTGTGGATGGAAATGTGGTTAGTGATGTGGTTAATTATTTTTTAGTTTTTATTAATCTTTTAACTGCAATAACTTTCTTATTGATTGTTACAAAAACCTCAAATAAAATGTCAATGATAAGAAAAGCCGGGCCTACTTTTACAACCTTTGATTTGCATAAACAGTTAAGTGTTGATTTGATAGAAATAATGAAATCATATCAAATACATTTAGTGCAAATTTTGTAGAAATGGCCGGCCTACTTTTACAACCTTTGATTTGCATAAAAGTTTCATTTTTATTTGAGAAATGCATTTAAATCTCTTGTTTGCAAAAAAAAAGCATAAATTGTCATAGAAACATCAAAACAAGTGATTTGATGGAAATAATCAMATCATATAAAATTGCATTCAAATCTCTAATCTGCAATAACTTTTTCATGGATTGTCATAGAAACATCAAAGTAAATCCAAATTATTCAAACCCTCAATGGAACTGACGCACGTAATCATCCGCCTCAAAGGCCCTTATAGCAATTGCACTTTCACGCCAGTGAACTAAAACATTGGCTTGTGAAAGATCCATTGTAGTAATCAGAGGAATGGAAATTGTTGTCAACGTTTAAATAGGCTAATGGTGAAAGTCAGCTGAATGTCTGGTCTGTTTTACCTCGGTGGGTTACCGTTTGTGCGAAGCAAAATGCTGTTGTGGCTGTATTACCAACCTGGTCTCAGAGCATTTCGTATTATTCTGTATGTAAATCCGAGACCCTCCATTTAGTATGATAGTTTACATTTTGTATTTTATGTAATCATTTGTGGATGTCCATCACCCATTTCATATGATATGTAACAAATTTGTATTATATGTTACGAAATTGCAAAACGTACAATATGTCACGAATTTTCAAACATACTATATGTAATGATTTTGCAAAACGTATGATGTATTACGAATTCTAGCTAGGTGGCTAGATGGATAACGTTAGCTAGATGGCTAAGGTTAGCTAGGTAAAAGGGTTAMGGTTCGGGTAAGGGTTAGCTAAAAGGGTTAAGGTTAGGGGAAGGGTTAGCTAAAAGGGTTAAGGTTAGGAGAAGGGTTAGCTGAAAGGGTTAAGGATAAGGATGGTTAGCTAACATGTTCATTGGAAAAAAGTAGTAAGTAGTTGAAAAGTTGCTAATTAGCTGAAATGCTAAAGTTGTCCTTGATGAGATTTGAACTCACAACCTTTGAGTTATATGCTTAACCCTCAACCCCGACCAATCTCCCTACTTTAGTTTTTTGTCTTATGTAACTGTAACGGATGTGAAATGGCTAGCTAGTTAGCGGGTACGCGCTAATAGCGTTTCAATCAGTTACGTCACTTGCTCTGAAACCTAGAAGTAGTGTTTCCCCTTGCTCTGCAAGGCTTTTGTGGAGCGATGGGTAACGATGCTTCGTGGGCGACCGTTGTTGATGTGTGCAGAGGGTCCCTGGTTCGCGCCCGGGTCGGGGCGAGGGGACGGTCTAAAGTTATACTGTTACATAACCATCTGTCTTATGTAACCATACCTTACTAATTTAAGAGTTCCGGATTTGCTTTTACTATGTTATGTATAGTCTATGAGACCAGGCTGATATTACAATACTTTAATTGTCACAGAAACCTGATTCTGGTATACTCAGTTACAAGAGCAAAGATGTTAAGATGCTCGACATGGCTGGCTTGATGATAAATGAGCTCCTTACATTTTGATAAGGACATCAAACTAAGTCACTTCTTCTTAGCAATGCTTTGGCTGAGAAAAGAGTGGGTTTGAAGTTGTTGAAGGAAAATGCCTACTCAGAAAGATACACACACACACACAAACCGCGCCCCTCATAGAGCAGTCTGTGTTATGAAAACACAGTTGTGTGCATCGATTCATGTACCCAAGTATGTGTGCGCGCTTGTGCGTGTGTGGCAGTACACACTGTATGACTCAATCTGGGACAGATTGTGTGGGAACTGCAGGAGTCGGATAGAGGAGAGACTCATGATGTCAACTCTCCCTCAGGCTGGAACTCACCCARAAAGAGAGGGAAGGAGAAAGAGAGGAGAGAGAAAGAGAGGGAGGGAGTCATAAACAGCCGACAATGACCATCCTCGGTGCCAACAACTGTTTTCAAAGCTTCTGTCTTCCACTTAGCATTTTAAACCGTGATTTCACATGGTTTCACAAACACGCCCCATATATTTTTGTAAGCGAGCATCTCTTTTCTTTGTTGGATGAATGAAGCTTGGATGTTGTGGTGTTATGTTATGGTTTTGTTATGGTAAAATGTAATGTTATGATGGCTTGACTGACCTACATTTCGAAGTGTGGTATTACTGGACTGTATCTCACAGTGAGGTATAAATATTTCTGAAATTGATTACTGAAATGTAATTAAAGCTCACTAAACAAATCAGTAGTAACAATTTCAAACCTGCAAAGGTATCCAAAACAATATCAAAACAAAGGGCATGTCTGCAAAACACCACTTGAATATTGCCCCACAGTGTTGTTGAATGGTAATAAGTATTGTAATTAAGATAAATACTTAATTATAAACTGAGTGGTTCGAGCCCTGAATGCTGATTGGCTGACAGCTGTGGAATATCAGACCATATATCACGGGTATGAAAAAACATTTATTTTTAATGATCTAATTACATTGGTAACCAGTTTATAATAGCAATAAGTCACATCAGGGGTTTGTGATATATGGCCAATATACCACGGCTAAGGGCTGTGTCCTGGCACTCCATGTCGCGTCGTGTCGTGCACAAGAAAAGCCATTAGACGTGGTATATTGGCCATATACCACACCACCTCGGGCCTTATTGCTTAAATATACTTATTTTCATGTAGTGAATTAGACCATTTTAATATGATTCAGTTGTATGATTCAGATTATAAAACCTGTTCTAAAAGTTTCATTTTCTACTGGATGTGAAATCAAAGGACATTTAGAAAAACTATAAAAAAATATATGTCATCACCGTAGAAAGTATTACAGCTAAATCAACAGAAAGAAAGGGAAAATACATCAGGCAGTCATGGCTCATAAGGTCTCTTTCAGGTGAAAATGAGAGCTTTGGTTACGGAGATGAGAACCTACACGCAACATCAAAGCTATAGACTTCTGAGAAAATCTTCAATATTTGTTTTTAACGTAGGGGGCCAGTGAATCTAGAGGGCCAGTGAATCTACAGTATACAGACTCAGATTAAGTTCAGTCCTGGACTTTCAGAGGAGAATCTCCACTGCTTTTAAGACCAGTATTTGTCTTAATCTGTGTCCATGAAACCAGCAGATATTGCAATGAGCAAGATGCAAGACTTCGCTCCCACACAGTCACACACAGTATCTGCACATGTGCACAGGTTCTCTTCTCGCTTTTAAAACATGGTAGCCACACGGGCAGTGGTGGGGGAAAAAATCCCGAAATTAAAGATAACTTAATAGAAAATGACTGAAGTAAAATATAAATAAATAAAATAGTGAAGTACAGATACCCCAAAAAATCTAGTTAAAGATGCACTCCGCAACTTTTGTGTAATTTCAGCCAGTAGTTTTGAAAGCGGTGTTCACGAACCAAAACGGGTCCCCATTTTTCGTGAACTATGTCATCCAATTGTGTACTACATCATCCATTTCGTGTGATATGTTACGAATTTTGCAATTTGTATGATATAATATGAATTTTCCAATAAGTGTGATATAGCATACGAATTTTGCAATTAGTGTGATATGTTACAAATCCAATTTGTGTGAATTTGTTGTGCTTAAGATCCCGGATTGCATCTTTAAGTAGTACTTTAAAGTATTTTTACTGAATTACTTTACACCACGGGACCAAAACAGCAGAGTAGTTGAGCCTCGCGCTTTAACGCTCCTAGTTGTTGCGGAAATTGACCCACTATGCTGTTACCTTCTGCATTTACGTCATATCGCTGACTCTACCTTTAAATGTGCTTGACATTTAAATGTGCTTGACACTCTGCATCATTCAACTAGCCTGTACCCCCGCACACTGACTCGGTACCCGCGCCCCCTGTATATAGCCTCGTTATTGTTATTCTTACTGTGTTACTTTTTTATTTTAGTCTACTTGGTACATTTTTTATTCTTCTTGAACTGCACTGTTGGTTAAGGGCTTGTAAGTAAACATTTCACAGTAAAGTCTACACTTGTTGTATTCGTCTCGTGTGACAAATAAAGTTTGATTTGATTTGTTTAGGAGAAAATTCTCTGTCGTCAGTTATATGGAATAGTGATACTATTGTATTGTAATTTAGTATGATCATATTTATTTTACAGTTATAAGGTGAAATCTTATAGTAAATTGTTTATCATTTTATTGTTGCTATATTTAGTGTCATGCCCTGACCATAGAGAGCTTTTTATTCTCTATGTTGGTTAGTTCGGGGTGTGACTAGGGTGGGTCATCTAGGTGATTGTATTTCTATGTTGGCCTGGTATGTTTCCCAATCAGAGGCAGCTGTTTATCGTTGTCTCTGATTGGGGATCATATTTAGGCAGCCATTTCCCCTTTGTGCTTTGTGGGATCTGTTTTTGTGTAGTGCCTGTGAGCAAGCCATTTATTCACGTTTCGTTTGTTTCTTTATTGTTTTCTGGGAGTTTCATTTTAATAAACATGTGGGAACTCTACGCACGCTGCGCCTTGGTCCAATCATTCTAACGATCGTGACAGAAGATCCCACCACAACTGGACCAAGCAGCGTGCCCGGGAGGAGATGCATCCTGGTCTTTGGAGGAGGTTGAAGAGAGAAATCCTGGACTTGGGAGGAAGTTTTGAAGAGATACGAAGGCCTGCCGTGGAAGCAGATGGAAGCAGCGAAGGAGCAACAAAAACGAAACCAGGGTTCGCGGCCACGACGGAAGCCCGAGAGGCAGCCCAAAAAAAAATGGGGGGGGGGGGGAGTGGTTGGCAGAGCCAGGTTGTGAACCAGAGCCAACTCCCCGTGTGACCGGTCAGGCACCATGTTTTGCGGTGATACGCACTGTGTCTCTAGTGCGTATCCACAGCCCGGTGCGTTCTGTGCCAAGCTCCTTGCACTTGTCGTGCTAAAGTGGGTATCTGTCCAGGACTGGTTGTGCCGGCTCAGCGCTCCTGGTCTCAAGTACGCCTCCAGGGTCCAGTGCGTCCTGTGCCAGTCTTCGCACTTGCCGTGCAAAGGTGGTCATTTGTCCAGGACGCGTTGTGCCAGCTCTACGCTCCAGACCTCCAGTGCGCCTCCACAGTCCAGTACATCCTGTGCCTCCTCCCCCCACTCGTCCTGAGGTGCGTGTCACCAGCCCGGTGCACCTGTACCGGCCCCACACATCAGGCCTCCAGTGCGCCTCCACAGTCCAGTACGTCCTGTGCCTCCTCTCGCACTCGCCCTGAGGTGCGTGTCACCAGCCCGGTGCCACCTGTACCGGCCCCACGCATCAGGCCTCCAGTGTGCCTCCCCAGTCCAGAGCTTCCAGCGACAGTTCCCAGTCCAGAGCTTCCGGCGACAGTTCCCAGTCCAGAGCTTCCGGCGACGTTTCACAGTCCGGAACCTCTGGCGACGGTCCACAGTCCGGAACCTCCAACGACGGTCCACAGTCCGGAACCTCCTGTGACGGTCCACAGTCCGGAACCTCCTGAGATGTCCACTCCGGAACCTCCTGAGACGGTCCACGGTCCGCGAACCTCCTGAGACGGTCCACGGTCCGGAACCTCCTGAGACGGTCCACGGTCCGGAACCTCCTGAGACGGTCCACGGTCCGGAACCTCCTGAGACAGTCRGCAGTCCTGAGCCTCCAGCGACGGTCTGCGGTCCAGAGCCTCCAGCAACAGTCTGCGGTCCAGAGCCTCCAGCAGCAGTCTGCGGTCCAGAGCCTCCAGCRGGGGTTTTCCAGTCCAGAGCCTCCTGCGAGGTTTCCCAGTCCGGACCCTCCGGCGACGATCCACGGTCCGGTTCCTCCGGCGATGATCTTTTGTTGAATATAATTGTTTTTATTTTTTATTTTAATATATATATATAGTATGATTATTCATAATTTTTTAAATATTTCTACCATGTCCTCAAAAATGAGTACACCTCAGCAATGTATAACTATTTTTACCAGAAAGGTGAGTTCCTGACCTTTCTAAATCTATGTAACATTACCAGTTATTGTTTATGGCCATCTTATGAAAAAGTATTACATTTGAGTATGTCTATTCAAGTGGATATCTACATTTTGCCCTATCATTCAAGAGGTAACCTCTGACCTGCATGATGTCAATCCACTCCTTCTTTCACAGTCTCAATTCATCTTTTGGCAAGTCCTTGCATCTTATCTCCTCACCTCCTTCTCAACCATATTGGAGGAGAAGGTCCAAGGTCCCTCCCCTTGAACCTTCTCCTCCAATATGTTTTGAGAAGGAGTTGAGGACAGAGGATGTGACGCATTGAGGAAAGATTCATTGAGAGGAGACCTTACATTCAGTGCATTCAGAAAGTATTTATACCCCTTGACGTATTCCGCATTGTGTTGTTACAGCCTGAATTCAAAATTGATTWWAAAAAAAGTTCAAAAAGTACACACGATACCCCTTAATGACAAAGTGAAAACATGTTTTTAGAAATGTTTGCAAATGTATCAAAAATGAAATACAGAAGTATTCACACTCCTGAGTCAATACTTTGTAAAAGCACCTTTGGCAGCAATAACAGCTGTGAGTCTTTCTGGGTAAATCACTAAGAGCTTTCCACACCTGGATTGTGCAACACTTGCCCATTATTATTTTMAAAATTCTTCACGCTCTCTCAAATTGGTTGTTGATCATTGCTAGACAACCATTTTCAGGTCTTTACCATAGATTTTCAAGTAGATTTAAGTCAAAACTGTAACTCAGCCACAAGATTTGGTATTTTAGGTTATTGTCCTGCTGAAAGGTGAATCTCCCAGTGTCTGGTGGAAAGCAGACTGAACCAGGTTTTCCTCTCGGATTTTGCCTGTGCTTAGCTTGTGAAAGCTATGAGTATTTATAACGTCTTAAAACCGTGTTTATAAACCCGTCGACATTCCTGTAACACTTAACTTGAAAGGATAGTTGAACTAAAAACGCATCATCACAGTTTTTGCTCTGCAGTAAACATGCTCTATCTTGAAAACTTGACTGATGACATGCACACGTTGGAATAATGAACAAAATACTAAAATATTGTTTTTGAGTGAACTACCCTTTTAAAGCCTGTAGGTGAAATGTATTATGATGCGTTATAATGTAGAGTTATAATTGCCATGAAGATGTATGACCCCCTTATAAGGTCTGACAACCATCTCATAATTAAACTTCTTATTGTGTAAACATCCTGACACGGAACTTGGTGATGGAACACTTTTTCTCAAAACCCCTATCTAATGAAGGCTAACCACACAGGTTGCTAAGCCACAGGAAATCCTGGTACATACGTAGATTTTGAGACCGCACCCTATTCAAGGTTATAATTGACTGTACGTGCATGCAGGGTCATGCAGGAGGAAGACTCTAAGGAACGTTAGAGGAGTGTGTTAGCAACGTTAGCAATGCGTTGAATGAATGTAACCCCATAATGGGTGGAGGTATTTCAAATTAATCTAGGAGTAAGAAGACTACAACAGAAAGCAGGAATTATTCTGGGAATGGATTCTACAAGGTTTGGCGTTTAAACGTTGCCAATTGGTATCAAGGGACCTAACGTGTGCCAGGAAAACATTCCCCACACCATTACACCACCGCCACCAGCCTGTACCGTTGACACCAGGCAGGATGGGCCCAAGTCCTGACTCTGCCATCATCATGACGCAATAGGAACCGTGATTCGGACCAGGCAATGTTTTTCCACTCCTCAATTGTCTAGTGTTGGTATWCACGTGCCCAATGGAGCCGCTACTTCTTGTTTTTAGCTGATAGGAGTGGAACCCGGTGTGGTCGTCTGCTGCAATAGCCCATCCGTGACAAGGACTGATGTGTTGTGCGTTCCAAGATGCCGTTCTGCACACCACTGTTGCACTGCACCGTTGTTTGCCTGTTATCTTGCACGATTCTTGCCATTCTMCTTCGACCTCTCATCAAAGCGCTGTTCTCGCCCACAGGACTGCCTCTGACTGGATTTTTTTTTGTCGCAACATTCTCGGTAAACCCTAGACACTGTTGTGCATGAAAAGCCATGGAGGCTGGCCGTTTCTGAGATACTGGATCGGGCACGCCTGGCACCGACGATCATACCACGCTCAAAATCAGTTAGGTCACTCGTTTTGCCCATTCTAACGTTCAATCAAACAATAACTGAATGCCACGATGCCTGTCTGCCTGTTTTACAGTACATAGCAAGCCATGGCCACGTGACTCAGAGTCTGTGGGAGCGAACCATTTTCGTGAACGAGGTGGTGTACCTAATAACTGGCCACTGAGTCTATATTTTTTATTGTCAAATAAATCGAATCAAAAGCCTCTGAGAATCCTAAATAATGAATCATTCCCAAGTCATTCCGAGTCATTTTTTTCCGAGAACACTGCCCGTCAGGTGTGGCAGGATTCGGGATGTCATCATCTGCATCTATTACTTCCATTTAAGGAGCTACTGGGGCTTCACTGGAAGAAGATCACACACACACACTGACACACACTGACACACCCAACCACGTCTGCAGCCTCAGACACCCACCTACACACACCTTAGTTGGACACACACACACACAGACACAGACAACTAGACAAACATGCAAGTGCACGCACACATTTCGAGACATACACACACACACACCATTTCCCATGTATCCGTCATGGCACAGCTGTTAGTATAATGCTTTACCTGCCAGTACAAGTATATGGGTGTAACCTGTGTGAGCAGACAAAAGACTGGGAACCCATCTGAGTAACATTTCTCTGTTTGGTTGCTAGAAATATAAGACGCACAGAATAATTTAATAATGTAAGATTCATTTACTGTATCTAACCCCAACAGGTATAATTCACAATGATACAATCATAATGCATTATAAGACTTGTCATAAGCATGTATGAACAACTTTACAGTGTCTATATGAGTAGCGGATAGTGTAGCATATAACACTATGGACTGGTTTCCCAGACACAGATTAAGCCAACCAGAGAACCTGAGGTGGGCCGAAACTGTGGACATTCGAAAAGAGATCTTAAAACACACCTTTGTGGCTTTGCATATCCTTAGCATGCTTTTTAGTCATTCAGTTTTTATTCTTATTCTTTTMTTTTTTCTCTCTTTTGTTTGTTGTGTAGTAAATACTTCAGTGTTTATTTGCATTGCTTTTATTCGTTTTTTCCYGTGAAGCACATTGCGTTGCATTCCATGTCTGAAATGTGCTGTATAAAYAAAGCTTGATTTGATTTAGTCCCTGACTAAAAAAGGTGGCTCAATGGATAATCTCCAGTGAAAGTTGGGCTTGAACTGCAAATGTAAAGTCCCGACATTAACTGGAATCATGCATTGATGCCAGCAGGATATTTGCACGTACATTTAAGTAACAGTCCTTGTCTTTATCCCAACTTCCCAAGTCAAGATTCCACTCCTAACAACTACCATATGTCGCTCGCTGTACTCTGGTCCTGTCCAGTTGTGTGGTCCGTCACTCTAAAATGAAAGGACCAACCTTTTGCTAGCTGAGTCACCCAAACCAGGTTCATACAAGTTTGTGTGTGTGTGTGTGTGTGTGTGTGTGTGTGTGTGTGTGTGTGTGTGTGTGTGTGTGTGTGTGTGTGTGTGTGTGTGTGTGTGTGTGTGTGTGTGTGTGTGTGTGTGTGTGTGTGTGTGTGTGTGTGTGTGTGTGTGTGTGTGTGTGTGTGTGTGTGTGTGTGTTGTGGCTGTGCCAGCCTGCCTGCTAGGTGCTGCTGCTGAGTGAAACATCTCAAAACTATTGCTTTCTACTGCACTTTCTCTACTCTGGTAGAGTCTGGTTGTAGTAAACAGTATGGTGTGACACCAGCGGGCGCTTCTGTGGTTCGTCTGCCCAGGGCCTCAGGGCTAAACCTGGAGCTAAGTTCGCAGAATTCTGGGAAACGTAGTTGGCGTTGCACCAAGTCACTGCATGCATAATATAGCCCAGTCATCATACTATACTCATAAGCAGTGTTACGTTTAACTGCAATAAAAACATTGAAGCATGCTAAGAATTTGTGGTACTGAGTTTAGTCGTGGGAGGGATATGCTCAGTTTACATACTATAAGCTGCTTTTTGAGACTTGGATGCGTATGCTTTTCATTTTCTTTCGCAAAACAGCTGAAGGAGGGATTCTCCCAGGGAGCCATACAAGCTAGAACCACCACTGCATGGCATGGTATGACATGACATGGTTTGGTCTGAGGTATTGTGTGGTAAAGTATGGTCAGCTTTGCTGTCCTGAACACGATTGAAAAATAATTGAATAGGAGGTATACATTTCCCTTCTCTGACCACCCCAACAGCTATGCTAGATCCCCTTGCTACAGGGAATGATTACTTCTGGAAGTGGGGTGGAATGTGTGTGTCTGAGTGTGTGTGGGTTTTTGGGTAGGTGTGTGGTGTGTGTGTGTGTGTGTGGTGTGGTGTGTGTGTGTTGTGTGTGTGTGTGTGTGTGTGTGTGTGTGGTGTTTGTGTGTGTGTGGTGTTTGTGTGTGTGTGTGTGTGTGTGGTGTGTGGTGTGTGTGTGTGTGTGTGTGTGTGTGTGTGTGTGTTGTTGGTCCGGGTGGGTGGGTGCAAAGTAAACACTTGTGTGAGTGTGTTTCATTTTGTAACATGCTCTATCCAAAAGCTCCAGGTCGTGAGGCTGGGGCGAGCCCCAATGCTGGGCAGTGTGGAAATGAGTTAAATGACCTTGGGGACCATGGTAGAGGAGGGGGAGTAGGCTAAAGTGATTCAAAGCCAATACTTTTGACATTAGCAGCAGAAGCAGTATTGTCACGGTGAGTTGCTCTTTCCTCGATTTCCACGCTCCGCTCTCTCCCTCCCGCATTTTGAAATCTAAACCTCTGGCGGACCTGAAGAGCCTGTCGATATCGAATTATCCAAATTGGAAATGTGCTCGATTTTTACGGAACGTTAGTGTTCCAACTACGTGAGACTAATATCTTCATCTGATTTGAATTGAGAGAAAAAATTTGTTCGGTGTGTGTGTGTGTGGGGGGGGGGCGGGGGGTGCATACTTGAATGTCATTAGCTCGTTTTGTGTGTTTTGCTTTCTTTTCGACACAGAAATTAACCTCGCGTCAGTTCTGTTTTGTTGCACTGGGGATCAAGAGCTGTGTTTGCAATTGACATGCAGGGCTTTCGATATGAGCCTTATATAAAAAAAAAATGTAATGCAAATGTAAGAGGGCACTGAAATTCCTGGTACTTATGTACTTCTTAAGTTGTTTCATCACCTATTTCACGTTAGCTCTATAAACACTTACTCACTTTAATACTTTAACACTTGAACCCTTACATTCAACTCCGCAAACCTCTCTCTCTCTCTCTCTCTCTCTGTCTATTGTAAACCTATCGAGGACCGCTTGTTATTTTCCACCAGGGGTTACAGCCAAGGGAATGGCTTAAGCCTTCACAAGACTGCCAAGCCGGGAGTCAGCAGTGCCGCACCGCGCTGTGCTGAATACTGGGGCAACTCTGAAGGAAAAGCCGTCTCCCACGGATATTAGTGACCATTCATCCAGGAGCCTGGGAAAGTGGCTGCGAGTTGTGCCTCTATCAGGGACCAGCCGAGGGCCCTGGCAGGTGTTCCACTCCCCAGTCCCAAGCAGTGATCCCCCACCCCCGCCCCTCCCCCCCATTGGCACCTGGTGACTAGTCCCAAGCCTTAGGCGCTGGTCAGTCAGATGATCAATCCCTGCAAAGGACGGTTAGGTCAGGTGTTGCTATCTGGTCTTGCTAAAAAAGTATTTATTTTGCAAGGTAGTTGGCCAAGTAGCTCACCAGGGTTGTRTTCATTAGTTTGCACGGTAGCAAAACAGTTTGCAGTAAAAAACGTAACAAGATTTTCTTATTGGACAAATGTAGGTAGGTCCCTCCCTGTTTCAGCCATTTGCTTCCTTGAGTTTTTATTTCCGCTTTTGTCCTTTCAAACATGACTCTTTTCAAGCCATTTTGCCCGGTGGCCGGTGCTATACGTCACGGTGGGTGTAGATTTTCAGCATGCATATGGGTGCGCACAGTGTTGAGAACAAGCCAAGCACACAACCGCTAAACCATAGAATACAGGTTGGCTAAACCTAACTACTGTAATGGATGTTACTGTTTCATCAGGGAGCCACAAAGATGAAGTAAACAAATGTAATCGTTGAATTTCCATTATGTTTGCTATTTCATGCAGTCACAGAATAGAAAGAATTAGAAATAGAAAGATTTTGTATTCGAATTTCACATTGTGTAGAGTTCAGAGATATTATTCACGCAAAGTATTGAAACTGGGTGTGTAAGTATGCCTCCAGRATAATATGGTAAAGCTGGCCTCATTTATAGGCCCTCGACCAAATAAATAGAACCAAGGATACCCAAAATCGATCAGATTAACAGTTTTTAATGAAGCCTGCAACGTAATTCATTAATCTCACTGATTGACAGTATATAGGTATTATTGCATGTTGACTAACCAATCACATTAAAATTAGATTAAATCTAGTCATGATCAGTTTCATATATTTTATTCAGTTAAATTTAGTYGATTGGCTTGACGTTGTTGGTTGGGGAAACTGGTCCAGACAGTTTTAAGTTCAAATAAAGCAAAATGATGAACTAATGTGAAAGTGCAATTGTAAACTATAAAGTATAAACCCACCACTCATTCATGAATGTGGTCTCAGGCGGAGGGTTCGCAGGAGAACGTGGCAGTCCTTGCACTTTGAAACCCACGCCCATCGTGACGTAAAGCACCGCCCTCCGGGCAAAGTGAGAAGAGTGTGTCCCTTCAAGTATGGTTCGTGATTGCCAGTAAAGGACTCAGTGGATCAGCCTATCAGGCAAGGGGTGGGCGTAGCTCTCTGGTCAGGGCTGAAGTCAAGCCCGGACTTTCTGCCCATTTAATCATCTACCCTTACCGTCTCTCACCCTCACCCTYCTCACACTTTCTTATCCTCTTTCTCACTCTTGAACAGGGTTGAGTGAGATCTATTTCAACCCATTTAATGCAAGACATTAATACACTAATTGAAAATTGCCCATAACTTTAAGAATAAGATTTATGCTTACCAATAAGATGTWTTCCTCACAATAATATTTTTTAACAATAAGGTTTTATTTCTCAGTTCAAATATATTGAATTTCAATTAATTTGCTGTGTTGACTCAGTTCAAATGGAATTGACCGCAACTGAGCTCTTCAGGCCCTGAATAGTTCTGCTTCCCATATAGATAAGTCGCGATACTAATTGATGTGAGTGGAAACGTATGCATGTACTGCTGGTGCACTAAGGTCATTGAGCTTCTGCTCGCTTTTCTAAATCCATGGGAACTCTAAGTTTACATACCAGAGGAAAACCTTTACACAGTCTCGGGGAGTTTTAGGGAGTCAGTGGGTCCATCAGCTTGGATTGGACAGACACATCTCTGGCTTTCTGGTCAGTACTTTTTCTTTTTGGCCCTTTAGGGTATCAAATTGATATCCATGATATCAACACAAAGTCAGTCACCTCTAGCCTGAATTATGCTTTATGTACAAAATGTGCATATTGTACGGCATCCATATTAGGTAGTTGTCAGACAAAACTCTGACGACTGACAACTTCCTAATATGGATGCTGTAGTATTGTGTTTTCACCTTTCTCTATGGCCTAGCAGGATTTTCTCTGCTGATAAAATATGAATTCAAAGTATTGGATCCAGAGTGACTTCCTTGTGCAAAACATGCCTTAAAAGCAATTAAAATGCAACTCTGCTAAAGGGGACCTTGATCATTAATAATGTTAATAATGGTCTAGACTGCTACAGACAACTACTAATTGCATCATAGCCACTAAAGACACCAAATCATTAAGCATTTTTGCACATCCACTTTTGCACGGATCCCGAGTCGTCAATCTACAGGGGGAGAAAAAGAGTCCCTTCTCAATTTGCCATGTCATGTCGAATTAGCTACACAAATAGACAAATGAGGCTTTGGAGATATATACCATGGCAGAGACCATGTAATGGAACCCAAATCCTTGGAAATAACACATCTGGAATGGTGTGTGTGTGAGAGAGAGAGAGAGAGACAGACAGAGAGAGAGAGAGAGAGAGAGAGAGAGAGAGAGAGAGAGAGAGAGAGAGAGAGTCTGTTGGTATGTGTGTGTGGTTCGTGCCTGTCTGTGAGTTTTTTGTGTGTGTGTGTATGTTGCATGTGCTCGTGCATGTGAGCTGCCCGCTATACTATAATCACCAGCAGCAACCACACAGAGCTCAGTCTCCCTCTATGGAATTCATTCACTCCCATCACAGCGTTTAAACAAACAGTGTACACTTGTGAAAAAGACCAGTCAAAACATTGGCCCATACATCCGTGTGAGCCCGCAGGGTTCCCCTACCCATGTTGTAGATTGAGCTTCGTATTATAAGATTTAGCAAATTGTTACGACGTTCATAATGCCCGTGATATATTCAGGGCGGTTGTACAAAATGTGACGGGAAATAGCTAATGTAGCCTACGCATCAATGCTACAACTCTGAGGGAGGGGATTTAAACTCTTAACTCAACACACTATTTACTAACTTTAAACACAAAATGGCAACTGTAGCCTTCGGTCAAATCACATTGACATAACATGCATGCCGATCAGAATACACATAATACATAGCGATCGGACTAGGACACTTGTCGATTGTTGGAGGCACAGATTAAACCTAGTCTTAAGAATAATGCTCAAAGGGGATTTTCCATTGAACATGCCTTTTAGTCCAGGACTAGGCTCAATCTGTGTCTGGGAACACAAGTCCTAAGTGTTTGACTGAGTCATATCTTTTGCTGTCTGCCACTGTTGTCCGGTCTCTCTCTGTGTAATGYTATTMATGCCAACAGTAGACAAGAACTCAACACCAGCAAGCTGCCCCCAGACCATCAATAAAATGCTTTCACCATGTTTCCCTCCCTCCCTCCAAACTTTCTTTCTCAATCATCTCTTTTTGTCTCCCTTTTACATGTGTGTGCTTGCCCTCACGCACGCACGCACGCACGCACGCAACGCCCACCATACACACACACACACCCACACACAATCACACCACACACACATCACAACCACCAAACACGCGCCCACCCCACACACACACCCACCCCCACATTTCACACACACACACACACATCACACACAGTGTAATAGTTTCTTCAACCTCAGCTCTGCCCCTTGTTGATTTCATCACTGATAACAGGAAATGGGGCTTAAATGACAATCTCTGAAAAGGCACACACACACACACATTATAGCCTCAAGGCTGCTAAGTGGAACTGCCATGTGTCTCTACTGCGAGTCTGCAACAAAGTGGCTTTTTGATTGGATGGGAATTAAGTCTTGTGTCCTGTAATCTAAAAACAAAATGATGCTAATGACAATGGAACCTAGCTTCCTGTTCCTCTCTCTACTTATGAGTACTTATCACAATGGGGGTCRTGTTAAACGATGACCTAGACCTAGACTTACTAATGAGTCTCCAGCCAATYTTTTGGTCTGGTCTCCCGTTATCTCTTTCTTTGAATGGGTCGGTGCCAGACAGTGTTTCTCAACTCCAGACAGTCCTGGGGGCGTACAGACAGGACCGCGCAGTTTTTTCCCAGCTCTAATACAACTAGATGATTCAACTAGGTGATCATCCAGCCCTTGGCTAAATKATGTGTGTTAGTGYTGGACTGGAACAAAAATGATCCTGTCACCATGTGGATACCTGCACAGACATTACCTCTCTCTCGAAGCTGTCTATCGGTTGTCTGCTCTGTCTGAGCAAGCAACAGTTTTTGTGTATGCATGCTTTTTKGGGGGGATCAAATCCTGATAGTTAGGTCACCCAAATTCAGATTAATTCCAGAGTTAAAGTAAATTCCAGTTCAATTCCTGTCTGTGGATTTTGACATGGAATTTCTCCATAAGAATATGATGTACTTCAATTCACTGTATAACTGGAGTTATACAGTGACCCTGATTCAAACAATAGCCAGTCAATACTATTTRTTTGCTAAATAATGATAAAGGCAATGGAATTTATAAATGCAGAATGAACACACATATGAAACTCAACTTCAAAGTCTATCACATTCATAGATTTTCACTTTGGAGAAAATAGAAAACTTTCAAGCAGTTAGCGACTCTCCTCCCCCCATCCCGGTGATGGTATCTTCCTACCTAATTCCATTCAKATAACCAGCTGGTGTCTTTAGCCTATTCCCCTGGGGGTGGAACCTGAAGATGCTCCAGTTTACAGGGTTCCCACACTGTCAGACAATGAGGGGTGACCTGCCACGGGTTAGCGATGCGCACGACCCCCGCAGACAACAAAGACACACCACACAACACACCACACAGGGATAAGTGGCAAGGATAAGAGAGCGAGACGTAAATGATAGGAGCGRGATTATTTCCTACCGCTAAGCAGGCAGGGCTGTGATACTCTTCAATTACCACTTTGTATATAGTTTACGCACTCTTTCTCTGTCTCTATTCTCTCCTCTATTAATTTCACTTTTATCCTCTTTCTCTCCCTTTCTGTCTGTTTTGCTCTTTGAATCTCTCTGTTGCCTCCCCCCATGTCGCTCAATCCTCATCATCTTTATCGCACGACCTGTCCATCCATCTTCCATAGTTACACTATCTCTATGTCCCTCTCCTTTCCCAGTTACATATCTCAATATGATTTATTTTTTGGTAGCGTAAGCTAAAGCTAGTTGGCTGAACTGGCACCAGAACTCGTTTTTATTATGGCTCTTTCTTGTCTCTCTGCAGCAGGCATATAGGGAGAAATATGTTTGGAACACCAAGTCGCAAGAAAATCGCAGTATCGAATTTCAATACATAGAGAATCGTGAGAATTGCAATACATATCATATCAGCACCTAAGTATCGTGCGAATATTGTATCGTGATGTTCCTGGCAATTCCCAGCCCTACAAGAAACCCCTCCTCAAAACCAACAATTACGCTATTAAAAAGGCAAAAAGAAAGAAATTAAGAAAGGAGATGGGATCGGGTGATTTGTCTTCTCTTTCAAGGATGAATAGTTGCTGCCCACTCTCTGCAGACTTCTCACTGCAAAATATAATATTTCTGGGAAACTTTGCTTCACGAGTCTAGTAAAATGATAATAGCTGATTTTCTGATGATTCACCGATGGCAATGGCTTTCTTAGGTTTTTGTCTTTTCGAGAATAGGTGTAGCTGTGGCAAAATAACCTATTAGATTTAAGATTGATCTACTCTAAATTATGAGGGCATTTACATTGGAGGAAGACTTTCTTGGTGCGGCCAAGCCTTGTAGTTAACCCCTTGACATTTGGCTGGYTAGTGTGAATGATGATTGTATTTTAGACTGGAATCCACCGTGGGAACAAATGTGAGAGTAGACAGATTTTCCCAGAAAGACACTTGTCAAGACACTTTTACCAGGCTAAAGGCACAGATAAGACCACAGGAGGTTGGTGGCAACTTAACTGGGAAGGACGGGCTTGTGGTAATGGCTGGAGCGGAATTTGTGGAATGGTATCAAATACATACCATTCCATTTGCTCCATTCCAGACAWTTTTATGAGCCGTCCTCCGCTCAGCAGCCTCCACTGGTTAATACTAATCAAATGAATGAAATGTGCTTCCAAGTCTTCAAAACAACGAAAAGCCTAAATTCTACAATTTAGGGGAAGTTTGCACCAAGTTTGGCTAATTTGCCAACCTCCTGTAAACAAAGATGCAAAGAGAGCCCCTGAACAGTCTTGTCACATACCAATGAAAGGAACAGCGCCATCTTGTGGAGACCAAGTCACTCCTGTAAGACCATGCACACCCACACAGACCACTGTCTCGTCTTGAAACTTCTTACACACATTCGTTTTCATTAAGACAAGCCAGAACAAGGTCAAGCCCCTCTCCGAAAAGCCCCCAGATGCAATGTTGAGTAAGTGGTTTTATAAAAAATATTCCACTGGAATTGCATTTAAAAAATGAACTGTCTATGTAATACGATACGTAGCGAACCTTGTTAGACACAGAATTTCATGGGTGGGTCATGGATATAAGAGCTATTTGGCCATACGGCTGGGAGGTAAATCAACAAATTGATGCAGGGAAAATATTTTTATATGCCTCTCTTCTCTTGCTCGTTGGAATGAATGATGGTACAGTTAGTTCTATAGAACAGAGATACTTTTATTTTTATTTCTGGCCAATGACTGAACTTTTCAAGTATTTTCTCCAGACTTGTTCATATTGACATATATTAGCCTATATTCAGTGAAGATTCAGGAATAGTAGCTGTGGTTTCAGAATGTAGTTACAGCACATTACAAATGTATGTTACATTTCAAACCATGAATAGCCTAAGCAATTAATATATTAATTCTAATAAACAACTAATGACACTAATAGTATTTTCTCCATCTCCAATCACCATGCCCTGCGTTCTTGAAATGAATACTAATATTAGAACTGGAACGCAACGGGAATGTTGCTGAAATGCCTCCCTCCATTACTATGTGTAATGGGTGTGGGAGCGAAATAAGTGGCGAGTTTAAGAACCCGCATTGCTTCGCCTTTGGCCGGGATCCAGGTTGCGGGCCATGCTTGGAATATCTCCCTTTTATCGAATTACTCTCGGCAAGATTGCGGAGAGACCCATTTGCAAGCTAACCATAAACATCAGCACTGACTGACTGACTCCACGCTTCGCGCACAAACATTGCCATGCAATGGGTTGTTTTGTCATTTCTTGATATTGCACTGACATCCAAAACTGGTCCCAGATCTGTTTGTGCTGTCACACAACTCTGCATGTGACATTGACCATGGGAGTTGGCAAGACACAAACAGATCTGGGACCAGGCTAGGATCATCATGGGTCATGCACCTAACACTTTGATGGGGCTTGGATGGTTCAGTTTGAAACACCTAAAAACATTTTTGAACGATTAAAGGTGAGTGGTTAGTATTGGAGAACTCAGTGGCCCTTCAAACACCATTAGGCTTATAACGTCACATGGCCCTAAGTGAATGGTTATTTTCAGCCATCCCTCTTCCCTCTCTTTATATCCCTCAATCATACCAGGACATGATGAACCCAAGACATTCCTTGATTTCTGAGTCGGCTGTGTGTGTGTGTGTGTGTGTGTGTGTGTGTGTGTGTGTGTGTGTGTGTGTGTGTGTGTGTGTGTGTGTGGTGTGTGTGTGTTGTGTGTGAGAGAGAGAGAGAGAGAGAGAGAGAGAGAGAGAGAGAGAGAGAGAGAGAGAGAGAGAGAGAGAGAGAGAGAGGAGAGAGAGAGAGAGAGATGGGGGCTATTTGGGGAATTGGGGTGTGTCAAAGTGTGTACGTGTGTAGGGTGATAGTCGTCTCGTGACAAACGCATTGATGACCCAGAGGGGTGTAAGGCAGAGGAGGCTGGTGGGAGGAGCTATAGGAGGATGTGCTCATTGTAATGGCTGGAATGGAATTAATGGAACGGTAAACACATCAAAAATATGGAAACCACATGTTTGACTCCGTTCCATTGATTCCATTCCAGCCATTACAATGAGCACATCCTCCTATAGCTCCTCCCACCAGACTCCTCTGGTGTAAGGGCTGACATTGCACAGATGAAATTCCCCACTAAAGCCCCCCTTCTCTATCTCTTTCTTTCACTCACTCTCTCTCTCACACACACACTCACATGGATATTGGCCAGACTGATGTGACTGCTAGAGTCTGGCCAGTCCATAAAAGCCCCCCTTTTCCCTACACCCATAGGAACTCTTTGAGTAGCCACAGCTGCTTTGGGCAACATAGGTATTCCCTAAATGTCTGGGATTCGCTATATCAAGTTKAATCAGTCAGAACCTGGACGATCACAGCCTAGAACAAGACCAAACAGATGTAACTGGACCAAGACCCTGTACTTTCTACTATTTTATTTCTCTCTGCATTTTTGGGAAGGCCCTGTAAGTAAGCAGTTAGTCCACACCCGTTGTTTACGAAAATGTTTGATTTTATGCAGTTGTGGCTTTAAATGTTGTCATTGTTTGTTTAAACAAACAACATTCGTGCATGACAGTCCATTTATTGAGGCCAACTGAAGTGCATTGTCACAACTTTGATTTTCTTCACACCCTGAGGTTGCTTGCTATTCAGTAAAGTATATTTTCATGGCTTTAGAAAACTGTCGTCAGTTTGCCCCACAGGGCAGACAGATCTAGATAAGCTTCTTCATCAATAGAGAGAACACGTCAGTGTGTCCCACCCAAGACATCTGAAAAGGACCCGTTTGAAAGAAGCTCCCGTTTCTCACAGCCTTTAAAAAATGGGCCAACGTGGCTTTAGTTCCTGGTTCTCATAAGAAGTGATGTATACTGTGGTGCACAGGGAGTTGGGACTATTATGACTGATAGAGGCTCAGCTATCACTGGCCACTTAAAGCCAACTTCTTCATTGTACTGCTGCACCTTTTGTTCCCAACCACATTGTAACTAACCAGAATCCCACTTGATGCAGTGTCCCTAGGTGACATTTTTTCTGATTTATAAAAAACGTTTGCATTTAGCACATGTATGGGCAACTCCAGTCCTCAGGGGCCGGAGTGGTGTCACACTTTTTCCACAACCCTAATCAAAACAGCTGATGAAACTAATTGCATTCTAAACAAAAGATCATGATTTGTTGATTATTGGAGTCAGGTGTGTTAGCTGGAGCTGGAGTAAAAGTGTGACACCAATCAGGCCCCCAAGGACTGGAGTTGCCCATCTCCGATTTAGTACATACTTTGCTTTTTTCACATATTGTTAGCTTTAGTTCTAACTGAATAGGTTATTTGGTAACACTTAAAATAAGGCCAACAAATACTGTATAGGCTAACGCATTGTTATGAGATCATATATAATACTTTGAAGTCATAAGTTGTTGTGCTTGTACCCCCACGTTTCCAACTGTCCCAGTCAGAGAAATAATCAGAACAATTCTGTGAGTCTGCAATCTTGAAGCTGATCCAAAAAGAATGGGGGAGTCGTCAACTTCGAGTGACTCTTTCTCCTCTTCACTCATCCTCGACCAAGTTCAGGCCTCCTCATTCATTCCACACTAATCCTCTGTCAGTATCTGGTCTGCATCATCTGCGGTTCAAGCCACCACCAAACCTTATCTTTCTACCTCGTGTCACAAGAGTATTACTGTCCAACTGTTGTGCTGCACAGACAGGCCATGACGCTGCTCCTCATCACTTTCCAGGCCTTGAGCCTTCTACATTCCTGTTCAATGATGGCTGACCACAATGCAGCTCTATATACAGTATCTTCTGTATAGCTACACCTCTTTACACTACATTTTGTGTTCAGACTGGATAGTAGTAGACAGAAAAAAAATGGTTTTGGTTTCCATGCAGTGTGTGGTCTGTTGACATTGTTGAGTAGGCCAATTAACCATGTTAGCTTATTTTACATGCATGCCTCCACAAACAAATTTTTTCTTCCATGCCTCCACAAACAAATGTTTTCTTCTTCCTGGAATCTGGGTCGAGAGACAGAAAGAGACAGAAAGAGAAAGACAGAGACAGAGACAGAGACAGAGATCCAGGACAGAGAGAGAGACAGGACAGAGACCAGAGACAGAGACAGAGACAGAGAGAGAGAGAGAGAGAGAGAGAGAGAGAGAGAGAGAGAGAGAGAGAGAGAGAGAGAGAGAAATCCATCTGGTAAGAATTTAAGAATTACACAGTCAGACAGCTCCCTCTGCTGGTCCAAACCTCTAATACATTTTAGAGAGCTTCAGAGATAACTGTTTATTAATGTAACAACGATGAATTGTCAACATTTAACCAGCCAAATGAACATAGCTTTTGCTTACCACTTCAACATGACATTGTGAAAACGCATGAACACAGTTTCTCGTCCTGGCAAAGTCGCAAACAAATGTTGTTTACATTAAAATTGTAGTCATTTAGTAGACGCTCTTATCCAGAGCGACTTACAGGAGCAAATACGGTAAAGTGCCTTGCTCAAGGGCATTGCCATTAAGACTAACTCCATTTTGAAGTAGTCTATTTTCTTCTTCACGATTGGCTGATCCCTCCTGATGACCCAGGTGCACATGACTCCAACAAGGTCACCAGGAGGTATCAGCCAATGAAGTTGGAAGTCCCACACAGTTGACCTCATTAAAATGATGGCAGCCCTCAGTGTTATTGCCCATGCAAAAACGGTATTTTGGCCACTAGAGGCCTCTATCATTCTCTATGGGCCCAACGCTCTTAACTACTAGGTGGCTGAAATATTGCCTGCATAATTATTAGGTAGTTTTTAAAAACGTTTGTTTCAAATATTGAGTGGAAAATTCGTTTTCAGTGAAATATCTAATTTTCTAATATGTATATAAGAGAGGTTGATTCTCTTTGCTGATATTAACCACATTGCACAATTAGCTCATGTTCAGGCATCTTCATGTCGACAATATTGCGAGGACCCAGAAATGGTGGGCGTACGAGAAAGAGCTGATTCTGAAGGCGAGAACTAGCTATTTAGCTAACTAAACCAAGCCACTTGTTAACAAACTTTCAGTTAGCCTGCCAGCTTTTACATTTGGTGAAATACGACATTACTGAAGGTCACAACATGAAAAATGTGTGTCATTCTATGTATGAAGCATTATGAATTAAGGATATCTGAATGTATCATAAAGTCAGCTGTTTCACTAGCAAAAGCTGTACATAACTTAGCTAGCTAGCTAAGTTAGCTGTGCTCTGGCAGAGAATAGCCTTGTGCTTACATGACTCAAATGGCAAGTCTAACCCAAGCAAAACAGCTATTCGTGCTATATTGCAATTTGATGACTGACCGGTTGAACAATTGAGAAAATTGATCCATGGGACCTGACACCCTTTCAAAAAAAAAAAAGTCTACAGTTTGACTGAATAGCAGGTTATAATGCATTAACAAACCAATGCTTCTTGACATACATGTTTTCCTTAGTTGAGCCAAGTGCCTTTCAATCATGGGATTGCGGACTACCGGGAATAATTACAAAGTCTTGATTGTTATGGGCACGAGCCTTGGACTCATACACTGGGGTTGGTACAATGTCAAGTCGCACCCTGCGCTACACAAGAATAAACAGGACTATGTTTCCGAACCAGGCATTGTGGCATATGTTTCGCCACCTCAAGCCCCTGCCAAGGCAAAGTAGCTGGTGAAGGAGAGTGAGGAAAGCATGCTGGAGCTCTTTATTATTGTTATGTCATGAATCATGATTGTCCTCCTATCAATCTTGATGTAGTATGTGACAATTTCTCTCGGTACTCTAATCCAAGGCATGTCAAGGTCTTGTCGTCGCCTAAACGTATTTAAAGTGACACATCCTTCAGTTGTGTAGATCACCTTCTGTCTGAGTTGACATGGTAGGGAACCACGAGTATCTTGTATCTTCATTTTTCTCTCTTTTGTTCCAGTGACGTACACATCCTTCAGAAAGGGGAACACCTACTAGGCTATATAGTGGACTGAGACTATGAAGCCCCAGAGCTGGTTGAAGAAGAACTGGCTGTGGGTGGTTTCGGGGGGTCCTTTCTTGGCATCCATTTAACCACCTGGCTCATGCAGAGGGCTATGAGAAGGGTCGCTCGCTCTGAGATGGCACTGAAAGAGAAGGATTCCCAGGAGTGACTGGTGGTGAGGCGTTTTGCCAGTGGACTACTATCTATTTAACGACTCACGTGTGGAGTAAATGGAATTGAGTTCTGAACTCAAGATAATGATGTAATTTCCTGTGCTTGATTAGCTGTAAATGTTATTCCTCTGTTAGAGATCAAATTAAACAATGAATTTCACAATAAGTCAAACTGCAGAGTAACTTGCTAACAGGTGTGCGGAGTATGAACATATTTCACCTAGGGAAGACCAGGGCTGCGTTTCAAGACACTTTACAGACATCACATAATCGATTACATTTAAAATGTCAGTCATGAAAGCAAACATTTGATTCTTTCCATTGCAACAAAACTTGAGATTATATTAAATTAGACCAAGGAGTGGGCTTAAGTACCATCGCAATTGAGTGCAATATTTTTTATTTAACCTTTAACTAAGCAAGTCAATATTGGGACCTCCATTCTTAACATGTTCCATCTTAAACATCTCGAAAGCCTTTTTCACTTTATCATGCTGACCCAAACTGTACTGGTTCAGGGATTTTATTTTCACATGCTCCTTTCCAGCACGGTTCCAGAAACGATGGTGCATGCGTAACCAGGCCAGCGCAATACAGCTCGGCTGGCTCAGTAAGGTGGAAAGAGTTTCATCTTTCCATCATCAGCACTGCTCTTTCTCCAGATCAGTGCCAATGAAGGAAATTAGAAAGCCACCTTGGATTGAAATATTGATGTGACCAATGTCTGCTTTTAGTGGACTATCATGTTGCACTCTCTAAAACATGATACCCGCATGAAAAAGCTTATACTACCCTCTAGGGGTAGAATAGGAGGATTACAACTACAGTCATAACACGTACTGTTAAGCTTGTCTGTCAAGAACCTCAGTGATGCACTAGCTCAACTAGTTCCAGAGGGTGGCATCTCTCTGGAACTTGATTGATGAATGTCACTGCGTAGCCAGATATTCAAGTTACATGATTTCCAGTAAGCTGAGCCTTTGTCCCACGTAATGAAGGATGACATTGCCTTTGGACTTATCTAAACAACCAAGMAAGTATGAAATTAAAAAGTGTAATAACATATGCAGCAGTTATTAATCACATAATATTTGTGATTAATAAGCAGAGATTTAACGAGCCTTTCCAAAAGTGAAGTAGTTCATTTGTCCAAGAGATACATTTTTTTGCACAAAGAAGAATAGGCAGTCAGTCATCCCTTTCGACATAAAATGTTATTCTCTCAAGACCTGCCCACCCACTCACTCCCCGTTCTCTTCACCCTGAATTCTTTATCCTTCATTGAGCTTTGACCATGATGAATGCTGCCACATAATTCATTCCTCCAAGCATTTCGGAGTATGGCATTACAGATATGTTGCTGCAAGTGTGGAATATGATAGCTCTGAGTACAATGACATGATAGGTTCAATATGTCTAGCTAATGAAAGCTAAAGCCTGGTCAAATGGGCTCCACAGAAAAGAGCAATATAGGACAAGCATTTCATTTCAGAGTTCAGTAAATGCCAATATCATGACTAATAATTTTAGCTAGGTCAGTCCATTTATTAAGGCTTCTCTGGTTTGCTGTTCTTCTTATAATATGAAAGGTATCACAGCTTTCCTCGACCGAGGGTAGTCTTCAAACTTYTCTTGGTAGTACCTGAAAGAGAAGAGAGTGTCAGATTGAAGGAATCCTACTACCATGCTTTTCCATTGTAAAATGCCAACAAGACAGTACGTGCTTATTGCTTTGCTGAAAGATTTATAGTTGTATCAATACCAGTGAACATGAGTGTATCAGTGTGAGTGTGAGCATGAAGAGATTACAGAAGGCTCTTGAGGTTGGAACTGTTAGTACCTGTGGTGGTGGTAGGCCCGCGGTCCAATCGAGCACACAGTGAAAAGGGCAAAGGAGAACGTCGCCAGGGACCACGTTGCTAGGGCATACCCGCACCACTCCAGAATCTCTCCAAAGAAGTTTGCTCCGGAGACATACTCAAACATTCCCCCTGGAATATAAAGTGTCCGACAGTTAATTCAGTACAGTACTAATGAAGTAGTACACTCAGGTACACTCATACCTTAAAAGTAGTTCACAACATTTCAATCCCTGACCTTTCAGACCCTACTTCATATCTGCTACATTTCTTTTGATCCAGCACCCCATGTCAAGGGACCCATGTTTGAATATACTACTTGGATATTTAATTCAACCCGAAGGTGAATGAAAACAGATCTGCTGTGGTCTTCATTTCTGTTTCATTTTTCGCGTGGTTCTGATAATAGTTGCAAGATGTTCCTTTTGAACCTGTCCGTGAAGTAATGGCCCAGAAAGCTGGAATGTTTGCTTCCTGTGTCTGAAGTTTCTTGGCCAAACTTTGAATGCCTTGTGTACGTTGCTCACAATCTTCTACGACCCATTAGCAATTAAAGGCCCAATGCAGAAGTTCTTATATCAATATCAAATCATTTCTGGGTAACAATTAAGTACCTTACTGTAATAGATTTCTATTCAAATGGGCAAAAAACGCTTTTTAGCAACAACAAAAAATCTTTCTCAATCTAGAATTTTGCCAGGACTGTGAGTGGGGAGGGGGAAACTGAAAACTAGCTGTTATTGGCAGAGAGGTTTGGAACTCTTATTGGTCTAGTAACCAATTTACCACATTGTGATGTCATCATGGAAAGCCAAAACCAGCAATTATCAGGAAATAGTTTTTTTCACACTTTTACAGTGTTAGTGTCATTAGCTGTTGTACAGTATGATAAAAAAAAAACAGGAAAAATGCATTTTGACTGCACCGGGCCTTTAAAAACATTTTGATCAGCACAGGCATAGCCCTTACAAAGCAAAAGGAAGTAGAGATAAATGCAAAAGGTCACATTGACACCAGAATGTTCTGAATATGCTCTGCTTGTTCTGTTTATCATCACATGGTTGTGCGGACAGTGACTAAGTAAAGAGTACAGAACATGGTTATTTGCCTAGAGATCCACGTTTTTGCTATTGTTTCACAAGACTGGAACATATGCCGAAACACTGCTGGACATCTGTTATCCAGAATTCCATCTGGTACCTTTTGGAATCTTGTAAACAACCTCTCCGGGTTTTCTCAAATTTAGAAGAATGTGGTCGCTGTGAATGTTGATGGCCATTCCCAGGAAAAACATCAGCAAACCTGAAAAAAACAATACAGGTGCTTATTGCAAACCACATTCTAGTTCTATAGAAAAACGAAAATGTATGAGCTGTTAAAAGCCTTCATGCTGGCAGAAGCTTGTACAATGCGACCCCAAACTCAGACTTTGTCAACAAATCATTATTTCTTTTCTTGTGGAAGAATATTGTCAAAATAGTCGTCCCATATCCTGCTGGGACCAAAAGATGCATGTTTTGAAGAATCTAGCCTCATTAACTGACCAATAAACACAGAACATTGGCAAGGATGAAGCAAATGCCAACTTGTTTCGTCACAGTTCCAGGCTGAAAGCCTGAAAGTTCTGACCAGATTAGAGTCTCCCAGACTGCACGGCTGGTTTTCCTGTTGTGTGTTTTCCTAACCAATTACATTTTTTWAAATGATCTCAGACTTAATCTACAGTAGCTCTAGCAGTTATCAAATGTTACCCTTTAAAAAGGTTGAAATTACATTACTTTGTAAATAAATTTATAGCATTTATTTCGGGCTTCGACATAGGATACCAAATGACTGCCAAATGTCTGTGAACATCATCCAGGCACTGTAATATTCCGAATAATGGCTGAGAAAAGACTGCTAAACCATTTCCGCTTGGATCTCAGATCTCACTTACCGGTGCCTAGACGAATGTCGGTCTGCCACGCGTCATCGTACGTGGCACAGTGGAGCATGTAGTGGCCTTGGAGAAAACCGTTGACGGAACAGAAGACTACCGCAGAGAAGACAATGTAGAGAGGGGAAGGGCGGCCTTTGGTCAGCAAGGAGTAGATGAACGTTCTTGAAAAAATAGAAAAATATTGATTAAAGAAATCAAGTCAAAGATGGGTCAATATAGCACTGCTGTGTACAAACTGTGAGTACCTGGAAGCCATGCAGGGCCGTGTTTCTTAATGTAGATAGAAATAGATTATGTAGAACAAACATTCCCCTGTAACAAGTAGAATAAGGGATCACGTCATCACAACCGGCCTGTTGTCCGGGCCTCTGGCAGTCTCTATGGGGATGCCACAGGGTTCAATTCTTGGGCCGACTCTCTTCTCTGTATACATCAATGATGTCGCTCTTGCTGCTGGTGAGTCTCTGATCCACCTCTACGCAGACGACACCATTCTGYATACTTCTGGCCCTTCTTTGGACACTGTTAACAACCCTCCAGACAAGCTTCAATGCCATACAACTCTCCTTCCGTGGCCTCCAACTGCTCTTAAATACAAGTAAAACGAAATGCATGCTCTTCAACCGATCGCTGCCTGCACCTGCCCGCCCGTCCAGCATCACTACTCTGGACGGTTCTGAGTTAGAATACGTGGACAACTACAAATACCTAGGTGTCTGGTTAGACTGTAAACTCTCCTTCCAGACTCGCATCAAACATCTCCAATCCAAAGTTAAATCTAGAATTGGCTTCTTATTTCGCAATAAAGCATCCTTCACTCATGCTGCCAAACATACCCTCGTAAAACTGACCATCCTACCGATCCTCGACTTCGGTGATGTCATTTACAAAATAGCCTCCAATACCTTACTCAATAAATTGTATGCAGTCTATCACAGTGCAATCCGTTTTGTCACCAAAGCGCCATATACTACCCACCACTGCGACCTGTACGCTCTCGTTGGCTGGCCCTCGCTTCATACTCGTCGCCAAAGCCACTGGCTCCAGGTCATCTACAAGAGCCTGCTAGGTAAAGTCCCCCCTTATCTCAGCTTGCTGGTCACCATAGCAGCACCCACCTGTAGCACGCGCTCCAGCAGGTATATCTCTCTGGTCATCCCCAAACCCAATTCCTCCTTTGGCCGCCTCTCCTTCCAGTTATCTGCTGCCAATGACTAGAACGAACTACAAAAATCTCTGAAACTGGAAACACTTATCTCCCTCACTAACTTTAAGCACCAGCTGTCAGAGCAGCTCACAGATTACTGCACCTGTACATAGCCCATCTATAATTTAGCCCAAACAACTACCTCTTCCTATACTGTATTTATTTATTTATTTTGCTCCTTTGCACCCCATTATTTCTATTTCTACTTTACACATTCTTCCACTGCAAATCTACCATTCCAGTGTTTTACTTGCTATATTGTATATACTTTGCAACCATGGCCTTTTTTTGCCTTTTACCTCCCTTATCTCACCTCATTTGCTCACGTTCTCTGAAGACTTATTTTTCTACTGTATTATTGACTGTATGTTTGTTTTACTCCATGTGTAACTGTGTTGTTGTATGTGTTGAACTGCTTTGCTTTATCTTGGCCAGGTCGCAATTGTAAATGAGAACTTGTTCTCAACTTGCCTACCTGGTTAAAAAAAATAAGATTTTTTTACTTTTTTCTCTTCATTACATTTCTATCTGCAACGTTCGACAATCTGCAACAACAAAGTTGTGCCCCACTGATCGAGTGGGTACTGTTTAACAAAGCCCAGGGTCATGTTCAGTGGGGAACACAATATTGCAACATAACTAAAAAATATTGTTTCTTATTGGACAAGTTCAGGTATTACCTCCCCGTTTCGAAACATTTTTCCATACTGGACATGACCCTGTTGAGTAAAAGTTTGATATGGCAGAAGATATGGTGACGAGAAGAAATGCGGTGACTAACATACATTCATGGAAGTGTGCTGACCTGGTTTAAGGGCAGTTGTGAGTTTGACGCACGTTCAATTCCCTACCATGTAAATATGTTCACACCCGGGTCTCCTTTGAGAGTTCTCCACAGGTTTTGACTATGTAAGAGATGAGACAACAGTAGGATTGTCAAATGTTTGCCTGCCGACAGAGCTTAACACCTCTGATCAGTGTTGGCAGTCAATCTCTTTTGTGCTCATACAGCAAAGACCTTGAAGTTGTCAGCCACTCAGCCTTGTTAGAATACTGCAAACCAGAAGGTGGCAGGTGCAATGTTTGGCAAGGCATGTCCGTGTGTGTTGCTTTATGGTCGAGTCAATGTTAGCTAGCTGCGCTATTGTTGCTATTGTTGTGGAAAGCCCTTGCTGATACTAAATAGACGGCCACAGCTATGTAACTAACTAGCAAGATGACAAAGAAACCATTTGATTGACACTCCATAATCGCATACAGCCCTTAGATACATTTTAGCTAGCTGGAAGTACTCCTCAACGCCATCGGAAGAATCCCAGGAACATGTTCCAGTCTGTGATAGCAAAACAATCCTGTAGTTTAGCATCTGCTTCATCTGACCACTTTTTTATAGACCGAGTCACTGGTGCTTCCTGCTTTAATTTTTGCTTGTAAGCAGGAATCAGGAGGATAGAGTTGTGGTCAGATTTACCAAATGGAGGGCGAGGGAGAGCTTTGTACGCGTCTCTGTGTGCGGAGTACAGGTGATCTAGATCAACATTTAACATGTTGATGGAAATTTGGTAGAACTGATTTAAGTTTCCCTGCATTAAAGTCTGCTGCCACCCCTGTTCTTCACGGTTGGGATGGTGTTCTTCAGCTTGCAAGCCTCCTCCTTTTTCCTCCAAACATAACGATGGTCATTATGGCCAAAAAGTTATATTTTTGTTTCATCAGACCAGAGGACATTTCTCCAAAATGTACGATCTTTGTCCCCATGTGCAGTTCCAAACTGTAGTCTGGCTTTTTTATGGCAGTTTTGGAGCAGTGGCTTCTTCCTTGCTGAGCGGCCTTTCAGGTTATGTCGATATAGGACTCGTTTTACTGTGGATTTAGATACTTTTGTACCCGTTTCCTCCAGCATCTTCACAAGGTCCTTTGCTGTTGTTCTGGGATTGATTTGCACTTTTCTCTAGTAGACAGAATGCGTCTCCTTCCTGAGTGGAATGACAGCTGTGTGGTCCTATGGTGTTAATACTTACGTACTATTGTTTGTACAGATGAATGGGGTACCTTCAGACGTTTGGAAATTGCTCCCAGGGATGAACCAGACTTGTGGATGTCTACAATTTTTTTTCTGAGGTCTTGGCTGATTTCTTCAGATTTTCCCATGATGTCAAGCAAAGAGCCACTGAGATTGAAGGTAGGCATATACATCCACAGGTACACCTCCAATTGACTCAAATGATGTCAATTAGCATATCAGAAGCTTCTAAAGCCATGACATCATTTTCTGGAATTTTCCAAAATGTTTAAAGGCACAGTCAACTTAGTGTATGTAAACTTCTGACTAGAGGTCGGCCGATTATGATTTTTCAACGCCGATACCGATTATTGGAGGCCCAAAAAAAGCCGATACCGATTAATTGGCCGATTTTTTAAAATGTATTTGTAATAATGACAATTACAACAATACTGAATGAACACTTATTTTAACTTAATCAAATACATCAATAAAATCAATTTAGCCTCAAATAAATAATGAAACAGGTTCAATTTGGTTTAAATAATGCAAAAACAAAGTGTTGGAGAAGAAAGTAAAAGTGCAATATGTGCCATGTAAGAAAGCTAACGTTTAAGTTCCTTGCTCAGAACATGAGAACATATGAAAGCTGGTGGTTCCTTTTAACATGAGTCTTCAATATTCTATACCATTTGTATTTCATTAACCTTTGACTGTTGGATGTTCTTATAGGCACTTTAGTATTGCCAGTGTAACAGTATAGCTTCCGTCCCTCTCCTCGCTCCTCCCTGGGCTCGAACCAGGAACACATCGACAACAGCCACCCTCGAAGCAGCGTTACCCATGCAGAGCAAGGGAAACAACCACCTCAAGGCTCAGAGCGAGTGACGTTTGAAACGCTATTAGCGCRCGCTAACTAGCCAGCCATTTCACTTCGGTTACACCAGCCTCATCTCGGGAGTTGATAGACAGCGCAATGCTTGACGCACAACGAGGAGCTGCTGGCAAAACGCACGAAAGTGCTGTTTGAATGAATGTTTACGCGCCTGCTTCTGCCTACCACCGCTCAGTCAGATACTTGTATGCTTGTTTGCTCAGTCAAATTATACKCAACGCAGGACACGCTAGATAATATCTAGTAATATCATCAACCATGTGTAGTTAACTAGTGATTATGATTGATTGATTGTTTTTTATAAGATACGTTTAATGCTAGCGAGCAATTTACCTTGGCTTACTGCATTCGCGTAACAGGCAGTCTCCTTGTGGAGTGCAAGGAGAGGCAGGTCGTTATTGCGTTTGGACTAGTTAACTGTAAGGTTGCAAGATTGGATCCCCCGAGCTGAGTTAACCCACAGTTAACGGTGGGTTAACTGCCTCGCTCAGGGGCAGAACGACAGATTTTCACCTTGTCAGCTCGGGGGATCCAATCTTGCAACCTTACAGTTAACTAGGCCGTCATTGAAAATAAGAATGTGTTCTTAACTGACTTGTCTAGTTAAATAAAGATTAAATAAAGGTGTAAAAAAAAAAAATCTGCAAAATACCGATTTCCGATTGTTATGAAAACTTGAAATTGGCCCTAATTAATCGGCCATTCCAATTAATCGGCCGACCTCTACTTCTGACCCACTGGAATTGTAATACAGTGAACTATAAGTGAAATAGTCTGTCTGTAAACAATTGTTGGAAAAATTATTTGTGTCATGAACAAAGTAGATGTCCTAACCGACTTGCCAAAACTATAGTTTGTTAACAAGAAATTTGTGGAGTGGTTGAAAAATGAGTTTTAATGACACCAACCTAAGTGTATGTAAACTTCCAACTTCAACTGTATGTTCAACACCTTTTAAGTGAAATATATCTGCTGTTGCCCAAAAAAATKTGTCCATATGTTTCAGCTGATTTATGAGTTAAAAGATCCAAAACTCCATTGAAAGTTGGTATGTGGACATAGTCTGGTCCCACCATCACATATCTAATTCTGCTGTCTAGCCACGTGGCCTAGACAATACTTACAGATCGGGGACCAATCTAATGTGTACACATACCTTTGGAAGTAGTGCAGACAGAAGGTCCAGAGAAGCAGGTCTTTTCCCAGGCTGGGCTGTGTGTCGGTGGAGAGCAGAAGGAGCATGGGAACCAGGAAAGAAGGCAGTTCCTGGAGGAACCAGGCCAGCTTGGCAGGGCAGGTCCTCCCTGGGGTCCCATCCGAGGTCACGTAGCGTCCGTACGGGGTCTGGGTCCTGGTCTGCTGAAGGAGATACGCCACCGCACCGACGATGAACCCCCAGCTGAGGTAGTGGATCACATTCTCCTTGCACTCCATTATTATCCTTCTCTCCGTTCTTCTCCTTCTCTTCCTTCAGGTCCTTGTGTCCAGCAAAGCTTCCACGGTCCCCACTCTGTCAAGACCGAGTAGCCTCCATCTGTGTATGCTGGTCTGAGACGTGTGTGAATGGGAGAGGCACACATACTACTCCCAACTCCTCCCCTTTTAAAACAACCGGAGTCTCTCATGTTTCAGTCACTGTTGAAATCTGAGAAGGATCATGATCTTGCTGGTTAAGTAAGTGTGCTTTATGTAAGTAGTTTGTATGTAACTTCTCTGCACCACTATAATTTGAGTGTGAAACATCACCAAGATTTWTTWTWATTWTTTTTTTAAACCTAAGGAGTGTTTACATGATATACATATTTTTTTGTAATTGTTTTTTAAAGTAAAGGATAACTTACATGTACAATTGCAAAATGAATAGACCTAGACAAAATCATTAACAACATTGCCCTCCAGTCTTTGCCTACCACATATACCACTATACTGATGTTTTTCTAATCATGTGAAAATGATGAGTGATCAGAGTTGGCCCTTGGCCATTCAATCTCCTCAAGAATGTATAAAATTTTCCACGAGGCACTCTGTCTGGAAAGGGGTAAATTGTTTTCCAAAAGGAGCTCGGTAGTCTTCCAATGTCAGTGACATTGTACTGTGAGAGAAGAGCAGGTTTTGGTACTAACGCATAACAGGGATTACATAATCAGATTACAAAAATGAAGTAACTGTAATCGGACCAAATTACGTTAAATAAAATGTTTAATCGGATAACAGTTACATTCTTAAAAACAGCTGATTACATTTTAGATTATTACTTCATATAATATTGTTACGGATACAGGTATCCTGTGTGTGTGTATCCTGTATTTTTTTTCTCTCCTTCTCCCCTCACAGGTGAAAATCATCATTCCCCAATCAGTCACCAATCAGTCGCTAATCAGAAGACACCTCCTCCTGTTTCCATTACCCTATCACAACCCCTTTCCCTTGCTTTAAAAACCCTGTCAGTTGTTCTCTCTAGAGCTCAATCTATCTGTCAATGCCAGCTGTCTGTAGATCTCTTGTTTGGTTTTTGCAACTACATGTCACTTTGTCCCCAYCTGTGAGTGTTGGTTTTGTTATGGTGTTTGTTTGACGGTGGGAAAAGGGGGTAACCAGACAGGTCGCCCATGGGCATACACTGCCCGTAGGTAAACTTTGTCTAAATACACTATTTAGAACTGGGTGGACCACCCTCTGTATTTTTGGCTAGTTAGTTAGCTGTTGTTGAAGTAGGCTAGTCTAGCTTAGGGGTGTTTTGGGATATTTGTTTCTTTCCTTGGGTCCAGCTCAGCCCCTTTTCCTGCCCCCCCCCCCGCCCCCCTTACCGTGTTGTTTACAATAAACCCGTGAGAGTTTGACGGTGATTTAAGTTGTTCGTGGTTATTTGTTCTCACTGTTACATTTCACTACTATAATTTGCATGAGGTATGTTACGGGTCTCGTTACCACCCCCCCTAGACTGTTGGGCCAAAGGGATTCGTAACAAATATCAAGATGTAAGTGTTTGCCTCAAACACACTAAAATGGCAGGTTTTCTGAAAGCTGTGCTGAGCCACACAGCCTGGGAATTTGATGTTTTCTAATCTATTTGAATTCTCAAAAATGGCCAAATTTGCTTTCCACAGAAACTATTTTTAAACCAAAAACGTCAGATCCCCACTTATGGAGAACTGAATCGTCCCACCTTTCATCAGGATCTTTGTGTCAAATGGACAGTAGTCAACACAGCTCCATCCAGTTCACTTCTCATGCACTGGGATGACGCACGACAAATAAAATCAAATTGTATTTGTCACATGCGCAAAACACAACAGGTGTAGACCTTACCGTGAAATGCTTACTTACAAGCCCTTAACCAACAATGCAGTTCAAGAAAGAGTTAAGAAAATATTTACTAAATAAACTAAAGTAAAAAATAACAATAACGAGGCTATATACGGGGGGTACTGATACCGAGTCAGTGTGTGTTTAGACCATGGTAGTTCGTTGGTGATGTGGACACCAAGGACCTTGAAATTCGATTTAGCTTACTCAGCTAAATCTTTATTTTCCTTGAAAATGTGTACACTAAAATCTACGTGTCTGTTTTTGCAGAGAGATATACACTACCGTTCAAAAGTTTGGGGTCACTTAGAAATGTCCTTGTTTTTGAAAGAAAAGCACATTTTTTGTCCATTAAAATAACATCAAATTGATCAGAAATACAGTGTAGACATTGATGTTGTAAATGACTATTGTAGCTGGAAACGGCAGATTTTTTTAAATGGAATATCTACATAGGCGTACAGAGGCCCATTATCAGCAACCATCACTCCTGTGTTCCAATGGCACGTTGTGTTAGCTAATTGATCATTAGAAAAGTTTTTGCAATTATGTTAGCACAGCTGAAAACTGGCCTTCTTTAGACTAGTTGAGTATCTGGAGCATCAGCATTTGTGGGTTCAATTACAGGCTCAAAATGGCCAGAAACAAAACTTTCTTCTGAAACTCATCAGTCTATTCTTGTTCTGAGAAATGAAGGCTATTCCATGAAAGAAATTGCTAAGAAACTGAAGATCTTGTACAACGCTGTGTACTACTCCCTTCACAGAACAGCGCAAAATGGCTCTAACCAGAATAGAAAGAGGAGTGGGAGGCCTCGGTGCACAACTGAGCAAGAGGACAAGTACATTAGAGTGTCTAGTTTGAGAAACACACGCCTCACAATTCATCAACTGGCAGTTTCATTAAATAGTACCCGCAAAACACCAGTCTCAACGTCAAAAGTGAAGAGGCGACTGTGGGATGCTGGCCTTCTAGGCATAGTTGCAAAGAAAAAGCCATAGCTCAGACTGGCCATTAAATAAAAGATTAACATGGGCAAAAGGACAGACACTGGACAGAGGAAGATTGGAAGTTTGAGGTGTTCAGATCACAAAGAAGAACATTCGKGAGACGCAGAAAAGATGCTGGAGGTGTGCTTGACACCATCTGTCAAGCATGGTGGAGACAATGTGATGGTCTGGGGGTGCTTTTGTGGTGGTAAAGGGGGAGATTTGTACAGGGTAAAAGGGATCTTGAAGAAGGAAGGCTATCCCTCTATACCCTGTGGACGGTGCTTAATTGGAGCCAATTTCCTCCTACAACTGGACCCAAAGCACAGCTCTGGACCCAATGACCCAAAGCACAGCTCCAAACTATGCAATAACTATTTAGGGAAGAAGCAGTCAGCTGGTATTGTGTCTATAATGGAGTGGCCAGCACAGTCACCGGATCTCAACCCTGTTGAGCTGTTGTGGGTGCAGCTTGACAGTATGGTACCCATCAAGCCAATCCAACTTGTGGGAGGTGCTTCAGGACTCATGGGGTGAAATCTCTTCAGATTACCTCAACAAATTGACAACTAGAATGCCAAAGGTCTGCAAGGCTGTAATTGCTGCAAATKGAGGATTCTTTGACAAAAGCAAAGTTTGAAGGACACAATTATTATTTCAAYTAAAGATCATTATTTATAACCTTGTCAATCTCTTGACTATATTTCCTATTCATTTTGCAACTCATTTCATGTATGTTTTCATGGAAAACAAGGACATTTCTAAGTGACCCCAAACTTTTGAACGGTAGTGTATGTGTTTTTGCAATTGTATTGATCATCCAAATCATGAAATAATCTCTTGGATTCGTTTCATCTTTTGTTATTGAAGTCTTTATCATACCAGACAGTTATGTTAGGGTGAGTCAGACATTCAAATGACCATTTCCTCTTTTACTGGCCAGCTCGGTGTAGTAGGCCTATTATTGCACAATCAAATAATGAGGGTTGGTAATAGGGTTACACATTTTGGGGAAGATTCAGAGGTGGAAACATTCTGTGGGAATTAACGGTAATATATGGGAAATAATGGAAATATTTGCAAATTGATATTAATACCATTTAAATGTAGATGTTTTTTGCATTGGATATATTTACCATATCATATGGAGACAGAAACAATCCTTTTACCTTATCATAAGTAGACATAATTGGGAATTTAAAAAAATATATATTTAGTTACGAATTGAACTTTAATGAAATTATTTCACTGAACAACAAAAGAAAGGGAATATTGAATGATCCCCAATGATCCATCGCATCTCCCAAAAACGTTTTCAACATACATCTGTAAAATGATAGTCTAGAAACTAAAGCTTTGGTTGTCTTCCTCTCAGGCTTCCATGTCTTCTCCCTGGACCTCCTCAATGTCCACCTCTTGAACATCAGACTCCGAGGCTTCATCTTCACTGTCACTTTCCAACCTTGTTGAGGATGGCTCGTTGTCAGGCTCAAAAAGCCTCAAATTTGCCCGGTTGGCCACCAATTTCTTAACCCTTGTATTGGTCAGCCTGTTGCGTGCTTTGGTGTGTGTGTTCCCAAACAAGGACCAGTTGCCCTCTCAGGCAGCTGATGTTGGTGGGATTTGGAGGATGATAGAGGCAACAGGGGAAAGAGCCTCGGATGCAGAAAGTCCCTTCCACCAGGTGGCTGATGAGATATGTTGGCACGACTGCCATATTGCATCTCCATYCCAAAGCCTTTGCTTGGAAGTGTACTTCCCCAGACTGCCAAGAACCTTGCCCTCATCCAGGCCAAGGTGACGAAACACAGTAGTGATGACACCATAGACCTTGTTGATCTCTGCACCAGACAGGATACTCCTGCCAGCATACTTGGGGTCTACTCATCTGCATCCAGAAAATGAGTAGATAAAACGTGTCTGGTTGGAGGGGTGTATGCTGGGTGAAGAACATTCAGAAATATCTTCCAATACACATTGCCTGTGAGCATCAGAGGTGAACCAGTTGCATACACAGCTCGAGCAAGACAATCATCAGAATTTCTCTGACTTTGTTCCTCCATTGAGTAAAAGAAAACTTCTGATTCCAGGATGACCATGAGCTGTTGCTATCGATAAGGTGTCCGATTCATCATTTCCCCGTCGAATAGAAGTAAAGGTACTTTTGTCGGAGGTTGCTTGTTGTGAGCGCTGAGGGAACTTTATGCACTTGGCCAGATGATTCTGCATCTTTGTTGCATTCTTCACATATGATTTGGCACAGTATTTGCAAATGTACACAGCTTTTCTTTCTACATTAGCTGCAGTGAAATGTCTCCACACATCAGATAGTGCCCGTGGCATTTTCCTGTAAAGATTAGAAGAAAAAAAATTGTACTAAAAAAAATATATACAATTCCATGTACAGATAAATAGTTAAGCGGTTAGATTAAACAACTCCTTTGTAAGATACTTTTTTWWAAATTAAACATGTATGGAAACAGGTGAATTAACAYTCCTCAGTTAGCAGGCTCAAGCAAGCAAAAACAAGTTAGAAATGATTTAAACACACTTTGCTGTATGCTATTATAAACTATTATAAATAATGTATGTCATATAAAATATATTCACCCCACCCAGTATTGTAATCAAAATTTACCAGAAAGCATGTAGTCCTTGGCTCAGACAGTGTAATAGTGTGGGCTCAATAGCATCTCATTAGTGTGTAAGATCTTGAGAATCAGCTGTGCATGTGATGGAAGAATGCACTGTGCATGCAGAGGGTTGCAATTCCATTAAATTGGGGAATTGCCTTGTGTATTCCACAAAAAAAGGTTTACTGTTATAAGCTAACATTTTTGATGAATGTAAGCAAAATTCTCCAAATTCCCAGTCTTAACTTCCCATGGAAGATTTCTGACCCTTTGCAACCCTAGTTGGGAATGCTTTCCCTGGAACTTGACAGTGAAGCTGACCTTTTAGCCATAATGCTATTTAATCAAGAAGATGCAACAGACAGTTAAGCCAGCACTTGCCCGAAGATGCTGTGGAGTTGGGAGAGCAGTTAGAGAGGAAACTGATCGGTCTGCAGCATAAACTGAGGAGGCAGGTGCTGTCTAACCTGTGAAGTAATCCACGTAATCCACTAAATTGTTCCACATTTCTTAACTGTTTTGAATGATTTAATGTTTCAAAGACATACAGTGCCTAAAGAAAGTCTCTTGAACTTTCACATTTTGTGTCAGTGCCCCAGAGTTTCATTCATCCCCCCCACACTTATCTACACACCATACTCCACACTTTTAAGGAKAATTTGTTTTTATTATGAAAAAAATACAAAACTGAAATATCATAATTGGATAAGTCTCCACCCCCCTGAGTTAATACTTGGTCTGTTGGGATAGGTCCCTCCCAACTTTTCACACGTAGAGTTGGCAATATTCGTCCATTCTTCCTAACAAAACTGTTCAAGCTCTGTCAAGTTCCTTGGGAAGCGTTGATTGGATTTAGGTGGGGACTCTGACTGGGACATTTGCCTTTTTATTCCTTAGCCACACCACTGTAGCTTTGGCTGTGTGCTTCAGGTCATTGTCATGCTGATAGRTGAACTTTCACCCCAGTATCAGCTTTCTTGCAGAGGGCAGCAGGTTTTCCTCAAAGACTTTTCTGTGCATTGCTCCATTTATTTTCCCTTCTATCCTGGGGTCTTATTTATAAATGTTGTGTCCATTTTAAAGTAATTAAATATCAATTTCTTTAAAGACTGCACGCACAAAAACATTGATTTATAAACTGTCCGCACATCATACATATACATGTTTCAGACCTGTCGTAAAACTGTGCTCGCATGAATAAACATTATGACTCCGCCTGAATAATGATCACCATTCACCTTTTATGGTGAAAATATCACCCTTATTTGCTGTATACTTTGTAAGTATTGTAATTAGGCCAACACAGGATCTAAAGTAAATAGCAATTGCGAACTTGATCAGATGTCTTTCGAGGTTGTAATGATGTGCGCTGAGAGTCGGGAAGCAAGTTCAGGGAGTGAGTGTTTTAATAAATAAACGCAACATAATACAAAACAAGAAACTCGAACAGCACACAGACATGAAACTGAAAAAAACAACGCATGGGGAAGGAACCAAAGGGAGTGACATATATGGAAGGTAATCAGGGAGGTGATGGAGTCCAGGTGAGTCTTATGACGCACAGGTGCGCGTAACGATGGTGACAGGTGTGCACCATAAAGAGCAGCCTGGTGACCTAGAGGCCGGAGAGGGAGAACAGGTGACAGAGGTGCTGAAAGATTATTTTCTAATGCAGTGACATTTGCTGTATCTGAAAGACCAAAACGATTGCAAATTGTTGTGGACCTGTAAACCTATCGTTTGAATTCAATAATGTTCTGCATGAACTTTTTCCCGAACGTAAATATGCTGCAATACCCTTGAATTCTGAAACATTGCCTGCTAATTTTTTTCTTCTATACATTAGGCCTACTTACAGTGGTAGCCTGTGCACTTCCATGCAAAATATCAACTGTCTGTTCACCTGGTAAATTATACTGTATGTTATAAAGCTACTTTTGCCTTCCTGCAATGCTATACTACACTAGAAACTGTGCGTAGCCTACGTCAAGTTCAGTTTTTATTAATGCCAACTTTTGCGTGAACTGGCGCACGCATGTTTTGGGGCATATTTTGTGCTTACGCAACGTTTATAAATGAGGCCCCTGATGAGTGCCACAGTCCCTGACGATGAGAATCATCCCCATAACAGGGTGGGGTGGTATTGTTTGGGTGATGTGCCATGTTGGATTTGGGCCAAAGTTACGCTTTGCATTTAGGCCAAAAAGTTTAGTTGGGATATCATGAATAATGGCTTCTTTCTTGCCACCCTATCATACATGCCAGATTTGTGGAGCAGAGGAGGATGAGCTATAGGAGGACATGCTCATTGTAATGTCTGGAATGGAATAAATGGAAACTGAGTCAAACATGGTTTCCATATGTTTGATGGTACCACATGTTTGATACYGTTACATTTATTCATTTCCAGCCATTACAATGAGCCTGTCCTCCTTTATCTCGTCCCACCAGCCTCCACTGTTGTTGGAGTGCTTGGGATATTGTTGTCACATGCACACTTTGACCAGTCTTGGCGACAAAAAGCCTGTAGCTCTTTCAAAGTTGCCATTGGACTCATGGTAGCCTCTGATCAGTCTCCTACTTGCTCGGTCTTACAGTTTTGAGGGATAGCCTGATCTATGCAGGATCTTGCCATACACCATTCACTTCTTTTAATATTCGTTTTGACCTTGCTCCAAGGGATATTCAAGGCCTTTGAAAATCTTTTAATACCCATCCCCTGATCTGTGTCTTTCCACAACTTTGTCACAGAGTTCTTTTGAAAGCTCCCTGTGTAACTTAGACGATGGGAGTCGAGAAGCAGGTGCAGATGGTAAGTTTAATAGAAACAAAGAACGATACAGCGTCTTGACATGAAACACAGAAACAATACTGTCTGGGGAATGAACATAAAGGGAGTGCCAGATAAAGGTGAGGTAATGGAGTCCAGGTGTGCCTCATGATGCACAGGTGCGTGTAATAATGGTTGCCAGGACCGGCAAGGTCGAACGCCAGAGGGGAAGAGCGGGAATAGGCGTGACAGTAACCCCCCCCCCCGACAACGCCCGCCAAGGACGAGAAGCGGGCCTGTCCGGGTAGTGAAGATGGATATCACGGATGATGTTGGGATCCAGAATGTCCTCCACCGGAACCCAACACCGCTCCTCTGGGCCATACTGGAGCCGACCCCCACAACGTCGGGAGTCCAGTAGGGATCTGACGACATAGGGGACGGAGGGGTGTCGTGGGGGACAGCATCAGCCAGGGGACCAGGAACCACCGGCCTGAGAATGGAGACATGAAAAGAAGGTGAGATACGGTAGTCACTGGGAAGCTGTAACCTATACGTCCGGAGAACCTTGAACAGCCCCACAAATCGGGGGCTCAACTTCTTGCAGGGCAGGCAGAGTTGGAGGTTCCTGGTAGAGAGCCAGACACGATCCCCAGGATGGAACACGGGAGTCTCACTGCGGTGGCGGTCTGCCTGCTACTTCTGACGGTGGACGGTGCGCCGGAGTCTCATGTGAGCGTCGCTCCACACTTCTTCTGCGCGCCTGAACCACTCATCCACCGCAGGAGCTTCKGTCTTTTCCGGGGTCCATGGAGACAGGGCTGGCTGAAAACCCAGAACACACTGGAAGGGAGTCAGCCCAGTGGAAAAGTGACGTAACGAATTATGGGCGTACTCCACCCATGGATGGAATCGGGCCCACTCTCCCTGCCGGTCCTGGCGGTGACTCCTCAGGAACCTACCCAGTTCCTGGTTCATCCTCTCCACCTGCCCGTTAGACTGAGGCCTATACCCGGAAGTGAGGCCGACCATGACCCCGAGCTTCTCCATAAAGGCTCTCCATACCCGTGATGTGAATTTAGATAAAACTAAATATATTCACGTCACCAAATAAATAATTGATGAAAACTGAGCACAACCTTGAATGTTGTGAAAATTCTGTGCAACTTCCAGCGTGCGTTTACTGTGAACACTTAGGCTGTACCCACTTTAAGTTACAGTTTCAGATGGTGGTTAAGTAGGCTACTGTGGCTATTTGATCATTATGTAGACCTACCAGAGCGGCGTCCCATAATTTTTTTGTTGAAAATGCATCCCATAATATTTTAACATGGAAACAGCTGTTCTATCCTTCAGCCTACAGTAGCAACCAATGTGTGGTGTTCAATGTAGGCCTATATTCTATGAAACTTTTGAAAAAGACATGCAGGGCTTGAAATTAACCTGTGTATCAACTTTTTCTTCAAACTAGGAGGTGACTGAAAATGTTGTTTGATGCAAGAAAGCACTTTACTAAATAAACTGCATTATTATTCCTATGCCATTATTACAGAGAATCAGACAAATTATGGATTTGAACAAATGTGCACGTGGCTACATGCAGCTCTCACTTTGATCTGAAAACAAGCTAATCTACTCACGACCACTCATGCTGTAAACACAGTCCAGTTCAAAGTGAATGGCACAGATCCATATATGGCAATGGTCTATTTGCATATAGGCCCACTGCAGCCCTGATTGGTTATGTCGCACTAGTCTGTAGAGTAGGGGCTGAGTCATGTGTGTCAATAGAATCCTACTCTGATGCATTCTGCCTACAAGAAAATCTCTTTCAAAATTAGATTTGCATACAAAGTCTTGAATAGTTTGTTGTGTTTCGGTATGTTGCATTGAAAGTAGCTAATATTACGTTGATTCAATCACAATTCCCACAGTAAAGGGAAACGTTGATAGAAAGTTGAGTGAACTTGTGCTTAACTGCGCATGGCTGATATTTGGTATATTGACTTCAATACAAAACCTAGGAGGCTCATGGTTCTCACCCCCTTCCATATACTTAAAAAGTAATTATGACAACTTACGGAGGATGTCCTCCAACCTATCAGAGCTCTTGCAGCATGAACTGACATGTTGTTCACCCAATCAAAGAATGAATCTAGTAGTGAAAGCATAAGCTACAGATAGCTAGCACTGCAGTGTATAACATGTGGTGAGTAGTTGACTCTAAGAGAAAGACAATAGTTAAAATTAATTTCTTAAACAAAGGAGAAGCAAGAGAGAGAGCTTACTGTATATTTTTCAGTTCCACTTATATAGCCAATGAATGCAGCTAACTAAACTCCACAAAAAAAGAAATGTCCCTTTTTCAGGACCCTGTCTTTCAAAGATAATTCATAAAAATCTAAATAACTTCACAGATCTTCATTGTAAAGGGTTTTAACACTGTTTCCCATGCTTGTTCAATGAACCATAAACAATGAATTAACATGCGCCTGTGGAACGGTCGTTAAGACACTAACAGCTTACAGACGGTAGGCAATTAAGGTCACGGTTATGAAAACTTAAGACACTAAAGAGGCCTTTCTACTGACTGAAAAAGCACCAGAAGAAAGATGCCCAGGGTCCCTGCTCATCTGCGTGAACGTGAAAGCTCATCACTAAGCTAAGGACCCTGGGACTAAACACCTGTCTCTGCAACTGGATCCTGGACTTCCTGACGGACCGCCCCCAGGTGGTAAGGTTAGGCAACAACACATCTGCCACGCTGATCCTCAACACTGGGGCTCATCAGGGGTCCATGCTTAGTCCCCTCCTGTACTCGCAGTTCACCCACGACTGCGTGGCCAAACACGACTCCAACGCCATCATTAAGTTTGCTGACGACACAAAAGTGGTAGGCCTGATCACTGACAACAATGAGACAGCCTGTAGGGAGGTGGTCAGAGACCTGGCAGTGTGGTGCAAGGACAACACCCTTTCCCTCAATGTGATCAAGACAAAGGAGCTGATCGTGGACTACAGGAAAAGGCGGGCCGAACAGGCCCACATTAACATCAACGGGGCTGTGGTGGAGGGGGTCGAGAGTTTCAAGTTCCTTGAAACTGTCATGGTCCAAACGCACCAAGACAGCCGTGATGAGGGCACGACAACACCCCCCCCCCCCCTCAGGGGACTGAAAGGATTTGGCATGGGTCCCCAGATCCTCAAAAAGTTCTACAGCTGTACCATCGAGAGCATCCTGACCGGTTGCATCACCGCTTGGTATGGCAACTGCTTGGCATCTGACTGTAAGGCTCTACAGAGGGTAGTGCGAATGGCCCAGTACATCACTGGGGTCAAGCTTCCTCTCATCCAGGACCTCTGTACTAAGCAGAGTCAGAGGAAGGCCCCAAAAAATTGTCAAAGACTCCAGTCACCCAAGTCATAGACTGTTCTCTCTGCTACATCTCAGCAAGCGGTACCGGAGCGCCAATTCTAGGAGCAAAAGGCTCCTTAACAGCTCCTACCCCCAAGCCATAAGACTGCTGAACAATTAATAAAATGGCCACCCAGATTTTTTAAATTGACACACCCATCCTTTTGTTTTTACACTGCTGCTACTCGCTGTTCATTATCGATGCATAGTCAATTTACCCTTACCTACACGTACAAAATAACTCAACTAACCTGTACCCCCTGTATACAGTATAGCCTCATTTGTGTGTTACTTTGTCTTTCTTGAACTGCGTTGTTGGTTAAGGGCTTGTAAGTAAGCATTTCACAGTAAGGTCTACACCGGTTCTATTCAGAACATGTGACAAATACCATTTGATTTGATGATTACACCCGAGATCAGGTAGATGCAGGCAAGTGTGCAAGGCGATATTGATTGCGTCACAGTCACCTTGATAACTAAAACATTTCATTCGTAGGCTTGGTTGTAGCAACCTCATGATGGGCATAGGGAAAATTTGAAAATTTAGTATTTTATTAGCAGTGGTGGGAAAAGTACACAATTGTCATACTTGAGTAAAAGTAAAAATACTTTTGTAATGAACACAATGGGAGACAGAGAGCTGGTTTCAAGCGCAGGGCGCAGCAGGTGTTAGTTTGTAAAGGACCACAGGAGGAGGCAGGTAGCTGGATCCAGGGGCAGGCAGAAGGTTGTACACAGGGGGTCCAACAAGGCAACAGTACAGGCAGGGAAAAGGCTAGTAACGTTGTCTGGGAGATCAGGCAATAAGTGGATAACAGGAAATCCAATAGGCTAAAGTACAGGCAGGGAATAGGCTTCGTTAGTGAGGCAGGCAAAAACTATCATACACTGGAGGATTAAATAACAGGAAACCCACTGCTCCAACTAGAAGTATGTCACAAAACAAACAATACCTCACAACTATGGGGTGCAAGGAACTGAACTAAATAGTGTGTGATAATGACATACAGGTGTGTGAACAGGTGATCAGAATTCAAGTGATTGGGATCTGGAGAGTGAGCTGCGTTCAGGGGATCTATGTGTTTGAGAGTGTGAGCTGGAAAGTGGGCTGGAAAGGGACAATGAAAGACACAATACAGAACATTCATAGACAATATCAGCTCAAGGTCAGAACTACATAGCCAGCAGCATACCACCCTGCATACCACTGCTGGCCTGCTTCTGAAGCTAAGCAGGGTTGGTCCTGGTCAGTCCCTGGATGGGAGACCAGATGCTGCTGGAAGTGGTGTTGGAGGGCCAGTAGGAGGCACTCTTTCCTCTGGTCTAAAAAAAAATATCCCAATGCCCCAGGGCAGTGATTGGGGACACTGCCCTGTGTCGGGTGCTGTCTTTCGGATGGGACGTTAAACGGGTGTCCTGACTCTCTGAGGTCATTAAAGATCCCATGGCACTTATTGTAAGAGTAGGGGTGTTAACCCTGGTGTCCTGGCTAAATTCCCAATCTGGCCCTCAAACCATCACGGTCACCTAATAATCCCCAGTTTACAATTGGCTCATTCATCCTGTAACTATTCCCCAGGTTGTTGCTGCAAATGAGAATGTGTTCTCAGTCAACTTACCTGGTAAAATAAACATAAATTTAAAAATGGCATACGAAGCCCACATATCAATACATACAAACAAAATATCTAGGCCAAATAGGGGAGTTGCTTTGTCTGTTTTTTTAACCATATTTGCTGTTCATTTGGGAAATATGAGATGGAAGGGAGTTCCATATAATGTCTCTGTTTAATACTGTACGCTTTCTTGAATTTTTTTCTGGATTTGGGGACTGTGAAAAGACCCCTGGTGGCATGGCTGGTGGGGTAAGCGTGTGTGTCAGTGCTGTGTTGACTATGTAAACAAATTTACATTTTCAGCACATTAATGTTTCTTTTGAAAATAAGAGTTGCAGTCAGTCTCTCCTCAACTCTTAGCCAAGAGAGACTGGCATGCATAGTATTTATATTAGCCCTCCGATTACAATAAAAAGCAAGACGTGCCCTTGTTCTGGGCCAGCTGCAGCTTAACTATGTCTTTCTTTGCAGCACTTGAGCCTGCAGGAGTTGCTTTTTTTAGTGTGGTGTCAAAAAAGCAGAGCATCTCTTTACTATGGACAGACCTCTCCCTATCTTTACAACCATTGAATCTACATGTTTTGACCATGACAGTTTACAATCTAAGGTAAAAACACCAAGTCATTGAATCTTCTCAACTTGTTCAACGGCTACATTTTAATGCAGGCTTTAAGGCAACAACACATTTGAAAGGGGGTGTAGAATTTCTATAGGCACTGTAAGATGAGTGGCTGGTATTTGCAAGTTTGATAAACATATTTTTTATATATATTTTTACTTTTAACGTTATTTTTTTGTTGTATTTTTACAAAGCAAAAGTATTTGAAGTCACAAGTTTTCTAGTGACTTTACAGAAGCACGGATCACGTGGTCCACCAGGCATCAGCTGATGACTTCCTTGTTGCCGTTCTGTTTGTCGTCAGATAAGAGCAATTGCAGAAGCGCTTCCTTTCATCCAAGAACGGACGCGCTGGTCTTGGTCTTGTTTATGTCAAATTGTGGATTAAGAAGGTACTTTGACACGTTTAATAACTCACTTTAATATAGAACGTACAGCTTTTTAATTATACTAATGCTCTTGCTAGCTAGCCATCAAGCTAACTTTAATCTAAATACCAGACTGTAGTGCCATTGCGGTAAACCTCCTTTTAGCTAGCTACAGTAACGTTAGAGTATCCTGAAATTATGTATGTAGTTTTAGGCTACGTTTTTCGATATCAACGTAGTCGATAATCCAGTCAGTCCCTGCGGAACTATAATGATTGGGCGTCAGTAAAGTTGCAGTTTCTCTTCCCCCCCCCACCCCCCCAAATAACATCGCAAATTAATTTTGTCTTGACTAATTTGTAGAATTTTGCAGCTGTGTCCCACTCCTCTGCCGTCGCTAACATTCCATCCATGAGTACCTCAGACAGTGAAGAGGACTCCTACAATGAGAGGACAGCTCTGGTTGCATCCGAGATACCTTCTGTGCCATCTTACCAACAAGACCCTGACCAACCCCAGCCTGCAGACATGGAGCCCAGGGTAGGTGTCCTCTGCACTGTTGGGAAAATGCCCTTCCCAGAGCAGGGACACCGTAGAGCCATTGAATTGATCCATCTTAATTGTTCTTTGTGATTCCTTGTATCCTATCTCCTCTCCTCCTTTGCAAATGTATTGGAGGAGATGGTCCAAGGTCCCTCCCTGCACCCTCCCCAACGCATTTTGAGAAGTCGGCAAGGGGAGAGGATGCAAGGAATTTAGGATGACTTGAGAATGAGYCTTTGAATCAAGTGTCCGCAACTCTTGGATAGTGGTGATTGTGATGAATATATACTGTGGGTATCACAGCCACTACTTGCTATTTTCTGTTTAAACCTTCATAGTGCAATAATAACACTATTATTCACACCATGTACTATTTCTATGTAATAAGCAATGCTAGAAAGTGCTCCATTACCTTGCAGCGCCGCCTGGTGGCCCCAGAGCCTGCAGCTGAACCCCCCAGCCTGGACAGGAGTGCCGTGGAGCGGGAGCCCGTAGACCTGGAGGAAGAGGAGGAGCACACCCTCAAGTACGGCGCCAAGCATGTCATCATGCTGTTCGTCCCCGTCACCCTTTGCATGGTGGTCGTCGTAGCCACCATCAAGTCGGTCAGCTTCTACACTGAGAAGAACGGACAGCAGCTGTAAGTGTTTTTTTCCGTTTAGTAGCCTAGCTTAGGTTATGTTCTGAGGTATAAAACGGACAGAAGTGGGGAGGGGCTGCTACCTGTACCTATTCCAATAAGAATTGCACATTTTTGTGTTCCATTTCAAAACGTTTTCTGTTGTGTGCCCTAATGAACACGACCCAGTGTAATATGAGAAGAGATGCTTCTTTGCGTGATAATATGAGATGAGATGCTTCTATGCAGGACATTATGAGAAGCGGTGGTTCTCGCATATCTTTATGACAGAACCTTAAGGGAACTTTTCCTGTGATTTGACACTGACATGCTTAGAACTTAGTAGACACTAAAGTCTTTATAACTTGAGTATGTTACACGACAGGTTTTCCCACGATTTAGTAGAAGCTAAATTCATATCTATCTCACTGGAACTAAGGCTAAATTAGGGTTGGTCAACCCTCCCTCTGGTCATAGGGAGCTACTGGGTGTGCAGGCTTTTGCTCCAGCCCTACTATAACAGCCTAAAATCCAGAACCTGATTTTGTAGAATAAGGTGTGTTTGAGTATGGCTGCAGCAAAATCCTGCAGGAGGGTAGCTAGCTAGTAATCTGAGAAGGAGGGTTGGCCACTCATGAGATAAATATTAGGTGTAGATAATATTAGGTTTAGAGTGAAGTTGCACCTAGATGCTGATCCAAGGTCAGTTCTGCATTTCCCCCACTAAAAGTTAAGGTTAGGATTGGGGGAGGTGAAGCTGATCCTAGATCTGTACCTAGGGAGAAACTACACCACGGAAGATAGCATTTGCGTCAGGCCGATTTTCATGATTGTTGATTTGACTCTGGCCCTGTTAGGATCTATACGCCGTTCACAGAGGACACAGACACAGTGGGTGAGCGGCTGCTCAACTCTGTGCTCAACACCATCATCATGATCAGCGTCATCGTGGTCATGACCATCTTCTTGGTCGTGCTCTACAAGTACCGCTGCTACAAGGTGAGACAGACCAAGGGTATATTCAGTAATGTGAAACATTCTGAACATTGCAGATAGAATACCAGGGAATTGTGTCCACTCTATTCATTCTGTCTGACAGGTAATCATATCTGTTGTTTTACACCCTACATTTCTATCTAAACATTCTGTAATGTTACATCCTCCTGAACAGGCCCCAAGCTTGGAGTGCTATATTCTAATGCTCTGTGTCGTCCTAGTTCATTCATGGATGGCTCATCCTGTCCTCGCTGATGATGCTCTTCTGGTTCAGCTTCATGTACCTGGGGTGAGTGTACATCCCTGGAATTGTTTGTAGTCAGCCGTATGGTATTATGTTGCCTGGCTGTTGTGGTTGTTTCAAGGAGAGAGTGGGACAGGAAGGCTGTCTCATATATAGGCTCTTTATATGGGCTTGGTTCATGGCTCTGGTCAAAGGTAGTGCACTATATAGGGAATAGGATGTCACTTGTTTTACACCCCAACGCACCAAATACATTTGGGACAGTAAACTGGAAGTGCTTCTCTGCACTATGGTTATTCTGGGCTAGTTAAATTGTGTGTGTGTGTGTGGCCACACAATGCTTGCGTTAGCCGGGCGTTATTGATACACACAGCAAGGGGAACTGATACAGCTGCTTCGTTGGAAGCAGAACTTGTTAATTAGAACCTAACAATACATATTTTCAGAGTTAAAAACTTGACGGACCCTATGAAAGCTCAAACCAAGTATATTCTTCCCAGAGGGTCAATACAGCTGCATCAGACAAAGACATGTTTAGAATAATTGTGGTTATGTGTACCCCACTTTGGCTAAACTTAGTTTCCTGCCTAGCAATAAAGGTACAAAGTGATACTGGTAATACACTTTTCTTTCTCCCTTAATGTGACATGACCTGACCTCGACCCCCTTCATCACTAATCCATGGCTCTCTCCCCTTGTCAATGCTGCCACGTGATCGTTTCCCCTGCACTCAGCACATTCCAAGCTTAATTGCACACGCAAATACCTTCCTCCTACAGATAACCATTAACTTCTGGTGTAGACCCTCTAAATCTAAGCACTCAAAATTTCAATAGGATACCTGATAATTAACCCTATCCCAAGTTTGAGTTAGTACCCAGAATCCATCAGTATTTTGATGCTACTTTTCTCTGTGGTTATTGACAATTTTCCCAAAAATATTGCCTTAAAGCAATTTCCACCACACTAGTGTATTAAGTAACTTTGTTGGCTCAAACTTCTCCCCATTCTGCTTTTGTTATTTAAAGAACTGTCTGACCGATCTGAAAGATCACCTTAGTCCCTGGGCCAGAGATTTAACTTCAACAGAACGCCACTGTCTTCGCTTATAGTACCAGTCAAACGTTTGGAAACACCTACTCATTCCAGGGTTTTTCTTTATTTTTACTATTTCTACATTTTAGAATAATAGTGAAGACATCAAAACTATGAAATAACACATATACAGTCATGTAGTAACCAGAAAAGTGTAAAACAAATCAAAATATGTTATATTTCAGATTCTTCAAAGTAGCCACCCTTTGCCTTGATGACAGCTTTGCACACTCTTGGCATTCTCTCAACCAGCTTCATGAGGTAGTCACCTGGAATGCATTTAAATTAATTAGGTGTGCTTTAAGTTAATTTGTGGATTTTTTCCCTCCTTGATGCATTTGAGCCATTTAGATGTGTTGTGACAAGATAGGGGTGGCATACAGAAGATAGCCCTATTTGGTAAAATATCAAGTCCATATTATGGCAAGAACAGCTCAAATAAGCAAAGAGAAACGACAGTCCATCATTACTTTAAGACATGAAGGTCAGTCAAACCGGAAAATTTCAAGAACTTTGAACATTTCTTCAAGTGCAGTCGCAAAAACCATCAAGTGCTATGATGAAACTGGCTCTCATGAGAACCACCACAGGTAAGGAAGACCCAGAGTTACCTCTGCTGAAGAGGATAAGTTCATTGGAGTTACCAGCATCAAATTGCAGCCCAAATAAATGCTTCACAGAGTTCAAGTAACAGACACATCTCAACATCAACTGTTCAGAGGAGATTGCGTGAATCAGGCCTTCATGGTCAAATTGCTTCAAAGAAACCACTACTAAAGGACACTAATAAGAAGAAGTGACTTGCTTGGGCCAAGAAACATGAGCAATGGACATTAGACCGGTGGAAATCTGTCCTTTGTTGTTGTAAGTCCAAATTTGAGATTTTTGGTTCCAACTGCTGTGTCTTTGTGAGACGCAGAGTAGGTGAATGGATGATCTCTGCATGTGTGGTTCCCACCGTGAAGCATGGAAGAAGTGTGGGGGTGATTTGCTGGTGACACTGTCTGTGATTTATTTAGAATTCAAGGCACTGTCACGGCTGTTGGAAGGAGAGGACCAAGGTGCAGCGTGGTGTACATTTTCTTTAATAAATCAAAATGACGTCGAACAAAACAATAAACATTACAAAAACAAACCGTGAAGCTCAAAGGCTATGTGCCCTAAACAAAGTCAACTTCCCACAATGACAGGTGGAAAAGGGGCTACATAAGTATGGTTCCCAATCAGAGACAACGATAGACAGCTGTCCCTGATTGAGAACCATACCCGGCCAAAACATAGAAAATCATAGAAAAACAAAACATAGAATGCCCACCCCAAATCATCACACCCTGATCAAACCAAAAAGAGACATAAAAAGGATCTCTAAGGTCAGGGCGTGACAGTACCCCCCCCTGGCCGCTAAACCTATAGGGGAGGGTCTGGGTGGGCATCTGTCCGCGGCGGCGGCTCAGGTGCGGGACGCAGACCCCACTCCACCGCTGGCTCACCCCACTTTGGTGGCACCTCTGGTGCGGGGACCCTTGCTGCCGACCCCGGACTGGGGACCCTCGTAGCGGGCCCCGGGCTGGAGGCCATCTCTGGGGGCTCCGGGCTGGGCGCAGGCACACAGGAGACCTGGCTCTGGGAGCAGGCACAGGACTCACCAGGCTGGGGAGACATACAGGAGGCCTCTTCCTTGGCCGAGGCACCGGATACACTGGGCCGTGGAGGCGCACTGGCAGTCTCGAGCGTAGAGCTGGCACCACCCGTTCTGGATGGATGCCCACTTCCACCCGGCAAATGCGGGACGCTGGCACCGAGCACACCGGCCTGTGAATGCTCGGCCGAGACACAGTGCGCATCACCCCATAGCACGGGGCCTGACCAGTCACATGCTCGCCACGGTAAACATGGGGAGTTGGCTCAGGTCTCCAACCTGACTCTGCCAAACTCCCCGTGTGGGCTGCCTCTCGGGCTTCCTTGCCAGCCGTGTTCCCTCATAACGTTGCCGCTCCGCCTTAGCTGCCTCCAGTTCCTCCCGTGGACGGCGATACTCCCCAGCCTGCCTCCAGGGTCCCTTACCATCCAGGATCTCCTCCCATGTCCAGTAGTCCTCTTTACCACGCTGCCTGGTCCTTTGGTGGTGGGAAGTTCTGTCACTGCTGTTGAAGGATGAGGACCAAGGTGCAGCGTGGTGAGCATGAATTTTACTTTATTTAAGAATGACGCTGACAAAAAACAATAAACCATACAAAACAAACTGTGAAGCTAAAGGCAATAGTGCCAACAAACAAAGACAACTTCCCACAATGACAGGTGGAAAAACGGCTACCTAAGTATGGTTCCCAATCAGAGACAACGATAGACAGCTGTTCCTGATTGAGAACCATACCCGGCCAAAACATAGAAATAGAACATCATAGAAAAACAAAACATAGAATGCCCACCCCAAATCACACCCTGACCAAACCAAAAAGAGACATAAAAATGATCTCTAAGGTCAGGGCGTGACAGGCACACTTAACCAGCATGGCTACGACCGCATTCTGCAGAGATATGCCATCTCATCTGGTTTGGGATTAGTGGGACTATCATTTTGTTTTTCAACAGGACAATGACCCAACACACCTCCAGGCTGTGTAAGGGCTATTTGACCAAGAAGGAGAGTGATGGAGTGCAGCATCAGATGACCTGGCCTCCACAATCACCCAACCTCAACCCAATTGAGATGGTTTGGGATGAGTTGGATCGCAGAGTGATGGAAAAGCAGCCAACAAGTGCTCAGCATATGTGCGAACTCCTTCAAGACTGTTGGAAAAGCATTCCTCATGAAGTTGGTTGAGAGAATGCCAAGAGTGTGTAAAGGGTGGCTACTTTGAAGAATCTAAAACACAAAATATATATTTTGATTTGTTTAACACTTTTTTTGGTTACTACTTGATTCCATATGTTATTTCATAGTTTTGATGTATTCACGATTATTCTACAATGTAGAAAATAGTAAAAATAAAGATAAACCTTTGAGTAGGTGTGTCTAAACTTTTGACTGGTACTGTACATCAACGCAGCATTCTAATTACTCAGTTCACACGCTGGATGGGAGCATCTCAACAGTTTAATGTGAATTCCTCATCCTAAAAGATAGGACAGATGAAAGGAAGGGTATACATCTGTCCTACTCAGATCACTATGGATGAAGGATAGGAGGTGAGGAAAGGAAGCCACTAGTGATCATTGAGATACATCCCTTGTCTGTAAAGCGGTTTGAGGTTTGAATGCACTTTAAATTAAGTTCGATTTGACATGTCTCTCTCCTCCTATCCAGGGAGGTATTTAAAACCTACAACTTGGCCATGGATTACCCCACAGTAGCCATGATCATCTGGAACTTTGGGGCGGTAGGAATGATCTGTATACACTGGAAGGGGCCTCTGCAGCTGCAGCAGGCCTACCTCATCGCCATCTCGGCCCTCATGGCCCTAGTGTTCATCAAGTACCTGCCCGAGTGGTCCGCCTGGGTCATCCTGGGAGCCATCTCCGTCTACGGTGAGTAGGAGGGCTCAGAGTACATATTGCTGTTGGTTTATACTATCTGGCATCGTCCGGAAACAACCCCTAGCAATTTAGTCTCTAGTCTAGACACTGAGATGATTTGAAACGATTGGATAGATATAAGGGCCTTGAATAGATAATAATTTCCACTTAGCATATCCCTAGACAAGGTGGAGGTTCCATCTTTTGTCTAGAAATGTAGAAGATTTGAAAGTATTGGTGGTGCAAGGTCCTTGGATGGGTATAAATTCCAACTAGCCTATCCCAGTGTGAATGTACTATCCTATTCCGTATACCTATCTAATCCTTTTCAGATCTTTGTGAATAGCCAAGAGGGGTAGAGACTACAGGTTGTTTCTGGACTGACCCTTTGATTTAATGGCATAGGTGTTAAATTGATGCGTCTTTTTAACTGTGATGGTAGACCAGTTATCATGCTGCTGTACAGACCTCGACTATTAGCTGAGCACCATCTATCAAAAAAGTGTGCTATTTCATCATGTATAAATGTTGCAATCATTCTTCCAGTAGTTCAGTACCTTTTTTTTTTTTGCTCATTCAGAAATTCCTGTGTCATGCTTCTGTCCTTTGTTTGCAGATTTGGTTGCGGTCTTGTGCCCTAAAGGTCCTCTCAGGATGCTTGTAGAGACCGCACAGGAGCGTAACGAGCCCATCTTCCCTGCTCTCATATATTCATGTAAGTACAAGGTTTTGTACATTGGGGCACACCGTAGCAAACTGTTTTGCAACAGAAAGTGTATCTTGTTAAACAAGTTCAGGGGGTGTATTCTCTTCAAACCAAACGGAACAAAGAGACCTACCTGAATTTGTCCAATAAATTAATTTCATTTTTTGTTGCAAAAATGTTTTGCTACCATACGAGCGTTTTCTTCATTTTTACAATTCTATGACATTTTTTAAAATGTTGGTTGCTTATATTTGTCCTTTTTGATGTTTAAAAAAAAAATCTCCCTATTCCCCCTGAGACACTCTCGAGAGTGTGGTCACGGCCACAGTCTGCCATTATCATCTGGAGTAATTTAGGGTTACGTGCTTTGCTTAAGTGCACATAATGAACAAGACCCAACTCTGAGGGAATAGGCATCATGCAAAGTAGCGGCTCCTTGTCTTGGTGCACGGGGGCCCTTTATGAGTGTTTGTTTTAGTTCAATTTAGATTTGACCAAAATGTCTGTTTTGGTTTCTTTGAGTTGGTTCTCGAGCCTTTGGTATGGTTCGTAATTTCCTTCAATAAGAATGCCTTTCGACCAAAATTATGAGTCTTGCAGAATTGCACCAGTTTACTAATAGGACTTTCAATTGTTTTTAGCTGCCATGATATGGATGGTTGGGATGGCCAACCCAGCAAGAAATGCAGAGCCCACAAATCAAGATACAGGTATGTTTTGTCTAATTTCTGCTTATAACACTTTGGCTTTAATAATGCTCAGTTTGTTCCTAGTCTCAACTATATACAGTGGGGAGAACAAGTATTTGATACACTGCCGATTTTGCAGGTTTTCCTACTTACACAGCATGTAGAGGTCTGTAATTTTTTATCATAGGTACACTTCAACTGTGAGAGACGGAATCTAAAACAAAAATCCAGAAAATCACATTGTATGATTTTTAAGTAATTAATTAGCATTTTATTGAGAGAGATTAACAACACCTAGCTGTCATGGATTAAAATCCTGCAGCGCACGCAAGGTCCCCTGCCAAGCCAGCGCATGTCCAGGCACGTCCGAAGTTTGGCCAATGACCATGCTGGATGAACCAGAGGGAGGATGGAGAAGGTCATGTGGTCTGATGGAGAAGGTCATGTGGTCTGATGAGACAAAAATAGAGAAAATGATTTCATGGCTTTAGAAGCTTCTGAAAGGCTAATTGACATAATTTGAGTCAATTGGAGGTGTACCTGTGGATGCATTTCAAGGCCTACCTTCAACTCAGTGCCTTTTTTGCTTGACATCATGGGAAAATTAACAGGAAATCAGCCAAGACTTCAGAAAAAATTGTAGACCTCCACAAGTTCTGGTTCATCCTTGGGAGCAATTTACAAAACCTGAAGGTACCACGTTCATCTGTACAAACAATAGTATGTATAAACACCATGGACCACGCAGCCGTCATACCACTCAGGAAGGAGACGCGTTCTGTCTCCTAGAGATGAATGTACTTTGGTGCGAAAAGTGAAACAAAAATATAACTTTTTGGCCATAATGACTATCATTATGTTTGGAGGAAAAGGGGGAGGCTTGCAAGCCGAAGAACACCATCCCAATGTAAAGCACTGGTGTGGCAGCATCATGTTGTGGGGGTGCTTTGCTGCAGGAGGGACTGGGGCACTTCACAAAATGATGACATCATGAGGCAGGAAAAATGATGTGGATATATTGAAGCAACATCTTAAGACATCAGTCAGGAAGTTAAAGCTTGGTCGCAAATTGGTCTTCCAAATGGACAATGACCCAAGCATACTTCCAAAGTCGTTCCAAAGTACAACAAGAGTCAAGGTATTGGAGTGGCCATCCACAAAGCCCTGACCTAAATCCTATAGAAAATGTGTGGGCAGAACTGACAAAGCG
>NC_036838.1:8879284-8892928 GCF_002910315.2 Salvelinus sp. IW2-2015 | reverse complement strand
AGCGTGTGCGAGCAAGGAGGCCTACAAACCTGACTCAGTTACACCAGCTCTGTCAGGAGGAATGGGCCAAAATTCACCCAACTTATTGTGGGAAGCTTGTGGAAGGCTACCAGGAACATTTGACCCAAGTTAAACAATTTAAAGGCAATGCTAGCAAATACTAATTGAGTGTATGTAAACTTCTTACCCACTGGAAATGTGTTGAAAGAAATAAAAGCTGAAATAATAAATCATTCTCTCTACTATTATTCTGACATTTCACATTCTTAAAATAAAGTGGTGATCCTAACTGACCTAAGACAGGGAATTTTTACTAGGATTAAATGTCAGGAATTGTGAAAAATTGAATTTTTAAATGTATTTGGCTAAGGTGTATGTTAACTTCTGACTTCAACTGTATGTATGTATGTATGTWTGTAYAGTTGAAGTTGGAAGTTTACATACACCTTAGCAAAATAAATTTAAACTCAGTTTTTCACAATTCCTGATTTATTTAGATTTTCCCATGATGTCAAGCAAAGAGGCGCTGAGTTTGAAGGTAGGCCTTGAAATACATCCACATGTACACCTCCAATTGACTCAAATTATGTCAATTAGCATATCAGAAGCTTCTAAAGCCATGACATAATTTTCTGGAATTTTCCAAGCTGTTTAAAGGCACAGTCAACTTAGTGTATGTAAACTTCTGACCCACTAGATACAGTGAAATAATCTGTCTGTGAACAATTGCTGGAAAARTTACTTGTGTCATGCACAAAGTAGATGTCCTAACCGACTTGCCAAAACTATAGTTTAATTAACAAGAAATTTGGGGAGTGGTTGAAAAACAAGTTTTAATGACTCCAACCTAAGTGTATGTAAACTTCCGACTTCAACTCTGTGTGTGTGTCTATGGTTTCAAAGGTTTCTCATTAACGTTTTTTGGATGAGTGCACTGTAGATTTGAATGAAGGACTTAAAATTAATAAACTTTTGCCATTTTCGGTTCCTCAGATGAGGAGGCACATCAGAGTGAGGGCAGCGCCCTGGCGAGCGACTGGGTGGAGCCAGAGACTCAAGTGTCCTCAGGGATGAACAGGTCCTACTCAACCGAGGACGACCTAGACGAGGAAGACCGTGAGTACTTCTGAATCCTAAATCAACCACTAGCCCCTACCCCTTAGGCACAGGATCTGAAAGGATCGGATAGGTGTAAGCAATGGTGGTGAACATTACACCAAGCCTATCAAAATGCAGCCATTTGCCATTTCTATCCAATCCTTTCAGATCTCCACAAATGTATAGGGGGTATGGTTCTAGGGGTTGATTGGGGATTGGACGAACATCTCCCATAGCAAAAAAAAATGTCCTCAATTATTTTTTAGAATTTGTAATAAATGTGTTTTCTTATGGTGTGAAACTAATCCAAATGGACATGCTGTCTTGTGGTATAATCTGCAGGAGGAGTCAAGCTGGGACTGGGGGACTTCATCTTCTACAGTGTGCTGGTGGGGAAGGCTGCCTCCACCGGAGGAGACTGGAACACCACGCTGGCCTGCTTCGTGGCCATTCTCATAGTGAGTGTTGCAGTCAGAAAAACAAAGTGTTGGAGAAGAAAGTAAAAGTGCATTATGTGCCATGTAAAAAAAAGCTAATGTTTAAGTTCCTTGCTCAGAACATGAGAACATATGAAAGCTGGTGGTTCCTTTTAACATGAGTCTTCAATATTCCCAGGTAAGAAGTTTTAGGTTGTAGTTATTATAGGAATTATAGGACTATTTCTCTCTATACCATTTGTATTTCATATACCTTTGACTATTGGATGTTCTTATAGGCACTTTAGTATTGCCAGTGTAACAGTATAACTTCCGTCCCTCTCCTCGCCCCTACCTGAGCTCGAACCAAGAACACATCGACAACAGCCATCCTCGAAGCATTGTTACCCATCGCTCCACAAAAGCAAAGCAAGGGGAACAACTACTTCAAGGTCTCAGAGCGAGTGACGTCACCGATTGAAACGCTATTAGTGCGCACCCCGCTAACTAGCTAGCCATTTGACATCGGTTACACCGGCCTAATCTCGGGAGTTGATAGGCTTGAAGTCATAAACAGCTCAATGCTTGAAGCACAGCGAAGAGCTGCTGGCAAACGCACGAAAGTGCTGTTTGAATGAATGCTTACGAGCCTGCTGCTGCCTACCACCGCTCAGTCAGACCGCTCTATCAAATCATAGACTTAATTATAACATAATAACACACAGAAATACGAGCCTTAGGTCATTAATATGGTCAAATCCGGAAACTATCATTTCGAAAACAAAAGGTTTATTCGTTCAGTGAAATATGGAACCGTTCCGTATTTCATCTAACGGATGGCATCCCTAAGTCTAAATATTGCTGTTACATTGTACAACCTTCAATGTTATGTCATAATTATGTACAATTCTGGCAAATTAATTACGGTCACTGTTAGGAATAAATGGTCTTCACACAGTTCGCAACGAGCCAGGCGGCCCAAACTGCTGCATATACCCTGACTGCTTGCACGGAACGCAAGAGAAGTGACACAATTTCCCTAGTTAAAAGAAATTCATGTTAGCAGGCAATATTAACTAAATATGCAGGTTTAAAAATATATACTTGTGTATTGATTTTAAAGAAAGGCATTGATGTTTATGGTTAGGTACACATCGGTGTAACGACAGTGCTTTTTTCGCGAATGCGCTTGTTAAATCATCACCCGTTTGGCGAAGTAGGCTGTGATTCGATGAGAAATTAACAGGCACCGCATCGATTATATGCAACGCAGCACACGCTAGATAAACTAGTAATATCATCAACCATGTGTAGTTAACTAGTGATTATGTTAAGATTGATTGTTTTTTTATAAGATAAGTTTAATGCTAGCTAGCAACTTACTTTGGCTTCTTGCTGCAGTCGCGTAACAGGTAGTCAGCCTGCCATGCAGGCTCCTCGTGGAGTGCAATGTAAGGCAGGTGGTTAGAGCGTTGGACTAGTAACCGGAAGGTTGGAAGATCGAATCCCCGAGCTGACAAGGTAAAAATAGTTCGTTCTGCCCCTGAACAAGGCAGTTAACCCACCGTTCCTAGGCCGTCATTGAAAATAAGAATGTGTTCTTAACTGACTTGCCTAGTTAAATAAAGGTAAAAATGTATAATCATTTGGCCACAATTGATGTCCAAAAATGCCGATTACCGATTGTTATGAAAACTTGAAATCGGCCCTAATTAATCGGCCATTCCGATTAATCGTTCGACCACTAGTGTGGACTGTATTATTATGCATACTGGATGGACTGGTTACCTTATTCTACACTCCAAACGTTCTATCCATGAGTCTGGGAGTGAACGTATAGGCCTAGGTGATGCTGTTGGTTCATTGATTGTGCAGAGTGGCTTAAAGAGTTAGCCTACAATTATAGTGAATAACTTTATTTGTTTTTTCCAGTTGTATTTTTAATTGTTCAGTTGCATGTCTGTACGAATGTTCATGATAAGCAGACTCATAGTAAACTAGAAAGGCAGTTCCAGCAGAAACTTTGGAATGGGTGTTGATTGCTAGCCTATTTAGTGTGGTGGCTAAGCTGAGATAGCCCTAAAAATTGTATGATAAAGCACCAAATGTGGCCCATTTTGTGGATTTGAAATGTTCTTTAATGAGTCCCTGTGTCTCACAGGGACTCTGCCTCACTCTTCTGCTGCTGGCCATATTCAAGAAGGCCCTCCCAGCTCTCCCTATCTCCATCACCTTTGGCCTGGTCTTCTACTTCTCTACAGACAACCTGGTCCGCCCCTTTATGGACAACCTCGCTGCCCACCAGTTCTACATCTGACTTCCCATCTGGGGGTCAATGGAACGCACAWCAATTTTTTCCCCCACGCCTGTTCTCGTGTTTTCCACCAATGGTAGTCTGTGAGCAAGGATTTGATTGGGGGGACTATAATGCTTTTTAATCAGATTATGTATATTTTGCTAACAGGTCACCACAAATGAGGGTAAAATGCATCTAGGATTGTTTCATGTGGCAGATGTACAGTAATACATTGATACAAGACGGGTGTATCGGTCTGTCTCAGTTCTTATTTTCCAGATATAGGATGGCGTCAAGTTGTTTCTTCTCATTAGATAAGTCAATTTTGATAAAATGCAGGTCAGAAACAGGACATTGTGAATTATCAGGAGAAATCACATTTGTTATTACGCAMTATACATCAATTTGAATTAGGCATTTATGTTCCACTCAACCAACTTTGGGTTATTTTGAGGATAACTTGGCACTTCAATAGATCACAAGTGAAGTGGTAACTTGAACAGTCAAAACATAATGCAGTGATCCATTAAAATCAATTCCCCCTCAAATATCTGCTCAAGGCTACTGGTTTTTAAAGGGGCAGTGCAGGCCGAAACTTGATTTTCAATTTTTTTATATTTTCATTTTGAGTTCAAAATAACTAAAATTGTGAAAATGATAATGCTGCCTTTCTTAGTGTAAGAGTTTTTTTTTTTTTTTTTTTACACGTGGAATTTCAGCCTGTTCAGGTGGGATGGAGCTGTCTCTTATACACATCTAGATGTGTATAAGAGACAGCCATTGAGGTCACTGAGTGTATTTGGTGTTATTTTCATGAAATAAACAGTAATTTATTAGACAGAGTGATTAAAAAATTACATTAAAACTGCATGGGAGCTTTAATGTCTTGAGAAAGCGGAAACCCAAAAAGTCAAATATATTTTAGGGCTTCACTTCGAGAGTAGTTTTTACTTGATAAATGAGGTATCAAGATTCCAACCCCCTATTGCCCTTCTGTAAATAAGTGAATTAAATAAATAGAACAAGCATAGATTAAAATKAAAGTTTTGTTTGAGGCACTCTTCAACAATTGATTCAATCTTGTATGACTCGTAGGAAATTATTTAACTTGACATTTTTTATTTTCTAATTGTAAAAAAAAATCTAAATGGAAGTCAAAGCATACTCCAGTTTGCTAATTGCTGCAGAGTTGCCATGTATTGTGAAGGAGGGTGCCAAAAGGTGTAGGGTGATGTTGCCCATAGATACTGCTCTTGGTTCAGTTTTGCATTTCCCCACTAATGATTAAGTTTAGGATTGGGGAGCGGCTGATGCTAGATCTGTACTTAGGGGAAACATTATCCCGGAGTGCTCAAACAAACATGAAGCATTGTTTTCTGTTTATCAGTTTGTATTGCAGTCTAGGTTCTAACTGCTCACTGAAGACCAACTTGGTAGTAAAATACCGGTCTGCTGTTTGGAGTGCATTTACATGCAATGAGTGTGTAGTCTTTATATTGAAAATATATCTTTTATAGAATGTAATAATGGCGTAACATTTTATTTATCTTAATACACCTAAATKAATTTCTCGATGTATTTTCTTTTTTTGTTGTACTTTTTTCATTGTGGTGTGCAATAAAGTGGTACATCTGCTAAATTAATTCCAAGAGCAGAAATCTAACAATGGATGAAAGGGTGATTCTAAAATGACAGTTTAGGGTTATTTAGCACCAACTTCCTTGTTTGTATTTCTTATGATTAATAGAATGGAGTTTGGGGCGTCCTAGATTGACCCTTTTATCAAAGGGGCTCATCACCAGCTCTGTAGCTCAACTAGTGGTAGAATAAAACATGGCACTGGAATGATGCATGTGTCATTTGGCAATATGAAAACATGACATTGTTAATTAGAAAGCAATGTTTCCTCTTGTAAGCATTTTGGTAAATGGACTGAATTTGAATTTAGAAAAATTTGCCCTGAAGGGGACCATGATGCAAGGGAACTAGAGGTGCAACGTAGTTGGTGTCTTTTGTATATATTAGTTTACCTCTGACATTTGCCCTAAAAGAAGAGTACCATATTTCCCTGCAGCACCATCTTTATTATGGTTTAAAAAACTACATACAGTATCATTAGCAAACATAACCAATGACAAACAACCATTTCCTTGATTTTAAACAGATGGCCTCAAAGTGCACATTTCCATCCGCCTGGAGCTTAATTTCGATCTTCAAACTGTGATTTGTTCTTGAGAAGRAAGGCTGCTAAGAATTCAATAGGATTTGCAGGTCTGAAAGAGAAGACAAAATGGAGAACGTCACATCTTTAACAAAGTCTGGTAGCTTGAAAGTTACTTGAAACCCAAATGCTCTTCCCTTTTCATAGTACTGCTTGTTCTATACATTTTTTACAAATACATTTCCAAGCATTTCATGTAGAAATGTGAAAAAGATCTGAGCCCCTGCAAAGACATTTTCAACATACCTTTCCTTGGCCAGCACAGATAAGCCTTGAAGAAGAATGGGCACCACTGTCTGATCCAAATATGCCCTCGTGGGGAGCGACTGCAGATCCACCTTCTGTTTGGAGACCTTCTCTGTGTTGGCTTTCTCATTTTCCACTATTCTCTACATAATGTGGTGGTGAAAGAGGAAGCAGAGATACAGAAATATCAACAGTTACCGCCACTATTCATGCATGTAAGCATCTCAAAAGTGCTCAGAATTGCAATCTCATACAATGTAGACTCATACCTGGATGTTTTCCGTCAGTCCATATTCAGAATGGGGGGTTTCAGCTGTCTAAAAAGGAGCAGAAATATGTATTTATTTAAAAATTGTCTATCAAACACGCCATTTAAATGAAGAGAACCACTTAAAATCCCTAACTACATCTGCATTAGACTTACTGGAGTGTGCACCTCCATAGATTGGTCTGCGTCCGTGTGATCTGAGAGAAACATACATTAACGTCAGCTACCTACATTCTAGGCAATAGGAAGAGGATAGTCAGTTAACGTAAAAGTCTTCAGAATCATTCGGAGACAGATCAGCAACAATATCAAAATGTCAACAACCGCAAGGACGGTGGTTCTGTCATCGTTTAACTAGAACGTAAAATACACACACTTACTCCAGATTAAATTCAGGTAGATAACCACATAGCAGTACCATCCATTCTTACAAGTCAAAGAAGGTACCCTACAGGCAGGCTCGCTACAGTAATGTCGAATGAATATATGAATTCAAGTGGCGGGTAAACTAACGTTACTTTAGCTCGTTGGCTAGCTAATCATGTTAGCAACGACCTTCCACCGTGAACCAAGGACTATTGCCGACAGAACAGACTGGATTAAACAAATTGTTGCGGTATACGAAAATAATACAAGCTAAATGTACCGCTACAACTATAATAGAACGCAAAAAGTGCCGATAAACGAACAACATTTCACTTACCGTCCGCCATGTTTGTTGTTGGTATTTACGCAATGTGCGTGGTCTACGTAAAATCTTGTTTTCAGTTACGTACTGTCTATGATAGGACAAGAGTGAGCGTGCCACTCCTCTCTTTCCCTTTTGTTCGTTTGGTAACCGCCCCGTCCAATTTTATCAATATTTAGACCACCATGYCTGAGAATATGTGGCAACTGTAGACGCTGCAAAGGTTGAGAGGCAACCCAAGCAAAAGGCAAGACCGTTATGTTATGGATACGATAGTGAGCCATCGGGTGAATGAGTTCTCCGGGAGGAAGAGGCAGCAGAAAGAAGCGAGGCCCTGCAGGGTCCCCGCCCGACGGAGGGACCACCTGCGACCAGGTGTCACTACATAAACGAAATTTGTACTACTTCTCATACCCACTGCTGGCGTTGTTTGCAGTGCTTCGTGTCCTCGTCTTGCATTTTGGCGAACTCTTCGCCTGGCTGTGCGAGCGGATGTCTCGTGCTATGACTGCGAGACCCAAACAACGGGCAGCAGACGAGCATGCGAACAAGGTGTGCGAGCAGGACATCGGCGAGCAGATCCGAAACCACCACAAACAAGCATTCGAGTACATCTCAGTGGCTCTGCGAATTGACGAGGATGACAAAGGTATGTTTTCAGTGTAGTGTGACTGCTATTTACAGCAGCACCACTGACTGTTGTGTAGCTGGGTTTAACAGTAGTTGTCACGTTATCAACTGGTATAAACCCATGTGTGGATAATGCAAAGAAAGATACTACTGTCAATACAGATTGAAACAAAACTGGTTACATTTAACTAGGCCTATTGATTCAAACTCAGGCTCTGTACCCAAAAAGCAACGCAATGGAGCATGTAAAATTATTATTATATTCTAAATGCAAACGAGGAAGTAAAGAAAGAGAGCGGTCAGTTGACTTACTGGTTCAAGTTGTGATTTTCTGCATGATAAAAGGTGTGGCGCAGAAGTGTTGATCCCATGATATCTTGTGTATTTATGGGGATTTCCGTAGAAACCGCCACAGTTTTTATAATGTCATCATGCAGACAGAGAGAGAACAGTTGTTCTGTCAATGACATTGTCTGCAATCACATAGCGCTATTAGCTTATTGGACTACAGATACATATCTGTCCATTATACCACCACACTGTTACTACAATAGCTTACTGTTGAGGCGGTTGACAGAGTTATGCAGACTGTTCAATATGGCTTGGAGAATATTCCTGTCTACTCAACCTAGGTCTCAGACTGGCTGAATACAGTCAGCCATATGGTAGGCCCAGGGGCGAAAGGGGGCAATATGTTAGCGGTAGAGGTCGACCGATTAATCAGAATGGCCGATTTAATTAGGGCCGATTTCAAGTTTTCATAAATCGGTATTTTTGGACACCTTTATTTAATCTTTATTTAACTAGGCAAGTCAGTTAAGAACACATTGTTATTTTAAATGACGGCCTAGGAACGGTGGGTTAACTGCCTTGTTCAGGGGCAGAACTTCAGATTTTTACCTTGTCAACTCGGGGGATTCAATCTTGCAACCTTACAGTTAACTAGTCCAACGCTCTAACCACCTGATTACATTGCACTTCACGAGGAGCCTGCCTGTTACGTGAATGCAGTAGAAATCAAGGTAAGTTGCTAGCTAGCATTAAACTTATCTTATAAAAAACAATCAATCAATCATAATCACTAGTTAACTACACATGGTTGATGATATTACTAGTTTATCTAGCGTGTCCTGCGTTGCATTTAATCGATGCGGTGCGTATCGTTGCTCCAATGTGTACCTAACCATAAACATCAATGCCTTTCTTAAAATCAATACACAGAAGTATATATTTTTAAAACCTGCATATTTAGCTGAAAGAAATCCAGGTTAGCAGGCAATATTAACCAGGTGAAATTGTGTCACTTCTCTTGCGTTCATTGCACGCAGAGTCAGTGTATATGCAACAGTTTGGGCTGCCTAATTTGCCAGAATTTTACGTAATTATGACATAACATTGAAGGTTGTGCAATGTAACAGGAATAATTAGACTTATGGATGCCACCCGTTAGATAAAATACGGAACGGTTCCGTATTTCACTGAAAGAATAAACGTCTTGTTTTCGAGATGATAGTTTCCGGATTCGACCATATTAATGACCTAAGGCTCGTATTTCTGTGTGTTATTATTTTATAACTAAGTCTATGATTTGATAGAGCAGTCTGACTGAGCGGTGGTAGGCAGCAGCATGCTCGTAAGCATTCATTCAAACAGCACTTTCCTGCGTTTGCCAGAAGCTCTTCGCTCTGCTTCAAGCCTATCGACTCCCGAGATTAGGCTGGTGTAACCGATGTGAAATGGCTAGCTAGTTAGCGGGGTGCCCGCTAATAGCGTTTCAAACGTCACTCGCTCTGAGACTTGGAGTAGTTATTCCCCTTGCTCTGCATGGGTAACGCTGCTTCGAGGGTGGCTGTTGTCGATGTGTTCCTGGTTCGAGCCCAGGTAGGAGCGAGGAGAGGGGTGGAAGCTATACTGTTACACTAGCAATACTAAAATGCCTATAAGAACATCCAATAGTCAAAGGTTAATGAAATACAAATGGTATAGAGAGAAATAGTCCTATAATTCCTATAATAACTACAACCTAAAACTTCTTACCTGGGAATATTGAATACTCATATTAAAAGGAACCACCAGCTTTCATATGTTCTCATGTTCTGAGCAAGGAACTTAAACATTAGCTTTTTTTACATGGCACATAATGCACTTTTACTTTCTTCTCCAACACTTTGTTTTTGCATTGTTTAAACCAAATTGAACATGTTTCATTATTTATTTGAGGCTAAATTCATTTTATTGATGTATTGTATTAAGTTCAAATAAGTGTTCATTCAGTATTGTTGTAATTGTCATTATTACAAATACATTAAAAAAATCGGCCGATTAATCGGTATCGGCTTTTTTGGGCCCCCAATAATCGGTATCGGCGTTGAAAAATCATAATCGGTCGACCTCTAGTTAGCGGCTGAATATATGGGTGTTTTCTGTTAAGAGAATGTGTTTCTTGTTAAAAGGCTGAATAGCACTAAAGGGAATAAGCAAAAGCACTATGTGTAATCCTGAGATTAAGTGTATTTATTGGTATAATTCTGTAATGGCCCATAGTTATCTGTACTTAATCCTATAATGGCCATTAGTAATATTATAGTCCGTTAATGGCATGTAGCAATCTTATAATTGCCTATAGTAATCTGTACTTATTATTTTTTGGTAAATAATGTATTGGCTCCGCCACCAATAAAATTGATCCAAGGAAGGGGAAACCCCGCGTAGAGGAAATAACTTAGATTTGGAAACAATGGTGGAGTAAAGCCAAGGGGATATGGTTATTAGCATAAAGTGGGGGGACTATGAAACTTGTATAAGCATGAAACTGTACAAAAGGAGTGGACTGAGACTGAGTCCGGCAGTTGCTCCATGGACCAACTCGGCTTGTTACTTTATAAAGTCTATTTGAATTCACAAGTTCCGGTATCTGAGAGATATTATTGAACCAAGATTTCCACGACAAGTGCGAGGGAGACCCACCACTAGACTCAGCCCACTATTCGCTGCTTTATTTTTTTATCATGATGATCTAGTCTAACTAGCATGCATAATTTAAGGTGCCAATAAATGTTTTACCGTTTGTTAAAAAAAGGAAAATAACAAAGATGGGCTAGCCTGCATAAATTAAGGTGCCAATGAATGTGGATATGCTAAAACCAGAAAATAAATAGGCTTGGTCCTCCTTCGTGCCACCATCTTTTGGAAACCAGGATGGTTTATATTCCCAATATACTGTACACACACACACACACACACACACACACACACACACACACACACAGTAGGATATACAGTACAGCATGAGGTCTACTGCCTATCTGCATGTGCCTTGCTCCAATCTGTGTGATCACAGGGGATCAATAGACATGTGCTGGGATGATGTGAGCTGACATTAATTGTTATCGTCAGCAGGGTGGAAAATGCCATCCGATTCTCTCTCCTCTCCCGAGTTGGCCATGTCATCATGCATGGGCGAACTGAATGAATTGAGTTCCTCCTTGACTATTTACAATGTTCCAATGTACTGTAACTGGGGTGTAATCATTAGTCCAAACAGTTGGGAAAAGGAAGGTTTTGCAACTAAAACAAAAGTTTCTATTGGACAAATTCAGGTAGGTCCCTCCCCGTTTCATTCCGCTTGCTTGCGTTTAAGAAACGCTTCCACTCAATACACAGGGGCCGGAGCACATAGGAAAACAGGCTACAGTCAGTGGGGCCTTTTGCTATGTTTTGAAAGGCATAGGCTATACATTCATCAAGTTGGTGAGTTTGGTTAGTTAGACCCGTGATTTCAATGCACAACCCAAAATGTATTGATTATGTTTCTCCCAGAGTCCTAGGTCTGTCATAAGCTAACCTCGTCCCCAAGCTATTTTGCACAGCAGCGTCTTGAGTATATAGGTAAGCCAAACCCTTACTTTGCTGAAGGCAGACATCTGATCATCTGCTTTAGCCTAGTAGTTGGAGTAAAGCAGAGATACTTGAAACCAGTCTAATCTTCCAGCTCTGGAAACCTCCCCCATATCTGCATCCACGTCTTCTCTGCCAATGTTCGATTGACCTACTGAACTGGCTGGAGTGACGTACCAAGGGGCTTACTGTACTCTACCACTGTACTGTACCCGCTCAGGTTTAGCCTAGTGCACACAGTCACACCAGTCCCAAACCATTTCATACATTCAAGGGCTGACTGTGTATTGTATATTTCTACCACTCAGTGTTTTTTCGAGTAGGCATATATTGTAGTGTAGGAAACCTCTTGTGCTCTTTTTCAACCAGGCCCCTCCCATATCAGACATCCAGTTTCTCTGTGTAGCACCATTGTGATGGCATGGGGAGAGAAAATGGTTTTGGCCTCACGGAACAAAGGGCCTGATTCAACGAGGGCCTTGGACTCTTTTGTGAGGCTTTTGTACGCTTAGCTCTCCCTCTGGGAGTGTGGAGAATGCCATCACTTTGAACATGAGTCCCCCAGTATGCCGCACTGTTGGCCCACATCTTTTGAAGCAAACAACTGTGTTATCGAAATCTAGGTTTGTTGGGTTGTCTCACTGAAAGATGGGGCATTCCCAGTCCCTGTCTTGGTCTAAATGCCCTACTTTATGTTTTATCATGGTTGGACATTAGCGCTATATATGAAAATAGATCTTTTTTTCATATCTTATCATAAGTCATGACCTTTTCAATGAAGGCTAAGCCTATATCACATCCGTCTATTTATTTGCAATTGAAGGCTCTGGCCTATATCATGCCCCTAAATAACATAAAGCTGTAGAGATGAGTGGTGGTTTGAAGTGAAAGTCAAGTCCATCTTATTTATTTATATGTTGAAATGGAGGAGGGCCGGAGTGGCAGCTATCATTGTCTTTAAATGGCTAGAGAGGATACAATGACAGTTCTCATATTGGTAAGATCCTAATAGAAGTAACGCATATGCCACAGCAGGGTCTTGTTCATCAGGGCATGCAACGGAAAAACTGAAATCAGCGATTCTTATTCGACAATTCCTCCCTGTTTCAGGCTGTTTTTCAGTTTAGTGCCAAAACTCGGCTGAACCCAATAGAWTTTCATGCCTGTCTGCCTTCTTTGGGGATTATGGAGCCCCGGTCTCAATAATACTCAGAATCACTCATAAGGAGTGGATATGCTGTATATTCCCACAGCTATGAAAATCAGTCTTATGACTTGACACTGCTCCACGCCAGAGGGGTTTAAGAGACTGGGTCAGTCATGTGAAATTATACATTATAGTTTGCGTCATTATGGTTTGATCCAACGAGTCTCTCTACTTTTTGTTTGAGGTCATGATTGACTGTCTGCCATGCCAAATGTTTGTTTTTGCTATTCTTCCAATGCCTCTTGAGATGCTATACCTTTAGGCAACACAAAGCGTGTAAAACATGTAGGCCTAATGCATGTAAAATATGTAGGCTAAAACATATAGGCCTAAAGCATGTAAAATATGTAGGCTAAAACATGTAGGCCCAAAGCATGTAAAATATGTAGGCTTGGTGACGAACAATGCTTTTTCCAGCATGATGGAGCACCTTGCCTTAAGGCAAAAGTGATAACTAAGTGGCTCGGGGAACAAAACAACGATATTTTGGGTCCATGGCCAGGAAACGCCCCAGACATTTCTCCCATTGAGAACTTGTGGTCAATCCTCAAAGAGACGGGTGGACAAACAAAAACCCACAGATTATGACAAACTCCAAGCATTGATTGTGCAAGAATGGGCTGCCATCAGTCAGGATGTGGCCCAGAAGTTAATTGACAGCATGCCAGGGCGGATTG
>NC_036838.1:8860048-8877252 GCF_002910315.2 Salvelinus sp. IW2-2015 | reverse complement strand
CGGCTAAAACATATAGGCCTAAAGCCTATTGTAAATATATGTAGGTTCTAAAAAACATGTTTAGGCCCCAAAGCAGAGGTCTTGAAAAAGAAGGGTCAACACTGCAAATATTGACTCTTTGCATCAACTTCATGTAATTGTCAATAAAAGCCTTTGACACTTATGAAATGCATGTAATTATACTTCAGTATTCCATAGTAACATCTGACAAAAATATCTAAAGACACTGAGGCAGCAAACTTTGTGGAAATTAATATTTGGGTCATTCTCAAAACTTTTGGCTACGACTGTAGTGCAGATGTCCTTAACATCTCTGGTCCCGGAGAGCTAGTGATATGCAGGGTTTTAATTCAGCCTAGCGTTAACACACATGGTTCAGCTAACTGTGGTGCTGATTGAAGACCATGCTCAGCTGATTATTGTAATCACCTCGTGTGTGGCTGCTGGGCTGGAACAAAAACCTGCATACCCAGTAGCTCTAAGACTGGAGTTGGAGAACTCTGCTGTAGCAAAGGATAAAAAAGGATGAAAACTRCTATTTTACTAATAGATGTTTTTATTCTCTCTTCTCTTCCAGGCGAGAAATATGAACGTGATAAACGTCTACAGGCCAAGATGATCACCAACCTGATCATGGCAAAGGATCGCCTGGAGCTTTTAGGTGAGAATCAAGCATTTGGACACATTTTTGAATGTCTTGCCTTCCGTGTGCACATTGATACCACATGGCACCTTCTGAACGGCTGCATGCATGTTGAATGCGTGGCAGGACATTATTTTATTGTGCGACATTTGTTGCTTTTCATGTTAGCTTAGATATAGCATGTCTGTTAGCTTTATATGGACTGATTTCAGTGCCAACAGARATTGTATTTGAATTCCATCATTTTGAATTTGTATAACGATATTGAATTTGAATGTAATATTTATGAATTTGTAATGCACAAATTAAATAATTGAATTCATAAGTTGTACTTGTATTTTCAGGATTTGGAACTGAGTTGAATGAATATTGCATTCAGTTTTAAAATTAGATTTCAATTTAATTGAATATTCAAATTCAATATTGAAATCAAATCCAATTTTAATTGTCACTAGCTTTGTACAGAGGTGTAGACTAACATTGAAATGCTTACTTACGGGCCCTTCCCAACAATGCAGAATACAATAAAAGCATTTTTTTTTAAAGTACAGTCGTGACCAAAAGTTTTGAGAACGACACAAATATTAATTTTCACAAAGTTTGCTGCTTCAGTGTCTTTAGATATTTTTGTCAGATCTTACTATGGAATACTGAAGTATAATTACAAGCATTTCATAAGTGTCAAAGACTTTAATTGACAATTACATGAAGTTGATGCAAAAAGTCAATATTTGCAGTGTTGACCCTTATTTTTCAAGACCTCTGCAATCCGCCCTGGCATGCTGTCAATTAACTTCTGGGCCACATCCTGACTGATGGCAGCCCATTCTTGCATAATCAATGCTTGGAGTTTGTCAGAATTTGTGGGTTTTTGTTTGTCCACCCGCCTCTTGAGGATTGACCACAAGTTCTCAATGGGATTAAGGTCTGGAGAGTTTCCTGGCCATGGACCCAAAATATCRATGTTTTGTTCMMCGAGCCACTTAGTTATCACTTTTGCCTTATGGCAAGGTGCTCCATCGTGCTGGAAAAGGCATTGTTCGTCACCAAACTGTTCCTGGATGGTTGGGAGAAGTTGCTCTCAGAGGATGTGTTGGTACCATTCTTTATTCATGGCTGTGTTCTTAGGCAAAATTGTGAGTGAGCCCTGTCTCTTATACACATCTAGATGTGTATAAGAGACAGACTGATGGTAGCGCTCAACTTGTCTTCTCTGGACTAGCTTTTTTCCGGATGCCCCAAACAATCGGAAAGGGGATTCATCAGAGAAAATGACTTTACCCCAGTTCTCAGCAGTCCAATCCCTGTACCTTTTGCAGAATATCAATCTGTCCCTGATGTTTTTCCTGGAGAGAAGTGGCTCTGTCTCTTATACACATCTAGATGTGTATAAGAGACAGGTCCTGGAGCTTGCTGGATTTTCTTGGGCGCCCTGAAGCCTTCTTCATTGAACCGCTCTCCTTGAAGTTCTTGATGATCCGATAAATGGTTGATTTAGGTGCAATCTTATTGGCAGCAATATCCTTACCTGTGAAGCCATTTTTGTGCAAAGCAATGATGACGGCACGTGTTTCCTTGCAGGTAACCATGGTTGACAGAGGAAGAACAATGATTCCAAGCACCACCCTCTGTTATTCAAACTCAATCAGCATGACAGAGTGATCTCCAGCCTTGTCCTCGTCAACACTCACACCTGTGTTAAYGAGAGAATCACTGACATGATGTCAGCTGGTCCTTTTGTGGTAGGGCTGAAATGCAGTGGAAATGTTTTTTTGGGGATTCAGTTAATTTGCATGGCAAAGACGGACTTTGCAATTAATTGCAATTCATCTGATCATTCTTCATAAAATTCTGGAGTATATGCAAATTGCCATCATACAAACTGAGGCAGCAGACTTTGAACATTTATATTTGTGTAATTCTCAAAACTGTTGGCCACGACTGTACAATGGGGAATAAATACGCAATGATAGCTTGGCTATTTACGCRGGGTACCAGTACCAAGTGGATGTGCAGGGGTATGAGGAAATTGAGGTAGATACTGCATGTACATATAGGTAGGGGTAAAGTGACTAGGCAACAGGATAGATAAGACTGTAGCAGCAGTGTGTGTGTGTGTGTGTGTTGGAGTGTCAGTGTAAGTACTATATGTGTGAGTGTGTGGTTAGAGTCCACTGTGTGTGCATGGAGTGAAAAATAGTTAGTGTAAAAAGGGTCAATGCAGATAGACCCGGTAGCTATTTGCTTAACTATTTAGAAGTCTTATTGCTTGGGGGTGTAGAAGCTGTTCAGGAGCCTTTTGGGCCCAGATTTAGCGCTGTGGTACCACTTGCTGTGACTTGGGTGGCTAGAGTCTTTGAAAMATTTTAGGGTCTTCCTTTGACACCGCCTGGTATAGAGGTCCTGGGTGGCAGGGAGTTTGACCCCAGTGATGTACTGGGCCGTACGTACTACCCTCTGTAGCGCCTTGCCGTCGGATGCCGATGCAGCCAATCAAGATGCCCTCAATTTGAGGATCTGAGGGCCCATGACAAATCTTTTCAGTCTCCTGAGGGGGRAGAGGTGTTGTCGTGCCCTTTTCACAACTGTGTTGGTGTGTTTGGACCATGATAGGTCCTTAGCGATGTGCACACCGAGAAACTTGCAGCTCACGACCCGCTCCGCTACAGCCTCGTCGATGTGAATGAGGACATGTTTGGCCCTCTGTTTCCTGTAGTCCACGATAAACTTCTTTGTTTTGTCCACATTGAGGGAGAGGTTGTTGTCCTTGCACCACACTGCCAGGTCTCTGACCTCCTCGCTAAAAGATGTCTCATCTTTGTTGGTGATCAGGCCCACCACCGTTGTCACATCACACTTCTACATTAATGTGGATGCCACCATGATTACGGATAATCCTGAATGAATCGTGAATATTGATGAGTGAGAAAGTTAGAGGCACAAATATCATACCCCTAAGACATGATAACCTCTCACCATTTCAATAACAGGTGAGGTTAGCATTTTTTGGGGGGGTACAATATTTATGCCTCTTACTCATCATTATTCACGGTAGCATCCACATTAATATAGATGTGTTTAGAAAAATATTATATTCTTATTTACAATACAATTGACTCCAAAATGACATCCCCAAGGTAATATTTTATAGCCCAAACGCTAGAGCAAAATTCATAGGAAGAAAATAAATGAAACATTTATTTTACTAGGCAAGTCAGTTAAGAACAAATTCTTATTTACAACGACTGCCTACTCCGTCCAAACCCTGGACGACGCTGGGCCAATTGTGCGCCGCCCTATGGGACTCCCAATCACTGCCAGATGTGATGCAGCCTGGATTCGAACCAGGGACTACAGTGACGCCTCTTGCACTGAGATGCAGTGCCTTAGGCTCCCGAGTGGCACAGTGGTCTAACATGCCACATTGGCTTTAGAAACCACCAGAAGCTTCTATTTACCACAGAGAGAGTTTGTTTCTGTCTGTTCTCCTGTACCATTCCTGGCTGGCAAAGTAACATGATGTTGTCTATGGTTTTGAATCAGAATTTAGAGGGCTGAATATTTCTGGGGGAATCTGAATGCATCTGAGAAGTTGAATATATGAAACTTTGATCAACTTGAAATTATAGTTTAACTTCGTACACAAGACAATGAATGCATAAATATTGAAATTGAATATTCAATTAAATTATAATATAATTTAAAAACMAAATTAAATTATTCATTCAATTTGTCGATTACAAATTCAAAATGATTTAAGCTAAATTAAATATAAAAAATTATGGAATTCAAATACAATTGCCGTTGGCACTGAAATCGCTCCATAGCTTTGTATCTCTTGGAGAAAAAACATGTAAAGCCTGAATACACTGAGTGTACAAAACATTTCCATGACATAGACTGACCAGGGGAATCCAGTGAAAGCTATGATCCCTTATTGATGTCATCTGTTAAATCCACTTCCATCAGTGTAGATGAAGGGAGGAGACAGGTTAAAGAAGGATTTTTTTCAGAGAGACATGGATTCTGTATGTGTGCCGTTCCGAGGGTGAATGGGCAAGACAAAATATGTAAGTGCCTTTGAACACGGTATGGTAGTAGCTGCCAGGCRCACCGGTTTGAGTGTGTCAAGAACTGCAATGCTGCTGTGTTTTCCACGCTCAACAGTTTCCCGTGTGTATCAAGAATGGTCCACCAGGGCCGGCAGGGATGTGCTTGTCCCATCGTGCACTAGCGACTCTTGTGGCGGGCCAGGCGCAGTGCACGTTGACACGGTCGCCAGGTGTACGGTGTTTCCTCCGGCACATTGGTGCGGCTGGCTTCCGGGTTAAGTGGGCATTGTGTCAAGAAGCAGTGCTGCTTGGTTGGGTTGTGTTTCGGAGGATGCACGCCTCTCAACCTTCGCCTCTCCTGAGTCAGTATGGGAGTTGTAGCAATGAGACAAGACTGTAACTACCAATTGGATGCCACAAAATTGGGGAGAAAAAGGGGGCAAATAAAATAAAGAATGGTCCACCACCCAGGGGACGTCCAGACAACTTGACACAACTGTGGGAAGCATTGGAGTCAACATGGGCCAGCATCCCTGTGGTACGCTTTTTACACCTTGTAGTCCATGCCCTGACAAATTCAGGCTGTTCTGAGGGCAAAAGGGGAGACAACTCAATATTAGGAAGGTGTTCCTAATGTTTTGTACACTCAGTGTAAATTCACGTACATACTTTTTGTATTGACATCACATGACTTCCAAACTACAATGTCCTTTATGCACCAAAAGGGATTAGGCTCTAAATACTCCAGTGCCTTTTTATTAAACCTGTAATGGACACCCCAAAACATGTTTTAATACTTTAAATGATAGAATTTGTAAATTATGGTAAAAATCCACTCAGCGGTCCCCCAGAGTTGTTTCAGAAGCTTCTTGTCATTCTACAGCTGGCTACAACATTATCCTGAATCATGTTCATTAGGCACAAAACCTAAGATAACAAACCTAGACTTGTCCAATAAGAAATGCAAATTTTCCTTTTGTGTTGCAGAACATTTTAAAACATTTCCCTAATGAACACGACCCTACTCTTGGTGTTTGATTCGTCCTGGTTGGACATGGCTGCTATGTTTGGCTTTGCTGCCTCGACACTGAAATGTTGACAATCCTCTCAGCCCTATCCCATATGCCTCATTCTTCCCAAAACATTGCCGTTCGTCCCCCATTCAAAGAATCATGGCGTAGGCGCCCCTTATTTTATTTGTTTATTTCAAATATAATTTCCTTTTCTTCTCCTTTTCCCTCCCTTCTCCGATTCTCCTATTCCCTTTCCCAATTTCAAATATAATTTCCTTTTCTTCTCCTTTTCCCTCCCTTCTCCGATTCTCCTATTCCCTTTCCCAATTTTGTTTTTGTTGTTATTGTCATTCCTGTTGTGTAGAAAAGCTGCGTTCAGGGCCAGCTCAGAGAGACATCTATGCAGAGAGCTCAAACCAGTCATACCATAACGGTTATCTACACTCAGGTGGGTGCTACCGGGAATCTGCTTTCAGGTGTCATGACTGGTTTCTTATGAGTGTTTTCAGGGGTGTCATTGTTCCTGATTATTCAGGAATTCCAGTTTTTCTGGCTTTATTCTCTTCATAAACTCAGCAAAAAAAGAAATGTCCCTTTTTCAAGACCCTGTCTTTCAAAGATAATTCATTAAAATCCAAATAACTTCACAGATCTTCATTGTAAAGGGTTTAAATACTGTTTCCCATGCTTGTTCAATGAACCATAAACAACTAATGAACATGCACCTGTGGAATGGTCGTCTTAAGACCAACCTAGGACGAGCTTAGCAAGACGCTGTGGACCTCAATTTAAAGGTCACGGGGTGTAATGAAACTTAAGACAACTCAAAGAGGCCTTTTTCTACTGACTGAAAAAGCAGCCCAAAGAAAGATGCCAGGGTCCTGCTCATCTGTGTGACGTGCCTTAGGTATGCTGCAAGGAGGCATGAGGACTGCAGATGTGGCCAGGGCAATATATTGCAATGTCCATACTGTGTGATGCCCTAAGACAGGTACAGGGAGAGAGGAACGGAACTGATCGTCCTCGCAGTGGCAGACCACGTGTAACAACACCTGCACAGGAATCGGTACAGTCCCGAACATACACCTGCGGGACAGGTACAGGATGGCAACCAACAACTGCCCGAGTTACACCAGGAACGCACAATCCCTCTATCAGTGCTCAGACTGTTCTTAATAGGCTGAGAGAGGTTGGACTAAGGGTTGTAGGCCTGTTGTAAGGCAGGTCCTCACACAGACATCACCGGCAACAACGTCGCCTATGGCACAAACCCACCGTCGCTGGACCAGACAGGACTGGCAAAAAGTGCTCTTCACTGACGAGTCACGGTTTTGTCTCACCAGGGTGATGTCGGATTATTCAGCGTTTATCGTCGGGGGAAGAGCATTACACGAAGCCTGTACTCTGGAGCGGGATCGATTTGGAGGTGGAGGGTCGTCATGGTCTGGGGATGTTGTCACAGCGTCATCGGACTGAAGCTTGTTGTCATTGCAGGCAATATCAACGCTGTGCGTTACAGGGAAGACATCCTCCTCCCTCATGTGGTCCTTCTGCTCGCAGGCTCATCCTGACATGCACCTCCAGCATGACAATGCCACCAGCCATACTGCTCGTCTCTGTGCTTGATTTTCCTGCAAGACAGGAATGTCAGTGTTCTACAATGGCAAGCAAAGAGCCCGGATCTTAATCCCATTGAGCACGTCTGGGACCTGTTGGATCAGAGGGTGAGGGCAGGGCCATTCCCCCCAGAAATGTCCGGGAACTTGCAGGTGCCTGGTGGAAGAGTGGGGTAACATCTCACAGCAAGAATGGGCAAATCTGGTGGCAGTCCATGAGGAGGAGATGCATGCTTACTTAATGCAGCTTGTGGCCACACCAGATACTGACTGTTACTTTGTTGATTTTGACCACCCCCCTATTGTTCAGGGACACATTATTCCATTTTCTGTTAGTCACATGTCTGTGGAACTTATTGCAGTTTATGTGTCTAGGTTGTTGAATCTTGTTATGTTCATACAAATATTTACACATGTTAAGTTGCTGAAATTAACACAGTTGACAGTGAGAAACGTTTTTTTTATGCTGAGTTTACATCATTGAAATTGATCTACCCTCCAAACCAATATCCTACTTTTCCTGACTTTTCCTGTTTTTTCTTATTTCATCTTTCACGCAGTCTAAGACTAAATCAGGCCTGGAGATATCATATGCTTCTTTTGAAGGGACATTAGCTCCACGCATAGCTTAATTAAATGGTCCTAACTCCCATACTGATAAATACTCGCTATATATGCTCATTGGTTCTAACAGTCTCCTTGCTCTTGGCAGTAAGTGGAGCCGTACCCAAAAAGAGGGACTCCCTGACTACTCACTCCAGTCACTCCCTCCCACGACCAAAGCATATGCCTAAAAAAACCTCGGCGGCAGGCCACGGGGGCCTCCAGCGCTCCCCCAGCTTCAATGGGCCCTCCAGCAGTCACACACAGCACAGACTGGCCCCCCAGTCCAACAGAAACAAGGTGAGACCCAGATTGTCTTTCCTCAACTAACTCCACATCGAATCAAGAGTCCAGGGCCCATAATTGATAGTGTCTCAGAGTAGGAATGCTGATCTAGGATCAGTTCCTCCCTGTTCATGTAATCTTATTCRTTATGCTCTAAAAGGAATAACTGATTCTAGACTAGCACTATAGCCATGGACTATAAAGAAAAACATATAAAAGAACATCTCCAGTCTGTATCCATTTTTATTGAAGGGAAGACAAAATTGACAAACATAAGAAGAAAATAGGAGCATTTCCAATCATCATCACAAGAGATTAGCTTGTTGAAAATCGTAACCAAATCTGAAGTTATGGTTCTTTTTGTTATAGAGTAAAGCGGGCAACCGGCAAAACTGTAAACCCACCCCCACCACCACTCCCACATCCATGTCCCCACTGAAGAAGAGGGACATGAAGAACTTGAAGAATGTGGACAGCAAGCTTGCCAACCTCATCCTCAGCGAGATCATAGACAGGTGAGAGACAATGATTAGGGGGGTGTCTTGTGTATTATTCACTGGACATAAAGCATGTTCTTTGCAAGATGTCTCAGATTGGAACGCAATAGACGTTGACTGCTTGACGTGGGTGGTGTTCAATAGGGCACACCAATGCAACACTTTTTATAACGTTTTTACACTGAAAAGTCCAGCCTGCCTGTTTCAGTCTGTCTTTGCTGTTTAATTAACACAACCCAAGCAGAGTTGAGTATGTCTATATTTCTGTATGGGAATGAGCACTCAGACCAGTCTCGTGTGTGTGTGTGTGTGTTCCAGTGGCTCATCTGTGAGGTTTGAGGACGTTGCTGGCCAGGAGCTGGCTAAGCAAGCCCTACAGGAAATAGTCATCCTGCCTGCACTGAGGCCAGAGGTGAGATTAGAGAGGAACAGCAACTCACTTGACCATGGAGTGTACAGTCGTGGCCAAAAGTTTTGAGAATGACACAGATATTAATTTCCACAAAGTTTGCTGCTTCAAGACCTCTGCAATCCGCCCTGGCATGCTGTCAATTAACTTCTGGGCCACATCCTGACTGATGGCAGCCCATTCTTGCAAAATCAATGCTTGGAGTTTGTCATAATCTGTGGGTTTTTGTTTGTCCACCCGTCTCTTGAGGATTGACCACAAGTTCTCAATGGGATTAAGGTCTGGGGWGTTTCCTGGCCACGGACCCAAAATATCGATGTTTTGTTCCCCGAGCCACTTAGTTATCACTTTTGCCTTATGGCAAGGTGCTCCATCATGCTGGAAAAGGCATTGTTCGTCACCAAACTGTTCCTGGATGGTTGGGAGAAGTTGCTCTCTGAGGATGTGTTGGTACCATTCTTTATTCATGGCTGTGTTCTTAGGCAAAATTGTGAGTGCGACCACTCCCTTGGCTGAGAAGCAACCCCACACATGAATGGTCTCAGGATGCTTTACTGTTGGCATGAAACAGGACTGATGGTAGCGCTCATCTTGTTTTCTCCGGACAAGCTTTTTTCCGGATGCCCCAAACAATCGGAAAGGGGATTCATCAGAGAAAATGACTTTACCCCAGGCCTCAGCAGTCCAATCCCTGTACCTTTTGCAGAATATCAGTCTGTCCCTGATGTTTTTCCTGGAGAGAAGTGGCTTCTTTGCTGCCCTTCTTGACACTAGGCCATCCTCCAAGTCTTCGCCTCACTGTGCGTGCAGATGCACTCACACCTGCCTGCTGCCATTCCTGAGCAAGCTCTGTACTAGTGGTGCCCCGATCCTGCAGCTGAATCAACTTTATGAGACGGTCCTGGCRCTTGCTGGACTTTCTTGGGCGCCCTGAAGCCTTCTTCACAACAATTGAACCRCTCTCCTTGAAGTTCTTGATGGTCAGATAAATGATTGAATTGTTTGTTTTGGTGCATTCTTACTGGCAGCAATATCCTTGCCTGTGAAGCCCTTTTTGTGCAAAGCAATGATGACGGCACGTGTTTCCTTGCAGGTAACCATGGTTGACAGAGGAAGAACAATGATTCCAAGCACCACCCTCCTTTTGAAGCTTCCAGTCTGTTATTCGAACTCAATCAGCATGACAGAGTGATCTCCAGCCTTGTCCTCGTCAACACTCACACCTGTGTTAACAAGAGAATCACTGACATGATGTCAGCTGGTCCTTTTGTGGCAGGGCTGAAATGCAGTGGAAATGTTTTTTGGGGATTCAGTTTATTTGCATGGCAAAGAGGGACTTTGCAATTAATTGCAATTCATCTGATCACTCTTCATAACATTCTGGAGTGTATACAAATTGCCATCATACAACCTGAGGCAGCAGACTTTGTGAAAATGTATATTTGTGTCATTCTCAAAACTTTTGGCCACGACTGTATATGGTAGTCTTTTCAAAGGCTGTTATGGGCAGCCTCTTACAAAGTATCACCTGTCAGAAAGAAAAAAAATGAGCCGCAACTGTTAATGTGGGCAGTCCTAACATAATTCAACCTCTGCCATATCGTGGATTAAGAGCAACTGTTAATGTGGGCAGTCCTAACATAATGGTCTGTATTTTTTGTTTGTTTGTTGATTTAACCATTATTTAACTAGGCAAGTCAGTTAAGAACAAATTCTTATTTAAAATAACGGCCTACAAAAGTGTCTCAGAGTATGAGTGCTGATCTAGGATCGGTTTTGCCTTTTCAATCATAATGAATAAGGGGGGAACCGTGGATACGAGTACATGTGTTCAAGCTTCATAGGAGAGCCTATTTTGCTGTTCAACTGGGAATTATTTTTTATTTTGGCGCACTGGTGCACCTACAAAAAGAATCAGCCAGATAATAATTGTTGTAATGGTTAGGCTTGGCTGTACCACTGTTTCCATGTGCCGTAGAGAAAAAAAGCTTTCGGTTGCACCATTATTACAAACGTTGATCATATTACTGGTGCTACGTTTTTTTCGTCTATTGCGCATTGGCGCTGCAGCTGGATGCATCTCCTTTGGCGAGGCCGGATTTTACATTCATAGACCGTGTCGCGAGCCATTCTTAAACGATTTGCGGGCGATTAACACCATKTTCAGTCATGTTACAACAAGAGTGGTAGGCCTGATTACCAACAACGATGAGGTGAGAGCCCTGGCAGAGTGGTGCCAGGAAATATCGATGGGGTCGCAGTGGAGAGGGTCAGCATGCAGCATCACTGACAACCTGAAATGGTCTCCCACGGCGTGKTGAAGAATGCGCAACAGTGCCTCTTCAACCTCAGGAGGCTGAAGAAATTCGCCTTGGCACCTAGGATCCTCACAAACTTCTACAGATGGACCATTGAGAGCATCTTGTCGGGCTGTATCACCGCCTGGTACGGCAATTGCACCATCCACTGGGCTCTMCAGAGGGTGGTGCGATGAGTCCAACGCATCACCGGGGCCACTGCCTGGCCTCCAGGACATCTACAGCATCTGGTGTCACAGAAAGGCCATGAAGATCAAGGACCTCAGCCACCCGAGCCACGGCCTGTTCACCCCGCTACCATCTAGAAAGCCGGAGACCATACAGGTGGATCAAAGCCGGGGCAGAGAGACTGAAAAACAGCTTCTATCTCCAGGCCATCAAACAGTCACCACTAGTCGGCCTCTGCCCAGTACCCTGCCCTGAACCTTAGCCACTGTTCTAGCGGGCTACCACCTGGTACTCTACTCTGCACCTTAGTGACTGCTGTCCAACTGTATGTACATAGTCATTGAACACTGGTCACTTTAGTAATGTTTACGTACTGTTTTACCCACTTTATAATGTATGTATTTCTCTGTAAATAAATTAACAACAGACTTTCAGCATGCTTATAGAGAAGGGCACTCAACATGTACTGCACTGACACAAATGACGATTGGTTGAAAGAAATTGAGAATAAGAGGATTGTGGGAGCTGTACTGTTAAAAAAAAAACGTATGTGTTATGGCTTTTCAACCTCTGCCATATCGTGGATTTAAGAGCTATCTACAGCTTTGGAAAAAATTAAGAGACCCAAGTTTTACTATTTATAGGTATGTGTTTGGGTAAAATGAACATTTTAGTTTTATTCTATAAACTACTGACAACATTTCTCCCAAATTCCAAATAAAAATATTGTCATTTAGAGCATTTATTTGCAGAAAATGACAACTGGTCAAAAGAACAGAAATATATGCAGTGTTGTCAGACCTTGAATAATGCAAAGAAAATAAGTTCATATTAATTCTTAAACAACATAATACTAATGTTTTAACTTAGGAAGAGTTCAGAAATCAATATTTGGTGGAATAACCCTGATTTTCAATCRCAGCTTTCATGTGTCTTGGCATGCTCTCACCAATCTTTTACATTGATGTTGGGTGACTTTATGCCAATGGCAATTAAACACAGCATGTGTGTCCATGTATGCGGCAACGTTCTGCTCTTCATTGTAATCAGAGGGCTGATATAAATACTATGCCTGCCAGTCTCTCTTGGCTAAGAGTTGAGGAGAGACTGACTGCATCACTTCTTCTTTTTATAAGAAACATTTAATGTGTTGAAAATCGCAATTGTTTGCCTAGTCAACTTACACACAGCTCTGACACACACACTTATCCCACCAGACATGCCACCAGGGGTCTTTTTACAGTCCCCAATCCAGAACAAATTCAAGAAAGCGTACAGTATTAAATAGAGCCCTTTATTGCATGGAACTTCCTTCCATCATATATTGCTCAAATAAACAGCAAATCTGGTTTCAAAATGTATTAGTTTGTCTTGAGCTGTTCTTGTCTATTGATGTTCTGTATTATGTCATTCTGTATTATGTTTCATGTTTTGTGTGGAGTGGACCCCAGGAAGAGTAGCTGCTGCTTTTGCAACAGCTAATGGGGATCCTAAAAAATACCAAATACAGTAAATGTTAAATCAGTCACTTATTGATTCCGATAGGCCTGTAATTTGAGAACTTCATGAAACAGTGCTGAGTAGATGTTGCTTTTTCAAGTTGTTTACAGGCTTGAGGGTCCAGCACGAGGCCTTCTGCTCTTCGGTCCTCCTGGCAACGGAAAGACGATGCTGGTGAGTATGGTGCAGTACCATTTGTATTGGCAAGAGACCCAATGAGAAATGATTAGTACAGTCGTGGCCAAAAGTTTGAGAATGACACAAATATTAATTTTCACAGTCTGCCGCCTCAGGTTGTATGATGGCAATTTACATACACTCCAGAATGTTATGAAGAGTGATCAGATGAATTGCAATTAATTGCAAAGTCCCTCTTTGCCATACAAATAAACTGAATCCTCCAAAAAAACATTTCCACTGGCATTTCAGCCCTGCCACAAAAGGACCAGCTGACATCATGTCAGTGATTCTCTCGTTAACACAGGTGTGAGTGTTGACGAGGACAAGGCTGGAGATCCTCTGTCATGCTGATTGAGTTCGAATAACAGACTGGAAGCTTCAAAGGAGGGTGGTGCTTGGAATCATTATCTTCCTCTGTCAACCATGGTTGCCTGCAAGGAAACACGTGCCGTCATCATTGCTTTGCACAAAAGGCTTCACAGGCAAGGATATTGCTGCCAGTAAGATATTGCACCTAAATCAACCATTTATCGGATCATCAAGAACTTCAAGGAGAGCGTTCAATTGTTGTGAAGAAGGCTTCAGGGCGCCCAAGAAAGTCCAGCAACCGCCAGGACCGTCTCCTAAAGTTGATTCAGCTGTGGGATCGGGGCACCACCGTACAGAGCTTGCTCAGGAATGGCAGCAGGCAGGTGTGAGTGCATCTGCACGCAAACTGAGGGAAGACTTTTGGAGGATGGCCTGGTGTCAGAAGGGCAGCAAAGAAGCCACTTCTCTCGCAGGAAAAACATCAGGGACAGACTGATATTCTGCAAAAGGTACAGGGATTGGACTGCTGAGGACTGGGGTAAGTCATTTTCTCTGAATCCCCTTTCCGATTGTTTGGGCATCGGAAAAAAGCCTTGTCCGGAGAAGACAAGTGAGCGCTACCATCAGTCCTGTGTGTCCAACAGTAAAGCATCCTGAGATCATTCATGTGTGGGGTTGCTTCTCAGCCAAGGGAGTGGGCTCACTCACAATTTTGCCTAAGAGCAGCCATGAATAAAGAATGGTACCAACAATCCTCAGAGAGCAACTTCTCCAACCATCCAGGAACAGTTTGGTGACGAACAATGCCTTTTCCACTATGATGGAGCACCTTGCCATAAGCAAAAATGGATAACTAAGTTGGCTCGGGGAACAAAACATTGATATTTTGGGACCATGGCCAGGAAACTCTCTCGACCTTAATCCCATTGAGAACGTGTGGTCAATCCTCAAGAGACGAGTGGACAAACAAAAACCCACAGATTATGACAAACTCCAAGCATTGATTATGCAAGAATGGGCTGCCATCAGTCAGGATGTGGCCCAGAAGTTAATTGACGCATGCCAGGGCGGATTGCAGAGGTTTGAAAAAGAGGGTCAACACTGCAAATATTGACTCTTTGCATCAACTTCGTGTAATTGTCAATAAAAGCCTTTGACACTTATGAAATGCTTGTAATTATACTTCAGTATTCCATAGTAACATCTGACAAAATTATCTAAGACACGGAAGCAGCAAACTTTGTGGAAATAATATTTGTGTCATTCTCAAAACTTTTTGGCCACGACTGTAGAGTGGGTTTTGGTTGGGCTCACAAAGACACAAGTGATCATGAAATAGCTTAACCATTGTGATAGAAAACACACAAAACGATACATTTGTAAAATCTTTATAATAACAAGACTAATATAAATACTTATAATATAGACAGTGGATAGAGTCCTTTCACTGATTAGCTGGTTTTGAAATCCTCCAACTGCAAGGTGCTTTGCCGAAGAGTAGAGTTGGTTTAGGCCTAAATGTGTAAGTAATTTATTTTGTTATTTTTTTACATGGTGGGTATTTTGACAGTGGAGTACTATGACCGATAGGCAAAATCGCAGGGACTTGATTTTTTGTGTTTTTCTTCATTTACAAAATTGCAATTTTCCATCATGAATGTAGTTTAGCATCTCCCAAAATGTGTCATACCTGCATTAAAACAAATGGTGTTTCTATAGCGCAGGAATATGGATATGCTGTTAATATTTTTTTTTAAGTGAACAGTAGGGGAAAAAATGAGAGCATTTATTTGATAATAAAAATAAAAAAAGTATAATGTTCTGCATTTTACATTTGAGCTCTTTTTTTTTTTTTTACTGATAGGCTAAAGCAGTGGCCATGGAGTCCAACGCCACATTCTTCAACATAAGTGCAGCCAGCTTGACCTCGAAATATGTGAGTACATTATYAGCGTAAAGATCTCTTTACACTTTAATTTGTTACATTTCTTTGCATGTTAGTTATTGAGCAGATGCTCTTATCCAATGCAACTTAGTCAGTGCATTCAACCGAGTTATTAGTAGAAGAAAAACATATCAGTTATTTCAAGTAGACCCTTGTAGAAAAAGAGTAAACTCACTATTCAGAGTTCACTCGCTATTCTTTTGGTCTTTCCCTGTAGGTGGGGGAGGGAGAGAAGCTGGTGCGAGCTCTGTTTGCCGTCGCCAGAGAACTGCAACCCTCGATCATCTTCATAGGTATCTTTTGACTTTGTTAGATAGAAGAATACATAGCTGCAATGAACTGGTCAAGAAAGCACGTCATGATAATGATGTTTCATTACCTGCAGTCTAATAATAAGCACAGMTATTGGCAAGACTTTGCTATTTAATAACTGGTGGAAACGGAGAGTGCGACTATGCATAGAATACTAGGATAATGGGACCGTTCCATTCAGATTGTGACTACTGTTACTTACCCCACACAGATGAGATCGACAGTCTACTCTGTGAAAGGAGAGAGGGAGAGCATGATGCCAGCAGACGACTGAAGACCGAGTTCTTGATTGAATTTGATGGGGTAAGGAGGTCTCCCCTGTGTGTGTTTCTGCGCATGCACGCGTCCGTGTTCCAGTGTTCATTTTGTCACCTGTTTTTAATTTTGTTCATGAGCGTGTGTGCAATGTTTGTCCCTGGAGGATTTCTGTCTGTTATGGCCACATCCTGCATCCGGCCATGTCTGTTTAGGAGCTAGTAACAAGCATTTCGCTGCACTCGCTATAACATCTGCTAAACTGTGTACGCGCCCAATGAACTTAGATTTTTTGTCTCGTCCATATCCTGCATAAAGATTTGGCCTCTTCCACATTAAATCTGTCCAAGAGATGCAGTGCCTTCGGAAAGTATTCAGACCCCTTGACTTTTTCCACATTTTGTTAAGTTTAAGACCTTAATCCATTTTAGAATAAATAAAACAAATTCCTCAGCAATCTACACACAATACCTTATTTACAGAGGTATTCGAACACTTTGCTATGAGACTCGAAATTGAGCTTAGGTGCATCCTGTTTTCATTGATCATCCTTGAGATGTTTCTATAACTTGATAAAGGGAAAGGGGGAAACCTAGTCAGATAGTCCACCTGTGGTAAATTCAATTGATTGGACATGATTTGGAAAGGCACACAACTGTCTATATAAGGTCCCACAGTTGTTAGTGCATGTCAGAGAAAAAATCAGGCCATGAGGTCCAAGGAATTGTCCGTAAATGCTCCGAGACAGGATTGTGTTGAGGCACAGATCTGGGGAAGGGAACCAAAACATTTCTGMAGTATTGAAGGTCCCCACGAACACAATGGCCTCCATCATTCTTGAATGGAAGAAGTTTGGAACCACCAAGACTCTTCCTAGTGCTGGCCGCCCGGGCAACTGAGAAATTGGCGGAAGAAGGGCCCATTGGTCAAGACGAGGGCACTCTGACAGAGGTCTAGAGTTCCTCTGTGGAGGAGGGAGAAACTTTCAGAAGGACAGCCATCTCTGCAGCACTCCACCAATACAGGCCTTTCATGGTAGTGGTGCCAGACGGAAGCCAACTCCTCCATAAGAGGCCATGAATACTCTCTGCCCTTCTTT
>NC_036838.1:8849237-8854001 GCF_002910315.2 Salvelinus sp. IW2-2015 | reverse complement strand
AAACACCTAACCCTTAACCCCTAACTTTACCCTAACCCACTCAACACATTTTCCTTACCGTAAGCTACGAGGCAATTGGTTTTCTTAGTACGCAGGGCCAGCCTGTGGCTGGTGAACGATGTCCAGTTCTCTATATTAGTGAGAGCCAGGTTGTATTCAGCATAGTGACACAGGACATCCGATAAGCAATGAGAAATATCAGCAGAATTGTTTTAGTAAGAAGTACCTCCAAAAACCATACCTGTTCACTAAAGTTTTTGTATGCCTAATGAACACAACCCAGGTTTACTTTTGAGTGAGGTCTCTCTGCCACAAGGTAGCACTGTTAAAGGGCAACTTCGCCACATTTAACATTTGGTTTGTTATTATGAAGTATTTAGTGATATCATACACATATTTTTAGTGTACTTTTATGATTTCATGGCTATTGACTGTTTAGTGATGAGCGAAACTGGAAATTGCTTCTCTGTGATGTTTTCTAGCAGGATTCCCTCAGATGACTAATAAAATAAATGATGAACAGTTATTTTCAGCTATCTATAGAACATGTCTGTAGTTTCCTGATCTTATTGGAACTCCCTGCTATATGTTGCTCTGGTTGTCTTCGTCTAATACAGAAATGGGCAACTGGCGGCCCRTGGGCCGCCTACCCTTTTGTAGGCCATCGGACCAATAAATGTTTTGTATTTTTATATAGTATATATTTTTGGGAACTCAGTCGGGATCTCAACTTACTGTCATAATAAATGTTGTTCTAACAGGCCTACATGTTGTTTGGACATTTGTTTAAGACGGTTGYWAAGATTAAACTTGACTGTTATTGTTGGAATCACTATTTCGGATGTAGAAGTTGTGCTAGCTAGCATGCTAGCTAACCATCAGATACAGTAACTTATGGTTAGCATCTTTTCATCATTTTTGAGTGTAATGCAGTTGATTGGTGACAGTGACATTAACCTATATTCAGAATGATATTCATGCAAGCCAAAAGGAATGTGAAATGCACTTAACTTATRACATAAGCTTCGTCTGGGATTGCTAGCCAGCTAAGCTAACAGCAGACTGGGAAGAGCATTGCATCATGGGAGGTGAAATGCACCTTGGGAATTGTTAATAATAAGCATTTCACGGTTAGGTCTACACCTGTTGATTTCGGTACATTTGACAAATAAAATGTGATTTGAGTATACTGTAGACGAGAGCAATGCAGRGGCTTAAAAAATGACAAAMTAGGAATCGTGCAGTATGACTAACAAAAGCTATAAAACATCATTGTGTATCAAATTGTACAGTAGTTCATATACACTGAGTGTACAAAACATCCTTTGGTCTAAGTTACACACCCTTTTGCCCTAAAAACAGCCTGAATTCATCGGGGCATGGACTCTACAAGGTGTCGAAAGCGTTCCACAGGGATGCTGGCCCATGTTGACTCCAAGCTTCCCACGGTTGTGTCAAGTTGACTTAATGTCCTTTGGATGGTGGACCATTCTTAATACACACAGGAAACTGTTGAGYGTGAAAAACTCATCAGCGTTGCAGTTCTTGACACAGTCAAACCGGTGCGCCTGGCACTTACTACCATACTCCATTCAAAGGCACTTACATATTTTGTCTTCCCCATTCACCCTCTGAATGGCACACATACACAATCCATGTCTCAATTGTCTCAAGGCTTAAAAATCCTTCTTTAATCTGTCTCCACCCCTTCATCTACACTGATTTAAGTGGATTTAACAAGTGACATCAATAAGGGATCAAAGCTTTCACCTGGGCAGTCTATGTCATGGAAAGAGCAGATGTTCCTAATGTTTTGTACACTCAGTGTATCCTAGCAGCATAATAACTGGTTATAAAGTGGTGGAATTGTCCTTCAAGTCTTCGAGGCTTACCCAATGGTAACACATTCTCAAACTGTTTCTATTCACAGGCGATTTGCAAAACGGGTGTACGTGGCTTTACCAACAGAAGAGGTATGCTAAGAAACCTATTATCTCCATTTACAATTGTAGCCATACAGTAAACAAATCACATTCCCCATGCAATTTTCCCTGCAAAAATGTGTACAATTGTGTGTTGTGTATAGACACGGCTAAAACTGGTCAAGAACCTTTTAGGGAAGCACGGGAATCCTCTCACACAGAAAGAACTGTCCCAGCTTGCCAGGTAAACTGAATTTGAAACCTACCTAGTATGTTATGTACTTTTAGATATCCTTTACCATGGTTTGAATGAACTTTGTTCAAAAGGTAGTTGATAGAGCTATAGATATAGCAATAGATCATGATATCCATCTATCTTTATAATATAGAATGTTTTGTTCTCTGTAATCCTTTCAAAATGATGGATAAATAGAGATACCAATAGATATATTGATATATAAAGAAGAATAGAGACATAATGGTATATTTTAAATGTTTGCTATCTCTTTATGCTTTCAGAATCACATACYGATTAAGAGATTGAGATAGATATACAGTCACGTCTAAAATTATTGGCAACCTTGATAAAGACGAGCAAAACTATATTATTGTATATAATTGCTCAGAGAAAGAGATTTTGTTTAACAAGTCATCTAAAAAAGATAGGCGTCAATKATTGGCAMCCCTGTTTTCAGTACTCCGGCACCCTCCCCCTGCAAGGATAATGGTACTGAGCCTTTTTCTCAAATGTTTTATGAGATTGGAGAACACATGCAGAATCTCTACAGATCCTTGATATCCTTTGGTCTGCGCTTATGGACCGCCCCCTTCAATTCAAACTACAGGTTTTTCAATGGGGTTCTCAGTTCGGAGACTGAGATGGCCATTGCGAAATAGATTTTTCTGGTCAATTAACCATTTCATTGTGGATTCTGATGTGTGCTTGAGGTTATTGCTTGGGGTTATTGTCTTGGTGGAATATCCACTTACGGCGAAGTTTCAGCCTCCTGGCATAGGCAACCAGATTTTTGCCTAAAATGTCCTGGTAGTTGCTACAGGTTCATGATGCCGTTGACCTTAACARGGAACCCAGGACCAGTGGAAGTAAAACAGGCCCATAACATCCAAGATCCACCACCATATTTTACAGTAGATATTATTGATTGGGGGGGCGAGGGGGTTGATAGTTACTTATCGGGATATTCTTTTTGACAATATCGCAACATGTTTGTGCTAGTTGGCTGTAACTGCACCAAAAGTCCAGTATTTTTCCTTCATAGCTTGTCCTCCATCTTCTTTTTAAACAGGGAGCCAATTTGTTTTCATCACTTTTATTTCCATGACTGATCAAAACTTGTTTTCTCATGGCTCTCTCATGTCACTGCAGCAGACATGTTGTGAGCAATATGTTTGGACCATGGAATCGCAATAAAGTCACAGTATTGAATCGCAATACATATTGTCGACACCTAATTATCATGATAATATCGTATCGTTAGGTCACTGACAATTCCCAGCYCTAGTAGGTATGAGGTTATTTTCTTCATATGCATCCTTCTTTCAACGCCAAGCTGTATTTTCATGTCATYTGACCATAGCAACTGTTCCAATCCCAGTGCTAATGCCCTTTAGCAAASTCCAGGAGTTTACATTAGTTGGTTGCTCTCAATAAAGGCTATTCTTTCTGGCAATCCTTCCAAAGAGCCTATTGGCATGGCGGTGGCGTCTAATTGTAGATTTGGAGACTTGGTGACCCCAAGATGTGACTAAGTTCTGTAATTTTCCAACTTTGGCCTTTGAATATTCTTTGCCTCCCGAACTATCTTCCTTACTGTGTGTGGGGACAAGATACACTTTTGTCCAATACCAGGCAAGTTTACTGCTGTTCCAGTGGTTTGAAACTTCTTAATTGTTACCCTAATAGGTATTCTTTTTCTTAAATTTTTTTGTACTCATTGCCTGATTTTATGATGTTCAACAACCATTTGTTGCTTTTTTGTTTGCGAATTTTCCCATGGTGATGGATGACAAAGGGATTTTACATGCGTGTTGCCTCATTGTTATATCCCAGTGAAACAGGAAGCCAGAATATAGTTCCTTAAAATTAGATTAGCTTAAAAAAGTAGAATGTAAATGCAGATTAGAATTAATAGTTAGGGTTGCCAATCATTTAGATACCTGTCTTAAATAAAATGTGTATATATTAYTTGTTAAACAAAATCTATTTATCTAACCAATTGTATTAGTATAAAATAATATAAATAAATAACAACTGGAGCCTATAATATAGCTCAGTATTTGTATTATTTATTTTTGTTGTTTTTGCTCATCTTTATCAATGGTGACAATCATTTTGGAACTGTCTGTATAGAGATCTAAGAGATCTAGATTAAGATATTGTGGTATAATGGAAATACTTGGTGTATGTGTAATCCTTGCAGAATGACAGAAGGMTACTCTGGCAGTGACCTGACCTCGCTGGCCAAAGATGCTTCCCTCGGTCCCATCAGAGGTAAGCAGCACAATTCATTCAAMCCTTTGAATCGATACAGCAAAAATGTGTCTAATTGTTTCCTAATGCAATCTCTTTCAATTCTCAGAGTTGCGTCCAGAACAAGTCAGGAACATGGCCGCAAACGAGGTACGTTTACACTATTCACTGTATACATCACACTAAGGCTGAATACATTTTTTTTTAAACACTTCGACCAATCAAATCAAATCAAGTTTATTTTATATGGCCCTTCGTACATCAGCTAATATCTCGAAGTGCTGTACAGACACCCAGCCTAAAACCCCAAACAGCAAGCAATGCAGGTGTAGAAGCACGGTGGCTAGGAAA
>NC_036838.1:8822192-8849212 GCF_002910315.2 Salvelinus sp. IW2-2015 | reverse complement strand
GTCTTTCCAAGCTAGTCGGAAGAAGACTTCCAGTTTTGGTGTGCGGCCATTTCCGTCAATTTTCTGTATACCAGGGAGCTATTTTCTTATGACAAATGTTTTTGTTTTTAGGGGTGGCAACTGGCATCTAGGGTAAATTGCGCAGTTAAATTGATTCTTCAGTTAGGGTTAACTATTTTGTCCTTCTGACGTTCTTTGTGTAGGCAGAAGAGATTGGAAGGGCATTCAAGGATTTTTGGTTTGTGAGAATTATAGCACGACTTTTTGATGCTCCTTGGTTGGGGTCTGAGCAGATTATTGTTGCGATTGCAAACGCTAATTAAAATGGTGGTTCCCGACAGTCCAGGATTATGAGGAAAAACATTTTAGATCTACATACATTTATTCCATTTGGGACAAAACTAAGTCAAGTATGACTGTGGCAGTGAGTAGGTCCAGAGACATGTTGGACAAACCCACTGAGTCGATGATGGCTCCGAAAGACTTTGGAGTGGTCTGTCGGACTTCTCCATATGAATATTAAAATCACACAAATTGAAATTTGATCTGCTATGACTACAAAGGTCTGCATAGGAATTCAGGGAACAGAAGGGAATGCTGTATATGGCCCAGGAGGCCCTATTAAACAGTGGCTATTAAAAGTTATTAGTAGGCTTGCATAGATTCATGCTAGAAGCTCAAAAGAACGAAAAACGTCTTTTTTTTTTTTGTAAATTGAAATTGCTATCGTAAATGTTAGCAAACACCTCCGCCTTGCGGGATGCACGGGGGACTATGGTCAACTTAGTGTAACCAGGAGGTGAGGCCTCACTTAACACAGTAAATTCATCAGGTTAAGCCATGTTCAGTCAGGCCAATCACATCAAGATTATGATAGTGATTTAGTTCATTGACTATAAATGCCTTGGTGAAGTTGAGGGATCTAACATTAAGTAACCCTATTTTTAGAGATGTGAGGTATCAACGCATCTCTTTCAATATGCAGGAATGGAGGAGGTCCTTTATCCTAATGAGATTGCAAGGCGAACACCGCCATGTTTAGTTTTTGCCCAACTAGGTCGAGGCACAGGACACAGTCTCAATGGGAAGGCTGAGCTGACTACACTGACTGTGCTATTGGCAGACTCACTAAGCTGCAGGTTGGCTAACAAGCCTGCTGCCTGGCCTGCACCTATTTCACCGGTGAGCTAGTGGAGTAGAGCCCTATTATGTTTGGTAGATAAGATGAGAGCACCCCTCAGCTGGATGGAGTCGTCACTCCTCAGCAGTCAGGCTTTGGTCCCTGTTGTGGCTGAGTCCCCAGAAAAGGCCAATTATCACAAATTCTATGCTTTTGGGACGGGCAGAAAACGTTTTCAACCAGCGATTGAGGTTGTGAGACTCTGCTGTAGAGCTCGTCACTCCCCCTAACTGGGAGAGAGGCCAGAACAATTATCGATTGCCGACACATCTTTCTAGCTGATTTCACAGGCTGAAAGCTATTGTTGCGGCTTGGTGACCTCTACTGTTTCATCCTAACATCGTTGTGCCGACCAATCAACCACTTGTATCCAAACTGCCACTTGTCAATATTCCAAAATTCAAAACCCATTTGCGGATGATTCTCCTTCTGCGACCTGTTTTGTACATAATACGCTATGAAACACGGGCAAGACAGACGCACACTTGGAAAACAAAACGGCATCTCTACTCAGCACAAAAAAGCCCACCAAGCAACTTGCCAGCCTGCCTGCTCATAGTGCCTGCTAGCTGTTCTAACAGCTAGCTTCACTGACAAACACGGGGATGGAACTAGCAAGCTTCCTGATAAAGTTACCGAGGTGTGGTCAAAAATCAGTCTGTAGAAACTTCATATTTCTCTAAAGTGTCGGGTCAGCTGACCGCAGCAGACTATACTGCACTGACTAGTTTTTCATGCCCTTTTTAAACTTTCAATACTACTCCTTCAAGCACAAAATTAAATGATAATCTTAGATTCATTCGGACTATTTTGAGGGCAAAGTAGTAGTGGCCATGTTGTTGCTAGGTAACGGGTTAAGATTCATGGATAGAAGTTGCTGCCAAGGGCGCCGAGTCGGCACAGTATGCCCAGTCGATAAAGAAGCTGCCAACGGGTTCAGTGGAGCCCTCGTAGACTCGACAACTAGCAATTGAGATTGGCACGTGAACACGCATGTTGAGTGATAGTGTTCAGTTTGAGATTCAGTGGCTAGTTGTTGACTGTACCCTTCGGCAGCCTGTCTACAGAGTGGTCATCCTGTGCCAACTTGGTGCCCTAGGCAGCAAGTTCTACCTATGAATCTTGGTGTGTTATTTATTAGATCATATTTCAGATTGGGTGATATTTGGGAAAACCTATTCCACGATATGCTACTCCAAATATCTGATATTATCTCACCTGTAATTCCATACTGTGCTATTTTTGTGCTTATTTACTATAGTCACATTCTCATAAAAAAATGCCATACAAGTTTTATGAACTTTTATTGAGAAGTGACATAAAAACACTAAACAACCTTAATACAGCATCTAGAGACATCACCTTAACCTTTTGATACTGTCATGAAACAGCAGGGAGCAGGTCTCGAACCCTCGACCTTCTAGCCCGAAGTCCAGCTCGCTATCGACTGTGCCACAAAAGCATGCTCGAGCGGCAGAGTCGATATCCATGCTTATAAACCCAGGGTCGTTACACTACTCCCTCCTTTCAAAGAGCGCGTCCTCGCGCTAGCTTGCGACTCAACATGTTATAGGAACGCGCTCACCGGCCAAGCACATGCACTGTCGTGGATGCAAGGTCCGATCCCACTTCTGACATGGGGCTATGACAGTCATTTGCAAATTAGTCTGACATAAGATACATTATCTCACCACCCCTAATGAGATTGGTGTCCTTGATGCATGTTGCATCGGAGCTTCTCAGTCAGAGAGCATGGTCGACAGTGCGCACCTCATCTCTGCTGTCACATCCAACCTGGATCGATATTTGGTTTTAATGCAGACGAGAGCACTGAATCCAGCCACAGATATGAGCTGGCGAAGGGTACCACGGAGTTTTATGGTGCTTTCAAGACAACTGGGACTCAGGAAAAATACGAGGTCAAATCATGATGTCAGAAAGTCGGCGCTCTAGAAAGAGGCCCGAGTTTCCGAGTTGGATGACCGTTCGAATCGATTTTCCCAGTTGGAGCTCGTTTTTTTCCCGAGTTCCCAGTTGTCTTGAACGCACAGAAGTCGGAGATTTACAAGTTGTTTTGAATGCTGCATTAATGCTCAGAGGGAGACCAAAACTCTCCATAGTGGCCTGTGAATGCGTTCGGTCACATGACAGCTCAATCAGCTGTTCGATTTCACTTACCGGCATGTCAGGATCACAGTAAATGGATTGGGAAGTAGGTCCCAAAATGCTCTTCCAAGTGTTGGTGAGCAGTCATCACTGTGTGGGGACAGTTACTGATGCTGTTTTCTGTTAGAAACATGCCAAGCCAAAGGAAGGGGGTGTGGTTCGCTTTTGAAAGACTCTCTCCAATGACAATTCTATCCTCTGAATCCACTAATTTGGTCACTCATCTGTATACTGTTTTTGTATTTCCCCTGCCAGCTTGCATTCAGTTATCCAAATATGTCTGTTACATAGGAGACACATTTTATTTTCATTACACAGAAAGTCAACCAAGTCGGTTTTCTTTTACATACATTGTGAATGACGACAGTTCCTCTCTCAATGCAAATCTTTCCAACTCTCCCCCTCCATATCCACCAAGCCTCAATGTGAATAGAACATTGTCATGCTCTGATCCCATATCTCCACATAGTTTTGCCAACAGGCGTGCGGCAGTGGATGTGGTTTGATGTGTTTACAATCAATGTTACCTGCTGCAATATCTCAGCTCTTTGTGCCGCCAGTTGCTCTCGGTGTATAATACAATGCGTCAATACGGTAGAGGGAGACACATTCATAACTTGAGTGCAGAGGCCTGCCCTGCCGTCCCAGCATGTATTAAGCCCCATCTGTGCAAAAGCCCACCATTTCATCTCATGGAATCAGTTGTGTTGTCAATATAGCCACGCAGCACAATGAACACCCCCTGTGTCGTTTCATGCTCGGGAATTATGAGACGGAACAATATGTCCTCGTGAAGAGCATTCCCCAACATGTATAGAAACAAAAGTCAATGCATGGGCATCTCAGGCCTCACAGCTAATGTCCATTTGGAGAGCATAAGCTTGATTCGTTCCGTTTCCTCTTGATTGCTAGCAATATCATTATTTCTTTTAACAGTGCTATCTGACAAAGGTATTGATGTGAGTTTTCTGTGCCTCTGCCTCCCCACACATTGTTTCACCATAGCAATTGCGGCGGATAATATTCATGTTTCTGCAATAGTGTGTCACGATCGTGTGGAGAGACGGACCAAGGCGCAGCGTGATTGGAGTTCCGCATCTTTATTTTAGTGAAACTTAAACAAACCAAGAAACAAACAACGACCGTGCAGTACTGAGGTGCAACATGCACTCTCTCAAAAACAATATCCCACAAAGCAGGTGAGAACAGGGAACCCATAACCTCTCTTGGGTAGGGGGCAGTATTTCACGTCCGGATGAAAAGCGTGCCCAAAGTAAACTGCCTGCTACTCAGGCCCAGATGCTAGGCTATGCATATTATTAGTAGATTTGGATGGAAAACACTCTGAAGTTTCTAAAACTGTTGAATGATGTCTGTGAGTATAACAGAACTCATATGGCAGGCAAAAACCTGAGAAAAAACCCAACCAGGAAGTGAGAAATCTGAGGTTTTAGTTTTTCAACTCTTTGCTTATCCAAGATACAGTGGAAATGGGGTCATATTGCACTTCCTAAGGCTTCCACTAGATGTCAACAGTCTTTAGAACCTTGTTTGAGGCTTCTACTGTGAAGTGGGGACGAATGAGAGGGGAATGAGTCAGAGGTCTGCCAGAGAGCCACGAGCTGACCAGGCGTGTTCACGTGAGAGAGTTAGCTTGCGTTCCACTGCATTTCTGAAAACAAAGGAATTCTCCGGTTGGAACATTATTGAATTTATGTGAACATCATCCTAAAGATTGATTCCATACATCGTTTGACATGTTTCTACGGACTGTAACGGAACTTTTTGACTTTTCGTCTGCACCTGTAGTGATCGTGCGTCATGAATTTTGATTACTGGGCTAAACGCGCTAACAAAAAGGAGGTATTTGAACATAAATGATGGACTTCATCGAACAAAACAAACATTTATTGTGGAACGGGGATTCCTGGGAGTGCATTCTGATGATCATCAAAGGTAAGTGAATATTTATAATGCTATTTCTGGCTTCTGTTGACTACACAACATGGCGGATATCTGTTCGGGTTGTGTTGGTCTCTGAGTGCTGTACTCAGATTATTGCATGGTGTGCTTTTTCCGTAAAGTAAAAAAAAAAATCTGACACAGCGGTTGCATTAAGGAGAAGTGGATCAAAATTCCATGCTTAACAGTTGTATCTTTTAGCAATGTTTATTATGAGTATTTCTGTAAATTGATGTGGCTCTCTGCAAAATCACCGGAATGTTTTGGAACTACTGTGTTGTTTCGTTGACTGGCTCTGACCTAACATAATCGTTTGGTGGGCTTTCGTCGTAAAGCCTTTTTGAAATCGGACATTGTGGCTGGATTTACAACAAGGAATTTTAATTATGGGATTTCTGTTGTTTTGAATTTGGCGCCCTGCAGTTTCACTGGCTGTTGACGAGGTGAGACGCTACCGTCCCACATACCCTAGAGAGGTTAAGTATGATGCCCAATTAGAGACAACGATAATCAGCTGCCTCTAATTGGGAACCATACTCAATCCCAAAACATAGAAACAAAATGACTAGAACACCCCCCTAGTCACGTTCTGACCTAAACATCATGAAGAACCAAAGGCTCTCCATGGTCAGGGCGTGACATAGTGTGTGATTTCATAACGTCGGGGGCCTAGCCATTCACCGTGGAAATGGGGTTGCGACCCCTAGTTTGGGAACTGCTGTATTAGAGTGAGCTATGTCAAGAATCCAGTACGTAAATAAATATGCAGTGTGTATAAACAGTATAACTAAAATCCAATGTACAGTAGTAGAAATATTAGAATGAGCTATGTCGAGAATACACTATATAAATACACAGTACAAAACCCCATGGCAAAATGGATAGTATTTTAGGAAATTAGCTTCAGCACCTGAGTTCKGAATATAATCAATAWATATGTATGTGAATGGTGTGTATGGACAGTATGTGAATAGAAAATGTGTGTGTATAGCAGTAGTTACACTATATAGGATRAACCATGACTAGAATACAGTATATACAAATAAAGTGGGTAAAACACTATCAAATCAAATCAAGCTTTATTTATACAGCACATTTCAGACATGGAATGCAACGCAATGTGCTTCACAGGAAAAACAAATAAAGAAACAATAAAAAGGCACATTTCTTCAGCCTCCTGAGGTTGAAGAGGCACTGTTGTGCCTTCTTCACCACACTGTCTGTGTGAACGGACCATTTCAGATCGTCAGTGATGTGCACGCTGATGAACTTGAAGCTTTTGACCCTCCAATGCGGCACCGTCGATGTGGATGGGGGCGTGTTCTCTCAGCTGTCTCCTGTAGTCCACGATCAGCTCCTTCGTTTTGTTGAGGGAGAGGTTATTTTCCTGTCACCACTCCGCCAAGGCATTCACCTCCTCCCTGTAGGCTGTCTCGTCGTTGTTGGTAATCAGACCTGCCACTGTTATGTCATCAGCAAACTTGATGATTGAGTTGGAGACGTGCGTGGCCACGCAGTCATAGTTGAACAGGGAATATAGGAGRGGGCTGAGCATGCACCCCTGTGGGGCCACGTATTGAGGGTCAGCGTGGTGGGGGTGTTGTTGCCTACCTTCACCACTTGGGGTCGGCCCGTGAGGAAGTCCAGGAGTTGTACATGGGAGGGGTTCAGACCCAGGGCCCTGAGCTTAAGCTGCACTGCTGCTTGGATTCCACCTGGCGATCTGTTCACCGTCTGCCTTGGCTTGTCTCCCCCTGTCTGGTACAGGTACCTCCACCACACTCACCCCTCTCCCGAGCTTTCGCTCAACTCCAGAAAACAACGCACTTTTGGGGCGAGTGACTCTGAACTTACAATGGCTAGCCCCAAGTTGTTATATATTTTATATTTTTTTTGTATTTAGCTATTTACCTTATGACTCCTGCATACTTTGTTGACTACAAACTTTCTTTACCCAACCGTGGGACAGATAATGTTTGTTCCCACACACGGGATTCTGACTCTCTATTGGTTACACAGACTTTTGGCCTCCCATCCAATTCTAACCACCTCTCGCCGGCTTTGTATTCATGTTACTTGGTAAAACTGCTGTACAATATGATCTGATGCACATTCAGATGTCATAAATCAGACATGCAGAGCACTCCCTGTACTAAGCCGTGCCTTGAWTGTATTAATTTTGATGATTACTGGAAATGTGCATGTACACCYTGGCCCATCTACAGTTGCTAGCCCCAATTCTGACTTGTGCTCTGATATCTGCTTYACTGATTTCTGCTCTCGTAAAAGCCTGGGTTTTCTGCACGTTAACACTAGAAGCTTATTACCTAAAATGGATCAATTGAAAGTGTGGGTTCACAGCTCCAATCCAGATGTGTTGGTCATTACTGAGACGTGGTTAAGAAAGAGTGTTTTGAATACTGATGTTATCCTTTCTGGTTATAACCTTTTTCGGCAAGACAGATCTTCAGAAGGTGGGGGAGTGGCAATCTTTACCAAGGATCACCTTCAGTGCTCGGTTGTCTCCTCCAWGTCTGTCCCCAAACAATTTGATTTGCTGGTTTTAGGCATTCAAATTTCAAAAAGCTCTTTGTTAACTGTTGCTGGGTGCTATCGTCCTCCATCAGCACCGGCCTGTGCCCTACCTGCCCTCAGCTCTCTCCTGGCCCCTTACACTAAGTCTGAATTTGTCCTGCTAGGTGGCCTAAACTGGGACATGCTTAAACCACCTAACCAAGTCCTAAAGCAGTGGGGACTCCCTAAATCTTTCTCAGATTATCACCAATCCCACAAGGTATGACTCCAAACACCCAGAAAAGACTACACCTTGATGTTATCCTTACAAATAATCCTGATGGGTATTAGCCTGGTGTTTTCTGTAATGACCTTAGTGATCACTATTGTACAGCCTGTGTGCGTAATGGCTGCTCAGTGAAATGACCTGTGCTGGTTTGTCATAGACGCTTGCTAAAAAACTTCAATGAGCAAGCCTTCCTTCATGATCTGGCCTCTGTAAAATCGTATAGAATCAGCTTGATCCCCTCTGTCGAAGACGCTTGGACCTTCTTTTTTGATATTTTCAGTGATATTGTTAACAAACACGCCCCCATAAAGAAAATGAGAATTAAAAACAGGTTCAGCCACTGGTTCGATCGTGATCTTGCAGAGTTACTCGACCTCAAGAATTGCATTTGGCGAAAGGCTCGGCACACTCAAGCTGACTGGCTATCGTTCAGGCAAATGAGAAATAAGTGCACTCAGGCTATCCGGAAGGTCTTGTGGAAATATTGAGTCAAATATTTGCACAGATATTGGAACTTGTAGATTCAGTTAGACTTTATTACAAAGTAACAGAGCCGAGSAATTCCATGGAACAGCTGAATTCTCTTATCACAGAGCCCTGCCTTTTATAGTAGTCTGTCTTTGCATAATATATAGAGTCCCCTCCCTCTATATGAAAATAACTCCCCTTGACCTTTCGCCACCATTGTCTTTCAGTCTCAGTTCTTGCTTGTTAACGGCCACATCTGACAGCTGTATAGGTTATAATGGTGGCGGGCCCTGGTCCTTATGTTCCATTCCTTATATAGCCATTCTGTCTCAGCACTTCAAAGTGGACAGTCCAGATACTGCAAATAATGGAAACGGCATCATAGTCATGAGTTTTGCTCCCACACAACCCCCCCTTTGGGACTAACCAAGTCCCACACCAAAAATCACAACAAATAAATCAAAGAAAGGGAGCATCAATCATCAAGCACTGGGTGCAAACTTCCCCCTATCCGTCCTAATGATTTGGACTTGCACAAACTCAAAGAAGAGACCGGACCAAACATCTCCATATATATACATATATAGTATATATACATGGAAGGAGTAAAAGATTCAATATATTCAAATACAAAGTAAAAGCAAACTTAAATACAATGTAAAAGCATGAGAATGTAGTACATAGCCTTGCCTGAGGGTATCTCAGTTATGTAGAATATGGAAAATAATAAAAACAACAAAAATAATAATAAAAACTAACCAAAACAGTGTGAACAATAAAGTAAATAATAAAAACCCTTATGTCATTTGAAATAAGACACTGAAAACAATATCCTCCCTCTCAGACACCTCTCTAACAAACAGTGATATCACAAATGAAACACCTGTTAACTTCTTATGTAAAAAATAAAGCTTAACTTGTTGTTAATCCAGCCAAGGTGTCAGATTTCAAAAAGGCTTTACGGTGAAATCAAACCCTGCGATTATCTGAGGACAGCATCCAGCACACAAATGCATAACAAATCATTTTCAACCAGGCAGTTGGGACACCGAAAGTCAGAAATAGCGATATAATAAATGCCTTACCTTTTGAAGATCTTCTTCTGTTGGCACTCCAAAATGTCCCAGTTACATTACAAATGGTCCTTTGTTCGATAAATTCCTTCTTTGTATCCATAAAACCTAGTTTAGCTGGCATGCTTCAGTCAATATCCACTTGGTTTCCCTTCTTCAAAATGCATACAAAATGAATCCCAAACGTTACCAATAAACTTATCCAAACAAGTCAATCATCGTTTATAATCAAACCTTAGGTTTACGCAAATAAACGATAAAATTTAAGACGGAGAATCGTTATGTCTTTACCGGAGATAAACAAAAAGAACGCTCTCTCTCGGCCATGCGCTTGGAAACACTACAGCAAAAATGGGAGCCACTTAAGGATAAACTACAACTTCTCCCTAATTTTTCCAAACACCAGCCTGAAACTCTTTCTAAAGACTGTTGACATCTAGTGGAAGCCCTAGGAACTCCAATCGGGACTATTTCGCCCTATTATAAAAGTGCCAGGCATTGAAATCAGTGATATGCTGAATTTTAAAATATTTTTTATGGTTTGTCCTCGGGGTTTCGCCTGCCATTTCAGTTCTGTTATACTCACAGACATTATTTTAACAGTTTTAGAAACTTTAGAGTGTTTTCTATCCAAATCTGAATGACTCACTCCCCCCTATCTGAGATATCTACTGCAGCCCTCATCCTCCACATACAACACCCGTTCTGCCAGTCACTTTCTGTTAAAGGTCCCCAAAGCACACACATCCCTGGTTCACTCGTCTTTTCAGTTCGCTGCAGCTGGCGACTGAACGACCTGTAACAAACACTCAAACTGGACAGTTTTATCTCAATCTCTTCATTCGAAGACTCAATCATGGACACTCTTACTGACAGTTGTGGCTGCTTTGTGTGATGTATTGTTGTCTCTACCTTCTTGACCTTTGTGCTGTTGACTGTGCCAAATAATGTTTGTACCATGTTTTGTGCTGCTACCATGTTGTGTTTCTACCATGTTGTTATATTGTGTTGCTACCATGCCGTGTTGTCATGTGTTGCTGCCTTGCTACGTTGTTGTCTTAGGTCTCTCTTTATGTAGTGTTGTGTTGTCTCGTTGTGATGTGTGTTTTGTCCTATATTTATATTGTATTTATTTATTTTAATCCCAGGCCCCCGTCCCCACAGGAGGCCTTTTGTCTTTTGGGAGGTCRTCATTGTAAATAAGAATTTGTTCTTAACTGACTTGCCTAGTTAAATAAAATKKAWACACTTGTAGGGCACTATGGTGTTGAAGGCTGAGCTGTAGTCGATGAACTGCATTCTTATATACAGTGCATTCACATTTTGTTACGTTACAGCCTTATTCTAAAATGGATTATATCGTTTTTTCCCCCTCATCAATCTACACACAATGCCCCATAATGACAAAGCAAAAAAAAGTTTTTTAGAAATTTGTAGCAAATGCAGGACCACTATTTGTTCCATTTGCAACAGGCAAGCTCAAGTATTTTTAGCATTCACAACGTGCAGCATTCACAAAGTTAAATATATACATTTAATAAACCCTGACAGTTTGTATATATCGTCCCAAYCTAGTATCTTCCGTTTGTGTTGTCCATCTGACTTTTTTTTTTATCCCCGCACCCTCCCCCACAGGAGGCCTTTTGCCTCATGCCAGGCCATCATTGTAAATAAGAGTTTGTTCTTAATTGACGGCCTGGTAAAATAAAGGTGACTTTTTTCTTTTTTTTTACTCTTAATGTTTGCAAAACTTTTTTCTACAGAAAACGAATGCTTCTCATTGGACAGGTGTTCCCTCACAGTTTGTCTGTTTTCTTCCGTTTGCTGTGAATGAATGAACCACCCTGCTGTTGTTGCACTCTTCATCACTGTATTGTTCTGTGCCTTTGTGCAGGTGAGGAATATCAGGTTCTCTGATTTCGTGGAGTCACTGAAGAAGATCAAGAAGAGTGTCGGACCACAGACGCTGGACCTGTATGTGCGCTGGAACAAGGACTATGGGGACACAACGGGTGCATGAAACGAGAGGGGACACACAYACAGCCTCTGTCCTAACCCTGAACCTYCATTGAGGSAGTGGATTGAAAAGTGTTTTAAACAGAGATTTCTTTTCATTCAAGTTTTACTTTAACTCTAAGGTCATAGGACTGTTCGAATAAACTATTTATTGTGTGTTATGATACGGCTGTTGTCTTCCAACCTATTATAGTCACAGTGATTTTATGAAAATACATATAAATGTCCTTCAATTTRAAATTATTAATAAAAMGGTACCTTGAGACAAGGCACATATACAATGCATTCGGAAAGTATTCAGACCCCTTGGCTTTTTCCACATTTTGTTACGTTACAGCTTTTTTTTTTATTMCCTCGTCAATCTAAACACAATACCCCATGATGACAAAGTAAAAACAGGTTTTTAGAAATGTTTGCTAATTTATAAAAATAAATAAGTATTCAGACCCTTTGTTGACGCACCTTTGGCAGCGATTACAGCCTCGGGTCTTCTTTGGTATGACACTACAAGCTTGGCACACCTGTATTTGGGTTAGTTTCTCCAATTCTTCTCTGCAGATCCTCTCAAGCTCTGTCAGGTGCAGCGTCACTGCACAGCTATTTTCAGGTCTCCAGAGATGTTCGATCGGGTTTAAGTCCAGGCTCTGACTGGGCCACTCAAGGACATTCAGAGACTTGTCCCAAAGCCAGTCCTGTGTTGTCTTGGCTTTGTGCTTAGGGTCATTGTCATGTTGGAAGGTGAACCTTCACTCCAGTCTGGTGCCAGGTTTCCTCCAGACCTGACGCTTGGCATTCAGGCCAAACAGTTCAATCTAGGTTTCATCAGACCAGAAAATATTTTGGCAAACTCCAAGCGGGCAGTCATGTGCCTTTTACTGAGGAGTGGCTTCAGTGCTGCAGAGATGGTTTTCCTTCTGGAAGGTTCTCCCATCTCCACAGAGGAACTCTGGAGCTCTGTCAGAGTGAACATCGGTTTCTTGGTCACCTCCCTGACCAAGGCCCTTCTCCTCCGATTGCTCAGTTTGGCCAGGCAGCCAGCTCTATGAAGAGTCTTGGTGGTTCCAAACTTCTTCCATTAAAGAATGATGGAGGCCACTGTGTTCTTGCTTCAATGCTGCAGACYTTTTTTTGGTAACCTTACCCAGATCTGTGTCTCGACACAATCCTGTCTCGGAGCWCTACGAACAATTCCTTTGACCTCATGGCTTKSKTTTTGCTCTGACATGCAATGTCAACTGTGGGACCTTATATACAGTAGACAGGTAGGYGTGTGCCTTGACAAATCATMATTTCCAATCAATTGAATTTACTACAGGTGGACTCCAAGTTGTAGAAATATCAAGGATGATCAATGGAAACAGGATGCACCTGAGCTCAATTTCGAGTCTCATAGCAAAGGGTCTGAATACTTATGTAAATAAGGTATATCTTTTTTTATTTGGAATAAATTTGCACAAAAAAAAAATATTTTGCTTTGTCATTATGTGGTATTGTGTGTAGATTGATGAAAAATGTGTATTTTAGCATAAGGATGTAATTTAACAAAATGCGGGAAAAGTCAAGAGCTCTGAATACTTTTGAATGCACTGTACATAACGATCCCATTGTACGTTTGTGTGTGACGTCCCTCCAACAAGAGAGGCCTTAGTCGTGTGCATGGTAGCATGGATCTGTGCCTTCGTTTTTTGTTTTTCAAAACAAAATGGTGCTTCTTCCCTTTTCTCTGGCCATTCACCTTAGTGACAGCAGCCCTGTCCCCAAAAATATTGCAGTTTTGAAACTGCAGTAAAAGTGCAGTAACTGCAGTCGCCTGGTATTTTTGACGAAGTCATTGCTGAATGCAGTTATTCTGCACTCTAACTGCAGTTACACTGCAAAATTACTGCAGTAAAAAAATAAATACTGCATACTGCAGTTATACTGCACTCTGACTGCAAAAAAACATTCTTAAGGGAGGGTTTTTAAAATGGACACTGCCTTTTGACTGAGACGCATTGGAATACTGTGCCAACATGCTTGCCATCAAGACTCCAATTCAATCAATTACAGATAGGGACACCACAWTGTGGCTTCTCTCAGAATGTTAACACTGTTACAGGTGTGGTTTGGCATCAATATAGAACAATGTCTGTGAAAACAGCTCATTGAGGTGTTGATTTAAACCTGATTCACACTTCCGATATGGCATAAACATTCTGAATTAATCCCCAATGCAGTTTAACTTTATCTGCAACTGATTTAAAAGGGGTCTTGTGTTTCCTTTGGGTAAACCAGCTTAAACTGTTTTGAGTAGCATCCCACTGGGCCACACTGGTTGAATCAACATTGTTTCCACGTCATTTCAATGAAATTACGTTGAACCAGCGTGGAATAGACATTGAATTGACGTCTGTGCCCAGTGGGCTACTTTTACGATGTCAAACATAAATCAGGGCTTTTTTAATGCATTTGTGTAACATATGACAGGATACTCCCTCCCACTTTACAAAAGTATGTGTTTCTGTGTGTAGAAGGATTTGCTGTGAATGATTCTAACTTTATAGTAAAAAGAAAAACACTTATTGTGTAAGATATTTTACAATGCTTGTTCCGCTTGATAGTTATGAGACAGCGCACCACTGCATTATTTGTTGCTTGTTTACACAAATATTTCATTGCTACATTTGGACTTCACGGTGTCAAGTGAATCGCCTATTCCCCTCAAACTCAACTCTGGACATCGAAACCAGTTYCACTGYTTTTTTTCATTGTTCCCCTCTAATCAGGGACTGATTTTTAGAYCTGCGAAACCAGGTGTGTGCAATTAATTATCAAGTAGAACAGAAAACCAGCAGGCTCTGGACCTTGTAGGATAAGAGTTGAATACCCCTGCCCTACTCATTGAACATAATGCTGTTGTCCCACTCCAAACCAAGAGGGGGCAGCAAARGTTAGACGGTGTGTACATTAGACTATTGGAGACATCGGAATTGGGAATGCTTATTTATTCAAGGCAACATTTTGCAGACATTTGCCCTGTACATGCTCAGGTTGTAAAACTGATGTAGCTTACAACAAATTTGACATGATTGTGTGAAACCTGGGTGTGCAGACAAACTTGTAAAAAAATTAACAAACCTTGTGTCAAATGTGTTGTACAACATGAGTGTTTACAGGGCCATTGTGACTTAGAGTGATTTGGGTTTCCATGCTCTCAAAGTCTTTAAAAAATAAAATGAATAAGGACCTCATACATGTCGCATACATACAGGACCTCACATTCAGAAATGCTTCATTCACAGCGATGCGTTACACATCACTGAACGATATTACTATTTAAGTTATGTGTCAACTATAAATGAATGTTTCTTCAATAGCAGTTTGGAAATGTAAAGCTGGAGTGTCTAGAATTTATTGCCTCTGTCTTTTTTTTTTTAAGGAATTATTTACTGAAGTGACGTGAAAGAAGTGATTTGTTTGTGTGGGAGTGCGTGTGGGAGTTTAGTACAATTATTTCTACATTTTTTTGTGTTTCGTTGTTTGCCCTGCCTTTTCAGCACATTTACCACTTAACACCCCCCCTCACTTTTATTTTGAAGGTGAAATTCCTCTATCGTGGTTAATCCTTATTGTGGCTAGCTTCACACAGGTGTTATCTAGATAACAAAGACAACAAAAACAGCCTGGATCAAAYGTGAGAAATCTTGTGCCTGTTGCATGAACTGTTTCAAGGCAGGTTCCTTAAAAACAGGGCAGCCCTGTCAAAATGAGGATGGGACTATTTAATGTTAGATCACTTTAATAAATCTTATTTCAGAGCACAATCTAGAACTGTTTGTTTCTAACTGAAACTTGTCTTATTGAAGCTTCTCCCCCGAACTATAGTTTTTGTCATTCTTTGAGACAAGGAAAAAAGGTGGAGGGACAGTCACTATTTTTCGAATTCTCTAAATGGCAGGGAAATCTCTGTCGGTCACCTCAGTTCCTTTAAACATCATGCTGTATTGTTAAAATGTCAACCATCTGTGCTTGTTGAAACCCTCTATAGACCACGAAAACCATGTCCCACTTGCTTAGCTGATTTCTCAGAATTTCTGTTCGTCATTCATACAAATTATAACAAAACTGTGATCTCAGGTGATTTTAATTTACATATACAGTGCCTTCAGAAAGKATTCACACCCCTTGACTTTTTCCACATTTTGTTCTGTTACAGCCTGCATTTAAAATGGATTAAATTAGATTGTTTTTGTCACTGGCCTACACACAATACCCCATAATGTCAAAGTGGATTTTTTTTATTTTAWTATTTTTTAACAAATTAATAAAAAATGGAAAGCTGAAATGTCTTGAATCAATAAGTATTCAACCCATTTGTTATGGCAAGCCTAAATAAATTCAGGAGTAACAATTTGCTTCACAAGTCACATAAGTTGCATGGACTCACTCTGTGTGCAATAATAGTGTTTAACATGATTTTTGAATGACTACCTCATATCTGTACCCCACGCATACATTTATCTGTAAGGTTCCTCAGTCGAGTAGTGAATACAATTWTTWTTTTTTTAAATACACTACAAAGATACAGATGTCCTTCCTAACTCAGTTGCTGGAGGGGAAGGAAACCGCTCAGGGATTTCACCATGAGTTTTAAAACAGTTACAGAGTTTAATGGCTGTGATAGAACTGAGGATGGATCAACAACATTGTAGTTACTCCACAATACTAACCTCATTGACAGAGTGAAAAGAAGGAAACCTGTACAGAATACAAATATTCCAAAACATGCATCATGTTTTCAAAGAGGCTCTAAAGTAATACTGCAAATAATTTGGCTAAAAGATTACTTTTGGTCCTGAATATGTTTGGGGCAAATCCAAAACAACACATTACTGAGTACCACTCTCCACATTTTCAAGCATGGTGGTGGCTGCATCATGTTATGGGTATTCTTGTAATCGTTAAGGACTGGGATGTTTTTCGGGATAAAAATAAACGGAATGGAGCTAAGCACAGGCAAAATCCTACAGGAGAACTGGGTTCAGAATGCTTTTCTAACAGACACTGGGAGATKAATTCATCTTTCAGCAGGACAACCTAAAACACAAGGCCAAGTCTATACTGGAGTTGCTTAACAGGAAGACAGTGAATGTTCCTGAGTGACTAAGTTAGTTTTGCCTCAAATCTGCTTTGTAAATCTATGGCAAGACTTGAAAATGGTTGTCTACCAATGATCAACAACCAATTTGACAGAGATCAGAGAATTTTTTAAATAATAATGGGCAAATATTGTACAATCCAGGTGTGCAAAGCGTATAGAGACTTACCCAAAAAGACTCCCGTAATCGCTGCCAAAGGTGATTCTAATATGTATTGACTCAGGGGTGTGAATATTTATGTAAATCAGATATTTCGGTATTTTATTTTCAGTAAATTTGAAATAATGTCTAAAAACATGTTTTCACTTTGTCATTATGGGGTATTGTGTGTAGATGGGTGAGATAAAAAATATATTTAATCATATTGAATTCGGGCAGTAGCACAACAAAATGTGGAATAAGTCAAGGGGTATGAATACTTTCTAAAGGCACTGTAAAATAATCAAACCAATACTGTGAAATTGTTGAGTCTATTGAATGCAATGGCCCCACAACCGTGGCCATACTTTGGACCTAGTGAGTACACACAGACTCAACATTGAAATATCCTCTATTGTTGATGTAGCTTTGTCTGACCATTACTGTGTATTTTTCACTGCATTGACTCCCACAATGCAATATGTTAGAGTATTGTTAAAAGCGTTGTCTGACCTCTGAAGTAGCTAAGAATTTAAGAGGTTATATAAATGATATGCCACTGCCTATTCTACCCTCCTCTTGTGATAATCTAGTAAATTACTTTCATACCAAGTTAAATGTAACCATTGATGCTGTTGCACCAATCAAATAAAAAAAGGTCATCCCTACACAGAAACCTCCTTGGAGAAATGAGGAAATAAATCAACTCGAGAAACTTTAGAAAGGCTGAATGGGTATGGAGGAAGTCGAAATGACAGGTCCACTTTGATATTTTAATAGAACACATTGCTAATTACAATAAGGCAATTTGAAATACTAGAGGAGCTCATTTCTGCATATTGATATCGGACAATCAGAGTAATAGAGGGCACTTTTCTCAACTATTGAGAGCCCTATTAATCCTGTTCCCTCTACCCCTTATGATCTGCGTTCCGCTTCTAAATGTGAAGAGTTTGCAGGGTACGTCAGAGATAAGATATCGTCAATGAGGTTGGGTAGTAGCTTAGGTGGACACTGTGACAGGCACTTAAAACTGCCTTAGTGAATCCACTTCTTAAGAGCAGCACACTAGATCCGTCAACCCCCAGCAATTATAGACCAATGTCTATGCTCCCTTTTCTAAGCAGCATTTTTAAACAGCTCAATGACTTCCTCAGTAATAATTCCAGAAAAATTCCAGTCGTGTTTTTGCACCCGCCAGAGCAGAGATGGCACTTGTCGATGTAGTGGACGACTTTAGGATTAACACAGATGCTAAAAAGCTCTCTGTCCTTGTACTCCTGAATACTGTAGATCATGCTATCCTCTTGCAGTGGAGGCTCGTCAGAGGAGGAAGGGGAGGACCATCCTCCTCAGTGAATTTCATTTAAAAAAAATGGTAAAACACTGAAAAAATTATACTTTTTAATAAAAATACTAAATATATTCACGTCACCAAATAATTAATTAAAACAGTTTTGCAATAGCCTCAACAGAACTCTGTAGGGTAGTACCATGGTGTAGCCGGAGAACAGCTAGATTCCGTCCCCCTCTTGGTACATTGACTTCAATACAAACCTAGGAGGCTCTTGGTTCTCGCCCCCTTCCATAGGCTTACATAGTAATTATGACAACTTCCGGAGGACTTCCTTCAACCTATCAGAGCTCTTGCAGCATGAACTGACATGTCGTCCACCCAATCAAAGGATGAGAGAATTAATCCAATACTGAAAGCATAAGCTACAGCTAGCTAGCACTGCAGTGCATAAAATGTGGTGAGTAGTTGACTCAAAGAGAGAGAAAGACAATAGTTGAACAGTTTTCAACAAATAATTTTGAGAGAAAGAGTGTCCTTTTTTTTCACACTTACTTTCACTAACATAGCTATCAAATGCAGCTGGCTAGTTTAGTTACTCAAACACCCGGCTCAAACAGAGGGATGCTATGTTAACTAGGTGGCTATGACTATCCAACACAACACTGGAACTCTTTCAAGTCAAGGTAAGCTTTTGGTTTCATGAATTTATTGCCACCGGGGCCTGCTGGTGTAACTGCTTACTGACTATACACTGTAAYGTTACTGCATGATTGTTAGCTGGATTACTAACACATTAGTTATATTATCTAAGTTGACTGGGACATTCTTTAGCTAATATGGGGACAACGATGTAGGCTGTGTGTGGCGGTTATGACATGGTTTGACTTGGAAAGGTTTTTTCGCCTGGTCACATACAGCTGATGTGTTGTTCATTGAAGTCCACAAATGAAGGGAAAAGGTAAGAGGAGGAGAGTGCATAGAGGCTACAATGAATACAACATGGCTGCTATGATCAGGGGTGTATTCATCCGCCGATTCTGTTGAAAAACGTTTATTCAACGGAAGCAAACAAAACGGGGATACAACTACTTGAATTTGTCCAATAGATACTATCGTTTGCAACTGTTGGACTAATAATTACACCCTAGATAAACTAGTTGCAGGAAAGAGTGTGCAAGGCAGTATTGAATGTGTCACTCTCTGTCCATGTGCCACTCTGTCATCTCAAATTTCTCTCTCGACCTGTGTTCACGTATATTGTAAACTTTCATTAATAGGCTAGGTTGAAGCAACCTCATGATGGGTATAGGGAACATTTTAGTATCATGTAGTAGCCTAAACCTATCGATGTTATATTGAACTGGGTGAAAGGAATATGAATGACAGTCATCCAATATGCTGTAATCGAAATAAGGCCATGCCCATGAAAAAAAAATGGCCTCTCTCATCATAAACTGCACTGATCGCCACTGTCTTCTTGGACAGACTACAGAATTGGGTTGGCCTCTCAGGCTCAGTACTGAGCTGGTTTAAGACATATCTGACTGACAGAGAATATTTTATTGCCCTGGGTGACCATGCCTCAGGAAAAATAGAGATCTCATGTGGTGTCCCTCAAGGATCGATTTTGGGCCTAATACTGTTTAGTTTAACATGTTACCCATTGGCAGCATTATTAGGAAGCATGGTGTTCATTTTCACAGCTACGCTGATTATACACGGCTGTACATGGAGTGTMCAAAACATTAGGAACACCTTCCTAATATTGAGTTGCACCCATATAGGGTAGGGCTGAGAGGATTGTCAACATTTCAGTGTCTGAGGCAGCAAAGCCAAACATAGCAACCATTTCCAACCAGGACGAATCAAACACCAAGAGTAGGGTCSTGTTCATTAGGGAAATGTTTTAAAACGTTCTGCAACGCAAAATGAAAATKAGCATTTCTTATTGGACAAGTCTAGGTTTGTTATCTTAGTTTTTGTGCCGAATGAACATGACTCAGGATAACGTTGCAGCCAGCTGTGGAATGCTGAGAAGCTTCTGAAACAGCTTTGGGGGATTGCTGAATGTTTTTTTACCATAATTGACTAATTCTGTCATTTAAAGTATTAAAACATGTTTTGGGGTGTCCATTACGGGYTTAATAAAAAGGCACTGGAGTATTTAGGGCCTAATCCCTTTTGGTGCATAAAGGACATTTTAGTTTGGAAGTCATGTGATGTCAATACAAAAAGTATGTATGCGAATTTACACTRAGTGTACAAAACATTAGGAACACCTTCCTAATATTGAGTTGCACCCCCTTTTGCCCTCAGAACAGCCTGAATTCGTCAGGGTATGGACTCTACAAGGTGTCGAAAGCATTCCACAGGGATAATGGCCCATGTTGACTCTAATGCTTCCCAGTTGTGTCAAGTTAGCTGGTTGTCCTTGGTGGACTATTCTTGATACACATAGGAAACTGTGGAGYGTGAAAAACCTAGCAGCGTTGCAGACCACCATAGTCCCTGTGCCCAAGAACACTAAGGTAACCTGTCTAAATAACTACCGACCCGTAGCACTCACGTCTGTAGCCATGAAATACATTGAAAGRCTGATCATGGCTCACATCAACACCATTATCCCAGAAACCCTAGACCCACTCCAATTTGCATACTGCACCAACAGATCCACAGATGATGCAATGTCTATTGCACTCCACACTGCCCTTTCCCACCTGGACAAAAGGAACACCTATGTGAGAATGGTATTCATTGACTACAGCTCAGCGTTCAACACCATAGTGCCCTCAAAGCTCATCACTAAGCTAAAGACCCTGGGACTAAACACYTACCTCTGAAACTGGATCCTGGACTTCCCGAGGGCAGAAATGAAATTTGGAGGGCAGAAATGATTACATATTAAAGCATTGGACCTCTCACTAAAGGCTTCAGGCTCACCCCCATGTTGAAGAATGGCATTTTTCCCTTCATTTAGATGACAAGCTATCACTTTTGGTTATTTGATAATGAAATCAACTCCAAAATATTGCTATTTTTAAAACGAGCCTTCGAAAGCTGGTTGCAATTTCAGTTTAATCCACCAGAAAATACACAAAGTATTATGKTTCAACTCAAATATACTAATWGATTTWWWWWWAAAWTATGCAAAAAAATGACACATGCAGTTAACAAAAATATATGGAAATGTCTGCTCTATCCAAAATGACAAAATGATTGCAGCATTACTTCAAACAAGGAAGAGGCAAGTGGAAAGGGGAGAAAGTAAGGAACTTATTTGTCGGCCCAGCGTTGAAGGCCAAAATTGGCAAAATAAAATTGTGATAAACAAAACAGTATGCCAGTTTCATTTAAGGACCAAAGAATTTACAGCTGTGCCATACAGGTTGCAAAATATTTGGSAGGAGATTTTCAATGTACCGATTCCATGGCACATGGTTTATGAACTGATACACAAAATGAGGCCAGATTCAAAATGTAGAGATTTTCCATGTAAATTATTATACAAAATTCTTGCAACCAGTAGAATGTTATATATATGAGGGATACAACCATCCCAGCTCTGCACATTTTGCTGCGAAGAGACAGAATCWTTAGATCACTTRTTGTGGTACTTCCCATATGWAGCTTGTTTTTGGTCRCAGRTTCAGGAATGGCTGAAAAACATTTACATTTACTCCATTTACTTGGAGCTAACTTTGCAAATAGCACTGCTGGGTGATTTGAAAAGTCATTCAATCGATCAATAATATAAGGATACTCTCAGGAAAATATGTTATCTTTCATTTACAATCTGTATAACCTATGAGAATATAAAGGTTCAGAACTTTTGTGAAACATCACAGCACACTGGAAAATATATGGCAGCTATAAATCTTCAGAGATAGATGGGAGGGTTTGAGGTTAGCTGAAGGCTGGGATTAAAAACAAACAAAAGATAACTAATGTAAAATATCCTGTGTCCGTAAAATGTATATACTGTAGTATGTATAAGCTTCAAGTAGAAGCCTAAGTATTGTTGTCAATTAGTTTAGGAAAAGGGTTAGGAAAATAATATATACTTACAAAAAAATATATACTTGGGATTGTAAATGATGCAGATAATTACACTGATAGAAGCCACAATCTAYCTGCAATATTAAAGCTGAYATACCCCCTAAGAAAACTATTATATACAGTACCAGTCAAAAGTTTGGACACAMCTATTCATTCAAGTGTTTTTCTTTATTTGTACTATTTTCTACATTGTAGAATAATAGTGAAGACAAACTATGAAATAACAGATATAGAATCATGTAGTAACCAAAAAAGTGTTAAACTTAGCCACCCAAAGTAGTCACCCTTTGCCTTGATGACAGCTTTGCACACTCTTTTGGCATAAGAACATGTTGCCATAGTCTCCTACGTCTTTTAGTGTCACGCCCTGATCTGTTTCACCTGTCCTTGTGCTTGTCTCCACCCCCCTCCAGGTGTCTCCCATCTTCCCCATTTTCCCTTGGGTACTTATACCTGTGTTTTCTGTCTATCTGTATGAGTTTGTTTTGTTCCTCAAACCTACCAGCGTGTACCCCCTTTCTCCTGCCTTGTCTATTTTCCTGGTTTTGACCTTTCTTCCTGCCCTGACCCAGCCTGCCGTCCTGTACCTTTGCCCTCTACTCTGGATTACCGATCWCTGCCTGCCCTGACCTTGAGCCTGCCTGCCGTCCTGTACCTTTGCCTTCCCGTGTTCGAATGAATAAACTTTTGTTACTTCGACACTGTCTGCACCTGGGTCTTACCTTCAAACGTGATATTTAGACCAGAAAGGGCCAAGAACTCTGCAGGCTTTTGAGCTTTGCAAGGAGCCTGAAAATGACCCCCAACTCCCACTTGATTTATTTTTAGCTTTGTCCAAATCATCTGATTGGATCATCTCACTCTACTGATTTGTTTTCCTTAAACAACTATACTGACAAGATGAAATCTATACAAATGCATCCTTGTTTACAAGCCCTGCTGCCTCCTTCCTCCCCATCTTGAAGTAAACAATCTCTGTGTGTAAATGGATAAAGTCTCCAGCTATTGATTTCACCAATCCAACTCTGTCAGATTAGGCGGGGAGAAAGATAGAAGGAATGATAAATGTAAGTATTTTAACAGGGCCATGAATTGAATAGTGTTTTTTTTTTTACCCATCAAACCTACACAACGTATTTCTCCAGAGGGAAAATAATGATAGTAAGCGATTCAAGAATACTGTGACACAGCCAGCCARGGATTCCTGGTGACATAGCTTGTCTCCAGAAACCAGGCCTGGACTTTTGAACTGCTGGAAATTCCACATTTACAACACCTGTTTACAATTTGTATCAGAGTAATAAGTCAAAAATACATAATACAGTTCATTCTTGGGGTTGTTTTTAACCTTTATTTAACTAGGCAAGTGAGTTAAGAACAAATTCTTATTTTCAATGACGGCCTAGGAACAGTGGGTTAACTGCCTTGTTCAGGGGCAGAACGACTGAYTTTTACMTTGTCAGCTCAGGGATTCGATATAGCAACCTTTCGGTTACAAGTCCAACGCTCTAACCACTAGGATACCTGCCACCCATGTTCATGGCCCTCAGATTAAGTAAACAGTTTAATTGCAGACAGAGCCAAGTTCTGTTATGCCAAATAGATACATAGCCATTTGCATTTTTTTCTTGTTAAGTGACTGTATATCTATATATTATGAGTCTCACAGAAACAGTTAACATCCATTAACAGCTATAAAACTCAAATGTAATGCATTTACAATTTAAAAAATGTTATTGATAAAAAATAACATTTGAATGGAACTTCAGCAGAATCATCTTGTATCCTTAAAACAAAAAACTAAAGTCCAAATAAGCTCTGGTACACAGGGCTGAAGGAACTTCTGTGGTGTGTGTTTAAGAGATGAGCCGAAATGTATCAGGACACAATCCTAGAGAGGTGTGTAACATCTGGCTAGGCTCCAAATGAACACGTTTTACAAAAGCAAAGATTGGAACTACTCAGTGTGCAATKTGGTAGATGATGATACCATAGGTGATGAGGCAGAAGAGCAGCCCGGCGATTAACAGGGTCAGGGTCACAACATTATAGCAGCGTGCAGTCTTCCCGTGTTGTCTTGCTCCCTCCAAGTCTGCAACCATCTTCCTATCCCTGGACTGGAAAACAAAATGTAGAATAATTTATATTATATAATCATTCATATGTTGCTGATTGTGTTTATGTAGCTATGCATATTAGTTAGCAACATGTATACAACACAACATTTTTATAACAGTGTGATGACAAGAATTTTTTTTTAAATATTTTTTTATTGTTACACTGTCCTCCTTCCATTGTTCAAGGTTGGTCGCCTATATAATAACTTGCTCAACTTCAAAATCCAGACAATACAAGCCCCACAACAGACAATGTTATATGAAGTACTATAATTCCAACTCACCTTTATGGAGAAATACACCGCTAACATTCCGAGACAGCATGGGTTGCCGTACACGAGGCTGCAAATTGACCAGATAATGTGATCCCTGGGCTGAGGCACAACGGGCTGGGGCAGTCCCAAGACGGCGGTATGTTCGAACTTGGACGCTCTATGAGGGTCTTCACGACGCATATACTCATTTCCTTTCAATGGGACAAACTCTGGTTGAAACGATGGTGGTTGAGCCATGGCAAGCGAGTAGAACTTATTTAGCTTAGTATTAAACAATACACAAAGCTTCTCGGGCAAACGAAAAAGAGAGAGCCGAAGATACGTTTCGTTTGTGAGGAAAGGTGTAGGTAAAAAAAGCCTATATAGCAGGAGGAGTGGCGAAGGTTGCAGGCATAAGCACTGTTTCCAGTAAATTTGCAAATGTTGATTTCCAGAGCCTCTCTTGCTCAATAGGGGAGGGTTGTCWAATTTTTTTTTTGCTTTCGGGAGTTTAAACCAGTCAAACCATAACCTAAACGGATCAAATTGAAATGAAACGTAAAAATCCGTTTAGGTTATGGTTTGACTGGTTTGACTGGTTTAAACTCCCAAAAGTTAAAAAAAAAGTTAGACAACCCTCCCCTATTGAGCAAGAGAGGCTCTGGAAATCAACATTTGCAAATTCACTGGAAACAGTGCTTATGCCTGCAACCTTATATACAGTATATCACAAAAGTTATCATTTTTATAAATATTTGAGTATATCTTTTCATGTGACAACACTGAAGAAATGACACGTTGCTACAATGTAAAGTAGTGAGTGTACAGCTTGTATAACAGTGTAAATTTGCTGTCCCCTCAAAATAACTCAACACACAGCCATTAATGTCTAAACCGCTGGCAACAAAAGTGAGTACACCCCTAAGTGAAAATGTCCAAATTGGGCCCAAGTGTCAATATTTTGTGTGGCCACCATCATTTTCCAACACTGCCTTAACCCTCTTGGGCATGGAGTTCACCAGAGCTTCACAGGTTGCCACTGGAGTCCTCTTCCACTCCTTCATGACGACATCACGGAGCTGGTGGATGTTAGAGACCTTGCACTCCTCCACTTTCCGTTTGAGGATGCCCCACAGATGCTCAATAGGGTTTAGGTCTGGAGACATGCTTGGCCAGTCCATCACCTTTACCCTCAGTTTCTTTAGCAAGGCAGTGGTCGTCTTGGGGTCGTTATCATGTTGGAATACTGCCCTGCGGCCCAGTCTCCGAAGGGAGGGGATCATGCTCTGCTTCAGTATGTCACAGTACATGTTGGCATTCATGGTTCCCTCAATGAACTGTAGCTCCCCAGTGCCGGCAGCACTCATGCAGCCCCAGACCATGACACTCCCACCACCATGCTTGACTGTAGGCAAGACACACTTGTCTTTGTACTCCTCACCTGGTTGCCGCCACACACGCTTGACACCATCTGAACCAAATAAGTTTATCTTGGTCTCATCAGACCACAGGACACGGTTCCAGTAATCCATGTCCTTCGTCTGCTTGTCTTCAGCAAACTGTTTGCGTGCTTTCTTGTGCATCATTTTTAGAAGAGGCTTCCTTCTGGGACGACAGCCATGCAGACCAATTTGATGCAGTGTACGGCGTATGGTCTGAGCACTGACAGGCTGACCGCCCACCCCTTCAACCTCTGCAGCAATGCTGGCAGCACTCATACGTCTATTTCCCAAAGACAACCTCTGGATATGACGCTGACCACGTGCACTCAACTTCCTTGATCGACCATGGCGAGGCCTGTTCTGAGTGGAACCTGTCCAGTTAAACCGCTGTATGGTCTTGGCCACCGTGCTGCAGCTCAGTTTCAGGGTCTTGGTAATCTTCTTATAGCCCAGGCCATCTTTATGTAGAGCAACAATTCTTTTTTTCAGATCCTCAGAGAGTTATTTGCCATGACGCGTGGCCAGTAACTTCCAGGGACATCAGTAACTGACGAGGAGTGTTAGAGCACGATTGACACCAAATTTAAACAACCCCTGCCTCCCCATTTCACCACCTGAGACCTTTGGTAACATAACGAGTCACATGACACCGGGAAGGGAAAATGGCTAATTGGCACCAATTTGACATTTCACTTAGGGTGTCTCACTTTTGTTGCCCAGCGGTTTAGACATTTATGGCTGTGTGTTTGAGTTATTTTGAGGGCACAGCAAATTTACACTGTTTATACAAAGCTGACAACTCACTACTTTACATTGTAGCAAAGTGTCATTTCTTCAAGTGTTGTCACATGAAAAGATATACTCAAATATTTACAAAAATGTGAGAGGGGTGTACTCACTTTTTGATATA
>NC_036838.1:8670483-8822167 GCF_002910315.2 Salvelinus sp. IW2-2015 | reverse complement strand
TTATAGGCAATTAGTTAAACACCCCCAAAACAAGGAATGGTTCTCTGCAGGTGGTGGACGCAAGACCACTTCTGCAGTTCCTATGCTTCCTGGCTGATGTTTTGCGTCACTTTGAATGCTGGGTGCTTTCACTCTAGTGGTAGCATGAGACGGAGTCTACAACCACACCAAGTGGCTCAGTAGCTGCAGTTCATACCAGGATGGCACATCAATCGCGAGCCTGTGGGCAAGAAGGTTTGCTGTGTCCTGTCAGCGTAGTGTCCAGAGCAATGGAGGCGCTTACCAGAGACAGGCCAGTACATCAGGAGAACGTGGAGGAGGCCGTAGAGGGCAACAACCCAGCAGGCAGGACCGGCTTACCTCCGCCTTTGTGCCAAGGAGGTGCCACTGCCAGAGCCCTGCAAAATGACCTCCCAGCAGGCGCACAAATGTGCCGGAATCTAAAACAAAAAATCACAGAAAATTTGCATTTTATTTGCAATGAATTAGTTATTTTGATACATAGAAAAGCAAGAACTTAATATTTGTACAGAAACCTTTGTTTGCAATTACAGAGATCAGACGTTTTCCTGTAGTTCTTTGACCAGGTTTGCACACACTGCAGCAGGGATTTTGGCCCACTCTCCATACAGACCTTCTCCAGATCCTTCAGGTTTCGGGCTGTCGCTGGGCCAAATACGGACTTTCAGCTCCCTCCAGATATTTTCTATTGGGTTCAGGTCTGAGACTGGCTAGGCTACTCCAGGACCTTGAGATGCTTCTTACGGAGCCACTCCTTAGTTGCCCTGGCTGTGTGTTTTCGGGTCGTTGTCATGCTGGAAGACCAGCCACGACCATCTTCAATGCTCTTACTGAGGGAAGGAGGCTGTCGGCCAAGATCTCGTGAATACATGCCCCGTCATCCTCCCCTCAATACGGTTGCAGTCGTTCCTGTCCCCTTTGCAGAGAAAGCATCCCCAAAGAATATGTTTCCACCTCCATGCTTCACGGTTGGGATGGTGTTCTTGGGGTTGTACTCATCCTTCTTCTTTCCTCCAAACACGGGGAGTGGAGTTTAGACCAAAAAGCTCTATTTTTTGTTCATCAGACCACATGACCTTCTCCATTCCTCCTCTGGATCATCCAGATGGTCATTGGCAAACTCAGACGGGCCTGGACATGCGCTGGCTTGAGCAGGGGGACCTTGCGGGCGCTGCAGGATTTGATGATTGAGTTGGAGGCGTGCATTGCCACGCAGACATGGGTGAACAGGGAGTACAGCAGGGGGCTGATTACGCACCCTGTGTGGCCACAGTGTTGAGGATCAGCAAAGTGGAAATGTTGTTTCCTACCTTCACCACCTGGGGCGGGCCCGTCAGGAAGTCCAGGAGCCAATTGCACAGGATGGGGTTGAGACCCAGGGCCCCAAGCTTAATGAAGAGCTTGGAAGGGTACTATGGTGTTGAATGCTGAGCTGTAGTCAATGAACAGCATCTTACATAGGTATTCCTCTTGTCCAGATGGGATAGAGCGGTGTGCAGTGTCATGGCGATTGCATCATCTGTGGACCTATTGGGGCAGTATGCAAATTGAAGTGGGTCTAGGTGGAAGGTAAGGTGGAGGTGATATGATCCTTGACTAATCTCTCAAAGCACTTCATGATGACAAAAGGGAGTGCTACAGGTCGATAGTAAATTAGTTCAGTTACCTTTGCCTTCTTGGGTACAGGAACAATGGTGGCCATCTTGAAGCATGTGGGGACAGCAGACTGGGACAGGGAGAGATTGAATTTGTCCGTAAACACACCAGCCAGCTGGTCTGCGCATGCTCTGAGGACGCGGCTAGGGATGCCGTCTGGTCCGGCAGCCTTGCGAGGGTTAACACGTTTAAATGTCTTACTCACATCAGCTACGTAGAAGGAGAGGGAGAGCCCGCAGTCCTTGGTAGTGGACCGCGTCGGTGGCACTGCACTGTATTATCCTCAAAGCGGGCAAAGAAGGTGTTTAGTTTGGGTGGTGTGCACGCCTCCTAAGTCTGACCAGAAGGCCGCTCCGTCTACCTTTTCTGTGGCGACGTTGTTTTGGGTCGGCCTCTGGAATCAGATCAAATGCCCTGGGTGGTGGTGGATCCGCTTTGGGAAAGTTGTATTCCTGGTCGTAATGTTGGTAAGTTGACGCCGCTCTGATATCCAATAGTTCTTCCCGGGTGTATGTAATAACACTTAAGATTATCTGGGCTAACAATGTAAGAAATAATACATAAAATAACAAAATACTGCAGAGTTTCCTAAGGACTACATGTCCTGGAAGAGCCAGAGCTGGAATGCTTTTTGCTCCAGTATATGAAGGGACAATGATGTCCAGATCCACATACTTATTCTTGATACAGAAAGTGGCAAGTCTTTTTCTAAGAAAGAAGCCCTGCGCATTTAACAATAGATCAAAATGTAATCTAAAACACCCTTCCTGACAGCACATCAAACATGAGACTCGTAAAATGTTGGGGTTAGTGAAAAATATGTTGTTAGTTCCTTTTGTAAATTGTCCTTCTCCCTYGAGGCTGAGCTAACAATTGCGGATCATTGGCTTGCATCTGTTTGAGCCAGTCAGAATCTCAGTACCTCCGATGCTGTCAAGATCTTAGTCCTCAATGGCAAAAGCTAACATTCTTTGCCAGAATTCGACATTGGTCCCTCAAATCAAATCAAATGTTATTGGTCACATACACATGGTTAGCAGATGTTAATGTAAGTATAGCTAAATGCTTGTGGAAAAAACAATGTAAGAAATAATACATATGAAAACAGCGAGGCTATCATCTCTTTTGGCACCATCTTGCTGTGTCTGTTCTGACCCTGTTCTGCCTTGCACCACCATGGATGAGCACACATGTTTAAGTCTCCAGCCTCCAAGGACTCTGGTCTCCGGGCATAGCGGAAGTTGACTCACCATCAGATAGTGCTGCCGCACTCTTCATCTGAACTACTACTTTTCCTTTAAATGGCTCACTTAATTTTGTAGTATGCACCGGTCTGACCTGTTAATGGGTACTCAATAAAGTAACAACACAGTGTGGTCAAAGACTAACATAGTTGTAGTCACAATCTGGTTACCTATAACTACAAACATAGTTATGTTTGGGGCTTTTACATATTCACTTCTTTCCAGTTATCGTCTAAACTACCCACAATGCCCTATTTCTTAACGTCATTGGAGAATTTACTCCGTGTTAGCTAGCTCGAGCTGGCTAACGTCAGCCACTAGCCATGCAGACCGAGTGTTGGCAGTAGTTAGCTACAATCCACCAATCATTACGAGGTGTGATGTAAACAACCAATCAGATTCCCCACAGGTGGGGGACCCATGATCCTGCTCAGCTGCTCCAGWCCAGGCAGCTCTGACTACTAAACTACTGGCAGGATTTCCTCTGGCTCAAAAGGAAAGTGTAAAATCAAGCCTTCTTTGGTAGCTAACTCAGCCATCACTCGGTAATCATCCGCTCTCTCTATTTTATATCTGCTGGCTTTTTTTGTGTTCTGTGGGTTCCTGCCTGTGCTAGACTAGTTGGTGGTGTTCTGTGGCTTACTACTTAGCTATGTTGACCATGGTGGTTGGTTAGCTAGGCTAGTTAGATGGCTAGGCTAGCTAGCAGGCTAAAATAACTAACTTTAGCTGGCTGTCTTGCTGTCTAAGATACAGTAGCTGCATATTTATTATTTTTTTAATTCACCTTTATTTAACCAGGTAGGCTAGTTGAGAACAAGTTCTCATTTGCAACTGCGACCTGGCCAAGATAAAGCAAAGCAGTTTGACACATACAACAACACAGAGTTACACATGGAATAAACAAACATACAATCAATAATACAGTAGAACAATCTATAAACAACATGTGCAAATGAGGTAGGATAAGAGAGGTAAGGCAATAAATAGGCCATGGTGGCGAAGTAATTACAATATAGCAATTAAACACTGGAATGGTAGGGTGTGCAGAAGATGAATATGCAAGTAGAGATACTGGGGTGCAAAGGAGAAGATATAATACTACAGTATGGGGATGAGGTAGATTGGATGGGCTATTTACAGATGAGCTATGTACAGGTGCAGTGATCTGTGAGCTGCTCTGACAGCTGGTTGCTTAAGCTAGTGAGGGAGGTTAAAGTCTCCAGGTTAGTGATTTTTGCAGTTCGTTTCCAGTCATTGGCAGCAGAGAATTAGAAGGAGAGGCGGCCAAGGAAGAATTGGCTTTGGGGTGACCAGTGAGATATACCTGCTGGAGCGCTGCTACGGGTGGGTCTGCTATGGTGACCAGTGAGCTGAGATAAGTCGGGGCTTTACCTAACAGAGACTTGTAGATGAACCTGGAGCCAGTGGGTTGGACGAGTATGAACCGAGGGCCAGCCAACGAGAGCATACAGGTCGCAGTGGTGGGTAGTAATGGGGCTTTGGAGACAAAACGGATGGCACTGTGATAGACTGCATCCAATTTGTTGAGTAGAGTGTTGGAGGCTATTTTGTAAATGACATCGTCGAGGATCGGTAGGATGGTCAGTTTTACGAGGGTATGTTTGGCAGCATGAGTGAAGGATGCTTTGTTGCCGAAATAGGAAGCCGATTCTAGATTTAATTTTGGATTGGAGATGTTTAATGTCTAGAAGGAGAGTTTACAGTCTAACCAGACATCTAGTATTTGTAGTTGTCCACATATTCTAAGTCAGAACCGTCCAGAGTAGTGATGCTGACGGGGCGGGCAGGTGCAGGCAGCGAACGTTGAAGAGCATGCATTTAGTTTTACTTGCATTTAAGAGCAGTTGGAGGCCACGGAAGGAGAGTTGTATGGCATTGAAGTCATCTGGAGGTTTGTTAACACAGTGTCCAAAGAAGGGCCAGAGGTTACAGAATGATGTCGTCTGCATAGAGGTGGATCAAAGAATCACCAGCAGCGAGAGCGACATCATTGATGTATACAGAGAAGAGAGTCGGCCTGACAATTGAACCCTGTGGCACCCCCATAGAGACTGCCAGAGGTCCGGACAACAGGCCCTCCGATTTGACATACTGAACTCTATCGGAGAAGTAGTTGGTGAACCAGGCGAGGCAATGATTTGAGAAACCAAGGCTGAGTCTGCCAATAAGAATGTTGTGATTGACAGAGTCGAAAGCCTTATATACCGGTAACATTATCTGATAACTGGTTAGATGGCGTTATGTATTTCCAAAGCGTTGGTTTATTTTAATGTAACTGTAAGCTAGGTGTTGATAGCAACCGGCTGACTCATGCGTCCACATCACCAACAAACTAGCATGGTCCAATTACCTCCAATTACCTCGACACCGGTGCCCCCTGCAACATTGACACATTGACTCTGTACCGGTACCCCCTATACATAGCCCCGCTATTGTTATCTCTTACTCTTTTAGTGATTTTCTTAAAACTGCATTGTTGGTTAATAAAGGCTTGTAAGTAAGCATTTCACTGTGAGGTTTACACCTGTTGTATTCGGCGCATGTGACAAATACAATTTTGATTTGAAACCGGTGTGCCTGGCACCAACTACCATACCTCGTTCAAAGACACATCTTTTGTCTTGTCCATTCAAACTTAGAATGGCTCACATATACAATCCATGTCTCAATGGTCTCAAGCAATAAAAATCCTTCTTTAACCTGTCTCCTCCCCTTCATCTACACCGATTGAAGTGGATTTAACAGGTGACATCAATAAGGGATCATAAACTCAGTAAAAAAGAAACGTCCCTTTTCAGGACTCTGTCTTTCAAAGATAATTCATAGAATTCCAAATAACTTCACAGATCTTCATTGTAAAGGGTTTAAACACTATTTCCCATGYTTGTTCAATGAACCATAAACAATGAATGAACATGCACCTGTGGAACGGTCGTTAAGACACTAACAGCTTACAGACAGTAGGCAATTAAGATCACAGTTATGAAAACTTAGGACACTAAAGAAGCCTTTCTACTGACTCTGAAAAACACCAAAAGAAAGATGCCCAGGGTCCCTGCTCATCTGCGTGAACGTGCCTTAGGCATGCTGCAAGGAGGCATGAGGACTGCAGATGTGGCCAGGGCAATAAATTGCAATTTCCATACTGTGAGACACCTAAGACAGTGCTACAGGGAGACAGGACAGACAGTTGATCGTCCTCGCAGTGGCAGACCACGTGTAACAACACCTGCATAGGATCGGTACATCCGAACATCACACCTGCAGGACAGGTACAGGATGGCAACAACAACTGCCCGAGTTACACCAGGAACACACAATCCCTCCATCAGTGCTCAGACTGTCCGCAATAGGCTGAGAGAGGCTGGACTGAGGGCTTTGTTGGCCTGTTGAAAGGCAGGTCCTCACCAGACATCACCAGCAACAATGTCGCCTATGGGCACAAACCCACCATCGGTGGGCCAGACAGGAYCGGCAAAAAGTGCTCTTCACTGACGAGTCGCGGTTTTGTCTCACCGGTGGGATTTTCGTTGATCGTCGAAGGAATGAGCGTTACACCGAGGCCTGTACTCTTGAGTGGGATCAATTTGGAGGTGGAAGGTCCGTCATGGTCAGCATTATCGGACTGAGCTTGTTGTCATTGCAGGCAATCTCAACAATGTGCGTTTCAGGGAAGACATCCTCCTCCCTCATGTGGTACCCTTCCTGCAGACTCATCCTGACATGACCCTCCAGCATGAAAATGTCACCAGCCATACTGCTCGTTCTRTGTGTGATTTCCTGCAARACAGGAATGTCAGTGTTCTGCCATGGCCAGGGAAGAGCCGGATCTCAATCCCATTGAGTACATCTGGGACCTGTTGGATCGGAGGGTGAGGGCAAGGGCCATTCCCCCCAGAAATGTCCGGGAACTTACAGGTGCCTTGGTGGAAGAGTGGGGTAAAATCTCACAGCAAGAACTGGCAAATCTGGTGCAGTCCATGAGGAGGAGATGCACTGCATTACTTAATGCAGCTTGTGGCCACACCAGATACTGACTGTTACTTTTGATTTTGACCCCCCCTTTGTTCAGGGATTATTCCATTTATGTTAGTCACATGTCTGTGGAACTTGTTCAGTTTATGTCTCAGTTGTTGAATCTTGTTATTTCATACAAATATTTACACATGTTAAGTTTGCTGAAAATAAACGCAGTTGACAGTAAGAGGACGTTTCTTTTTTTTGCTGAGCTTAGCTTTTTTGTAGACTTTTGCCTGTGCGCGGCGCCTCCAAAAATRAATCTATCAGCACCTCACTCGGTGTTCATAGCCCCCCTGCCAGGCTGTGTTACTGCGATGTGGGACATAGGATTCCTATTTATTTGTGCCATTAGCAGCTATGAAACAAAAGAGCAGAAATACTTTGAAAACAGCTACTGCAGCAATTTTCTTACCCTAACTCGCACGTGCTCATACTTAACTTTTGACTTTTTGTTCACGAATGTAATGCTTGCACAGTAGAGCATTACAATTGACCACCCGACAACGTGGCTGGTGAAATATACATTTTTACCCGGCAATACCTTAATCTACTCGCAGGTGGCGGGTGTTCACTTCATGCCCTGCTTGAAACTCAGAAGAATAATTTGCCTTTTGAGCTTCATGCATTTTAGCAAACTGCAAACGGAACACAGTTGTCTAATGTGGCATTTTCTGATACAAATCTACTTCTTGTCGAAAACATTATGCAGCAGACCTAATGAGGTTAGGAAATTCACCCATAGTCTCTTCCTCCTATTAGCCCCGATCTGGATCATCTCACGCTACTCATCTGCTTTCATTACAAACTATACTGACAAGAGGAAATCCCTTTAAAATGCAGCCTTGTTACAAGTGCTTCTGCTTCCTTCACATCTTGAAGTAAGTAATCAGTGTGTATAAATAGATAAAGTCTCCAGCTACCAATCCAACTTTGTCAGATCAGGCAGGTGAAAGGACAGAAGGAATGATACATTTAAGTATTTTAACATGAGTTGAATAGTGTTTTTTCTACCCATCAAACCTTCTCAGCGTATTGCTCCAGACGGAAAAGAGATGATAGGAAGCTGTTCAATGCACTCACTGTAAGAAATGTGCTTTTTAAATTAAGTTTGTTTGATGAATGAGTATATAATCTATAATCTTGAGACCAGGGGGAAAAWWTTTWCTTTTTGTTCCACCAGCCACTGTGGCAGGTAGATGAAAAAAATCTGCCAGCAACTCAGATTTTTTACCAGCCACATTTTTTTTGTGACATACATACATAAAAAACACACAAAAAACAGATGACCATGCTTTGTAATGTTTATAAAACAATAAATGTTGGTCAATTTCATTTCCATTTTTGTGACATGAGTGAAATATCAGAGACAAAATGTTCAGCTGCCCCTGGTTACCATAGTAACGGGGCCACAAGTCCTGTCACCTGTGTCTCCGGTCATGTCTACACTTGATACTTACATGCGAATTCTGCTATCAGAATACGAAGATTGCATTGAAAACACGGGTCTGGATGCACAAAAGTGGATTTGTGGTCTGATTGTGTTCAGATCTGGCTGGCCACTTCAGGAGGTGGTCAGGAATTCATTGTGTACAGATTTCTCATCAGTCTGGATGAAATCAAGTTTCCAAAAGCGCATACAGTGGGCAGTGTCATCAGCACCCCTCACACAAGTCTCCAGAAAACTTGTGTTTCGCGACCAAGAGGCACCTTTTCATTATAACGGTGGAGGAAATACGTCCTAGTGTGTGAGGAACGTGTTTGCTAGCCTCATAAATGCTAGCCAACTAGCTAAAAAATAGATATGTTTGGCTAGAGTTATGCCAACCCGTATACAATCCCTTTAGCGTTGCTTGCCGGCTAGCTACAGATGTTAGCTGGCTAGTTAGCTACAGTAGTTAGCTACTGCCATCAGTTGTTGTGTTATCATATTTAGCCTATTCCACCATTTGTAGAATGCATACTGTCGTTTGAATATAGTGCGGGAAAAGGGAATCTGGACACACTGGACACGGTAGACACATTTAAATTGTTGATTGCTGATCATTTGTATAATTAATATTTGTGCCTGATGTTTGTCACTTGTACTTGGAATAAAATAAAATAAAAGGTATGATGCCGCAGTTCAAACCAACTGGGAACTTGGAAGCTGAACTCGGAACTTGGAAATCTAYGACTTTAGACTTCAGTGCCTTCAAGACACCTGGGAACTTGAACAAAAACGAGCTCCGACTGTGAAAAATGTGTTTTGAACGGTCACCCAACTCAGAAGCTATTTAAGACTACTGTGACACAGCCAGCCAGCAATTCCGGGTGACAWAGCTTGTCTCTGGAAACTAGGCCTGGACTTTTTACAATGCTGGAAATTCCACTTTTACATCAACATCTGTATCAGAGTAATAAGTCAAAAATACCTAATACCGTTTGCTTTTGGGGTTGATAAAGTTGTTCAACATACTCTAATTCCTACTTGTTTATATCACACAAGGACAAGTAATTTTAGCAACCAGAAATAGAACGGATTGTGACTTAAACATTGTTAGAGAGCGACAACAAAGTAGAAAGAGAAGCCATGTCTCATTAAGTGTCTTTACTTCCGCCGAAGTCGGTCCCTCTCCTTGTTCGGGCGTCATTCGGCGGTCGACGTCACCGGTCTTCTAGCCATCGCCGCTCCACCTTACATTTTCTATTTGTTTTGTCTTGTTTTCCCGCATACCTGGTTCACATTCCCTCATCAGACTAATGTATATTACCCTCTGTTTCCCCCATGTCTGTGTGTGGAATTGTTCTTTGTGTAGGGAGTTACGCTGCTGGCTGGCTTGCACTAGGTTTATTTCAAACCTAGGTTTGTTTGTTTTGTTTAATCCGGTTCATGTTACTGTGGTTGTGCTTTGTGCTGCCTCGCCTGTGCCTTTGGGCCAGGGTGYATATTAAAGTTATCCTGTTTATCACCCATCTCTGCTCTCCTGCGCCTGACTTCCCGGCAACCAGTCACTCACCCCATTACATTAAGTGAGTGACTATGGGATGAGTGAAACAGAAACGTTAACAACCATTAATAGCTATAAAAACTCAAATGGAATGCATACTAGAAAAATATATATTTATTGATGAAAATAACATTTGAATGTAACTTCAAAAGAATCACCTTGCATCTCTAAAACACAAAATGAAAGAAGTGCGAATAACATCTGTTACATAGTGCTGAAGGAACTTCTGTGGCGTGTGTGTGTGTGTGTGTGTGTGTGTCTAGAGAGGTGTGTGTGTAAGAGAAATGCATCAGGACACAATCCTAGAGAGGTGTGTAACAACATCTGAAAATACACTTTTTTTTTTTTTACAAAAGTAAAGACTGGAACTACACTACAAGTGTGAGATTTGGTTGATAAAGAAACCATAGGTGATGAAGAGGAAGAGCAGCCCGAGGATTACCATGGTCAGCGTCACAACATTAAAGCAGCGTGCAGTCTTCCCGTGTTTTCTTGCTCCCACACAAAAAAAGAATTCAAAGCTGAACCAATTTTATATATAAATCCGCTAGAACAGGTGAATATCTGGTAGGCAGCGGAGAAGCCACGCGCGTCATTGCGCATGAAAGAACAATGAAGACATGAGACATCTAGCTCAACAAGCTCCCCTATTGAACTTGTCTAGGGACAATAACATGGTCCTACCTAGACTAGCCTACAACACCACCATGCAATGAATAGTTTTTATATATCTTTTTTTTWATGTTTCATTCCATTTTGATCCGTTTTTGGTACTCGAGAGTTTATAAGGYCTAAAAAGGCACCGTATCAGGTCAGTCTGGCTGTATTTCTTTTAGTTCTGATACTGAGATGCGCTGTCTGTTGCGGATCATCATTCTCCCAAATCGTTTTATATTAACGTTGCAACATAGGTCTATGCTCCCAGCAGGCCCAGTCATTCAGGAAAGCTTAAAGCACGCGCTGCCTCGTCTCCGATCCGAGCGGCTATTCTTTCTGCACATAGAAACATAACGTTTCAATATAGCATAAATATTTGGGAAACATTTGTGTGTCAAACACAATTAGTCACAATGTTTTCATCTGATTAGGCTACTTAAAAAGTCTCCTGTATGCTACCAGCACACACGTTTGTCCACCCCACTCGAATATAATTTCAGCATCCACACTGCACTGGCCATTTGATGAATGGAAAGAGACATCTGTTACAAAACACCAAAACGTTGAATGACATTCAGAGATTGTCAAGACAAGCCTTTGAAACTGGGTAGGGAGTGATGCATTTCCTGTTTGTCGAGATTGACATACTCTATTTGATAACAAAAAAAAAAAAAATGTTAACTAACTAGGCAGGTCAGTTAAGAGCAAATTCTTATTTACCATGACAGCCTACCAAGGAACAGTGGGTTAAATGCTTTTTTCAGGGGCAGAATGACAGATGTTAACTTTGTCAGTTTAGGGATTCAATCCAGCAACCTTTCGATTACTGGCCCAACGCTACCTGCCGCATCAGTATGTCGTTATGCTTTGCTTATTTGTGGTGTGGCTCATTGGCACAGAAACCTGTTGGTGGTAAATTCATTGCATATATTTTATACAATTACAAATATAGCATAAAATGATAAAAATCGTATTTCCCCTTAGCTGATCATTGTCTGCAGCCAATTAATAAGAAAAGCAAGGACTCACAAGTTTTGCCCGTAATGGATGGCGAACTCTCAACACCGGCCCGTAGCCCTTCGTGACATCGACTGTGCCACAAAAGCATGCTGAAGTGGAATGGTTGATATTGTGTTTGAACACAGGATCGCTACAGTTAGGAACGCTTAAAGTACGCTCTGCCTGTTCTTCACAACTGATCCTGGAGACCAACAGGGTGACATGGCTTTTATTCCAGCCCAGTAACACTCTGTCAACTAATCAAGGGCATGATATGTAGATTCAGGTTTAGTCCTGGGTTATAACAACAGCCGGCATACCCTGGAGGTACGATTGGTGTAAAGAAGACCTGACACACCAACCACACATATAGCATTACCTTTTGATTTATTAGCATCTCATTTTGTGGTTCAAAGATGTTCACAATTTCTTGTTAATATAACAAATCACTTCACGGGCGATATGAGCGGGAATGCTACCTTACACAGAAACACTAACAGTGATGAGGATGCAACATAGCAATCGAGTCTGGAGGCTTGTGAGAAGAGATAAGGACTAAGTTTCATTTACAGGAAACAGTGGTGCCTCTTAATTCCCCAGCCCTAACTCAACCAAACCACAACTCTTCAGTGATTAATTTGGGTACAGAGTATCTACACAAATCAACACTAATATACAGAAAACATTTACTACATGACCATTTTTATATAGTGATTAAAAGTCTAGGCAAAGCCCTGATCCTGCCATGGTGTTAGGTATTTGTGTCTAACCCAAAAAGGCACTGCTTTGTAGTTTTGGCTGCGAGGACGACTTCATGACTGAATCACACCGATCGTTGGCTTGAAACCATTTCTAATATAACCAAGAAATATGGTGATGGCCTAAGCAATAATTATGAACCTTATTTGAAAACATTGGTGGTTTGTCTAACTAGAATAAATGTCATATTTTGCATATAGGCTAGCTAACACATACCTGTTTATTAAGCTAACTATCAGGGCATACATGAGGCATGGATACACAAACAATAAGTAATTGGGAAAGAGATATCACTATACTGACAATGGAATGAAAATTATACTATAAAACAACTGAATAACTGCACAGCTTTTCAGATTGCGTCTGTGTATTTGACTGTGGGGACAGATCTTCTCCCATAGGGCTGCAGTCTGACTATATTCATTTCTGTGTGAACTTAGGCAAAATGGACAAGAAACTACATGTTAGAACTGACAGCAATGCTGTCTCTTGAGTCATCTGTGCAGTAAGTAGCCTGAGGAATTACAAAAACAATCATGATAGCTTGCAATTTAATTAGCTATAGCATTTACGGACGGTCGATAGTAAGATATTCTATAGCGGATGGTAAGTGCAACAGGTGGAACTGCCCCCAGGTGGAAGTTAAGGCATCACATCTTGGAGGAGGCAGCGATGGTAGAGGCACCTCCACGGGTGTACACTCTCACAGTGTCCTGGGAGAGAGGAGGAGGGAAGGAGACAAAGGGAGAGAAAGAGAAAAAGAAGTTAGAGCTCAAYGCTAAACTTTTATTCATTTCATTTGAATAGATTTGTGGATATAAACAAGTAAAACACAATCTTGTTTACGTGGCGTMCTGAGAGAAACAGTTACAACACAAATACATACTAAATGTAAAGGAATAACAAGTACAAAAACAACTTTTACATGTTAAAAAAAATAAAACACTTTAGGTAGTTCATGTGTGCAACTTTTGATTTTCATGAAGGATCTGCAATATACCTAAAACTGCTCATGTAAATGATTTGACTATACTTGGAGCTCTTTCCCCCCCAAAAAAAATATTTCCATCCAATTATTCCCAAGCATCTGCAACGAGCCGTCTCAGATATGCAAATGCTTTTCCCATTTAAACTATACTTTGAATGAAATAGGCAAATACCCTTTTAATTGACATAAGCTTTAGTGTCCGTTGACAAGAATGAATGGACTTACCTTCGTGGGCTCAGTGTTGTTGAGTAGGGTCTGAACCCCGTTCCCATAGTCTGCATGCACAGCCATCAGATTCTGAACCTGGAAAAACAGGGCGCAAGAGCAGGGAGAGACKGTCAGAAGTGTTGATAGCGATGGCAGTAAAAATAGATGCATTATACAACATTGCATTGCAAAGATGACCTTCATGGTAGTGAGGCAGATGACRAAAAAATTCAGTGCCTTCAGAAAGTATTCACACCACTTGACTTTTTCCACATCTTGTTGTGTTATACAGCCTGAATTTAAATAGAGATKTATTTATTTTCTTCTGGCCTACACACAATACCCCATAATGTCAACATTTAATAACGTTTTCCTAAATATTTATAAATCAATTAAAAACGAAAAGATGAAATGTTTTGAGTCAACAAAGTATTCAACCTGTTTGTTATGACCAGCCTAAATAAGCTCAGGAGTAAAAATGTGTTTAACAAGTCACATAATAAGTTGCAAGGACTCACTGTGCAATAATATTGTTTAAGATGAGTTTAATGACTACCTCATCTCTGTACAATACACATAAAACTATCTGTACGATCCCTCAGTCGAGCAGTGAATTTCAAACACAGATTCAACCACAAAAACCAGGGAGGTTGTTCAATGCCTGGCAAAGAAAGGTACCTATTGGGAGATAAAAAAAAAAAAAAAACTGACATTGAATATCCCTTTGAGCATGGTAAAGTCATTAATTACACTTGGCTGGTGAATACACCCAGTTATTACAAAGATACAGGCATCCTTCCTAACTCAGTTGACGGAGAGGAAGGAAATCGCTCCCGGATTTCACCATGAGGCCAATGGTGACTTTAAAACAGTTACAGAGTTTAATGGCTGTGATAGCAGAAAACCGAGTATGGATCAACCACATTGTAGTTACTCCACAATACTAATCTTATTGACAGAGTGAAACAGAAGCCTGTAAAGAATAAAAATCCTAGAGGAAAACCTGGTTCAGTCTGCTTTCCACCAGACACTGGGAGATTAATTCACCTTTCAGCAGGATAATAACCTAAAACAATGCCAAATCAACACTGCAGTTGTTTACAGTACCAATAAGACAGTGAATGTTCCTGGGTGGTCGAGTCACAGTTTTGACTTAAAACTGCTTGAAAATCTATGGCAAGACCTGAAAATGGTTGCCTAGCCATGCCAAACAACCGATTTGACAGAGCTTGAAGAATTTTGAAAAGAAAAATKGGCAAATATTGCACAATCCAGGTCTTGAAAGCTCTTACAGAGATATACCCAGAAAGACTCCCAGCTGTAATCGCTGCCAAAGGTGATTCTAACATGTATTGACTCAGGGGGTTTATTTTTCATATTATATACATTTACAAATATTTGAACTTTTCTTKCACAGACTATTTTGTGTAGATCGTTACAATTAAATTCATTTTAATCCCACTTCGTACCAAAATGTGGAAAAAGTCAAGGGGTGTGAATACTCTCTRATGACAGTGTGGTAGAGGAGATTTTGATTTGACTAGTAATGATGATGTTGATAAAAAAAAACATGAAGATAGAAATAACATGATTGCTGATCACAATGATGATGATGATGAAAAATGGTGACTTAGACAATCAAAATGAGGAGGAGGAGACCTCACCCAGCGTTTCTGGATGAAGACTTGGGCTCCCTTCAGGGCACCAGCCATGTTCTGACAGAGCCTCTGGCGCTCCGCCTCATTCAGCACCTCGGTGAAGAAGGTACGCACCTGCAATACACGCGCACACAAGGTCAGATCACTGGTCACACACAAACCAACAGATTTATTAATGTATCAATAAATAAGCATTTCATTATATGTAATCATTACAGTTCATACTGTATAAAGGAATCATTCAATTGAAATACATTCATTAGGCCCTAATCTATGGATTTCACATGACTGGGAATACAGATATGCATCTGTTAGTCACAGATACCGTAATTTTTTATTTTTTTATTTTTTAAAGTGACCACCATTTGCCTCATGCTGCGCGACATATCTCCTTTGCATAGTTAATCAGGCTGTTGATTGTGGCCTGTGGAATGTTGTCCCACTCCTCTTCAATGACTGTGCAAAGTTGCTGGATATTGGCGGGAACTGGAACACGCCATCGTACACGTCAATCCAGAGCATCCCAAACCATGCTCAATAGGTGACATGTCTGGTTAGTATGCAGGCCATGGAAGAACTGGGATATTTTCAGCTTCCAGGAATTGTGTACAGATCCTTGCGACATGGAGCGATGCATTATCATACTGAAACATGAGGTCAGGCGGCAGATGAATGGCACGACAATGGGCCTCAGGATCTCGTCACGGTATCTCTGTGCATTCAAATTGCCATTAATAAAATGCAATTGTGTTAGTTGTCCGTAGCTTATGCCTGCCCATACCATAACCCCACCATGGAGGACTCTGTTCAAAACGTTGACATCAGCAAACTACTCGCCAAAAAAACACCATACACGTGGCCAAAAGTTGAGGCCTGTTGGACGTACTGCTAAGTTCTCTAAAAACGACGTTGGAGGCGGCTTATGGTAGATAAATTAACATTAAATTCTTGGGCAAGAGCTCTGGTGGACATTCCTGCAGTCAGCATGCCAATTGCACACTCAGGACTTGAGACAGCTGTGGCATTGTGTTGTGACAAAACTGCACATTTTAGAGTGGCCTTTTATCGTCCCCAGCACAAGGTTCATCTGTGTAATGATCACACTGTTTAAATCAGCTTCTTGATATGCCACACCTGTCAGGTGGATGGATTATCATGGCAAATGACAAATGATCACTAACAGGGATGAAAGGAAAGCTTTTTGAGAAAATTTAACATTTCTGGGATCTTTTATTTCAGCTCATCAAACATGGGACCAACACTTTACGTGTTGCATTTATTATTTTGTTCAGTGTATTTCCAAAACTGTGGTTTACTTTAATGTAACTAGAGCTGACCCCAATTAGTCGACTAGTCGATTGTTTGGTCGACCAAGATTTTGTTTTGTCAAGCAGTAGCAAATAAAATAAATATATACACACCCACATCTTTAAAAAAGAAAAAAATGGAACACAAGACACCTGTCTGATTCACGCCCATCTCAGTGAACTAACCCACTGCGCTCTACATAGATACATTACCTGTGTGACATTATCATCGTCAGCGCTGTTGTAGCGGCCCACATCTGGGGACACCTTAAACCTGGTTTCCACATGCTGTCGTTGGGTCTCTGGGGCACTGAAGCTGTTGGGGAAGTAGTTGGGAGCGCCAGCCTGGTTGTCGAACATGCACATGGGCCCGTCTCGCTGGTAGTTGGACACACGGGTCCTGAAGGGGCAGTTGACGGGCAGCTGCAGGTAGTTGGTTCCCAGCCGGTGTCGGTGTGTGTCTGGGTAGGAGAACAGACGCCCCTGCAGCATCTTGTCGGGGCTGGGCTCGATGCCAGGGGGCATATTGCTGGGGTCAAAGGCCAGCTGCTCGATCTCAGCAAAGTAGTTGGCAGGGTTTCTGTTGAGCACCAACCTCCCCACGGGAATGAGGGGGTACTCCTTGTGAGACCACACCTAAGGAAAATGAGAAGTGCTGCTACTTCTCAGGCCAACCAAGGTACATGGATGTGCAAGAGATTTCTAGCCATTCTTGGAGGACAAAGATTTTTTTAATAGAAAATGTAAGCATGCATGACCCCTATACTGTACTATTTTCACGTAATAATTATCCTGACTGCAGCTATTGAGTCAGTTGCCCATTATTGTACCATTGACAAATGCTACGACTCCATAGCAGATCTCAGACCACTTTCAGATCTTTCAGTGGTTATGTGGAGTATGTCCCCCCCTCTGGTGGAAAAGTCAGAGTACTGCAAATTGACAATATTTTTGGGGACATCTTGTTTAAACGGCTAACAAAGTACAATACTAAGACATTTAAGGCATTTCTGTCACATTCTTTAAAAAAACTATGCAAAGTATTGATAAAAAGTTATGCACCTACTATAAGCGTTAGGGTCCCCACATAATTGAATAGAAGATTGAGTATTAAAACTGTATCTCTACGGTACCTTGGTCAGGTCAAAGGGGTTCCACTGGAACTTCTCGGCCTGGTCAAAGGTCATGACCTGGATGTAGAATGACCAGGAGGGGAATTTCCCGTTGGCGATGGAGGTGTAAAGGTCTCGGATGGCGTAGTCCGGGTCGGTGGAGGCCAGGCGCTCGGCGTCCTCAGGCTTCAAATTCTTGATACCCTGGTTGGTCTGAGAGGAGAGCAGAGGAAGGATGCTATGGGTTACTATGGACCYRTMCCAATTTTTCTAACWACKTTTCCTTCTTTTACCACCATTACKCTCTTGCATCCTTCAGTCAATTAAGTATTGTCGACTCCTATATCCATTTAAGTGTAGTACATTTCACTAGTCCTGTACTATCCATTCACAACATAATTTTTTGTTGTGCTCTGACCTTGTAGTGGAACTTGCAGTAGACGGGCTGACGCTCGGCGTTGACCAGCTTGAAGGTGTGGGATCCGTAGCCATTCATGTGGCGGAAGCCGTCGGGCAGACCACGGTCACTGAACAGGAAGGACACCTTCACAGAGATTAAGACAAAATTATGAACAAAGGCACATATTCAGTCAATTTAGCCAATGTGATATGTAAATCACATATAATTAAAAAAAACATATGTAAGTAGAAGCATGATATAATAATCTGATCAGAAAACGGATTTAAAACTATTTAAACTAATGCAGCAACCGCCATTTCTAGATATAGTGGAATAGCTTTAAAGCTGCTAATGGAGTGAAATCTGAAACTACAATGAATTTTCGGATTCTAACTAACTATTGTGCGTGCACGTGTAAAGGTTTGGTGGAGGGTAGAGAGGAGCAGGTACAGTACCTGATGCATACACTCAGGCCGCAGGCTCCAGAAGTCCCACACCATGTCTGGGTCCTTCAGGTGAGTCTGGGGGTTGCGCTTCTGAGAGTGGACAAAGGATGGGAACTGCACAAAACAAAGGGAAAATCAGAGAGAAGTGGTAATGGCATTTAATATTATAAAGGGAGATGAACTAATCTATTAGCCTGGTTGCCAGTCTGTTTAGCTAACGTTCCACTCCTTGTACTCCATGTCATGTGCCAAAGACGGAATCTTGGCAAGGCACACCCAGGCGCAATCTTGACTCACGTGTCTGAACTCACCAGCATGGCGTCCCTGATAAAGAAGATGGGGGTGTTGTTGCCAGTAAGGTCCCAGTTGCCCTCGTCAGTGTAGAACTTAACTGCAAAGCCACGTGGGTCTCGCACTGTGTCAGCTGAACCCGATTCCCCAGCTACATGAGTTTGAGACAAAATAGGTTGATAAAAATCTCACACATGGACAASCAGTATAAACACACATTTGTAGAATAAAAAAAAAGACGTGTATTTTCTGCTATTTATTCAATGATGTATAGTGGGGTCTGAAATGATTGATACCCTTGATAAAACAATAGAAAATGACTGTATACATAATACATTCAAATACTGAGCTATATTGTATGYTCCTAAACATTGGGGGAAATTATTACTTTATACGAATACAATTAGTACCAAGATGGAGGCGCRTTGGCTTCAGAAAGCACCCCTCTGTCAGTCATCTAGTGTATATATTGCATTTTATACTTACAGGAGCAATTATGGTTAAGTACCTTGCTCAAGGGCATGTCGACAGCTTTTTCACCTAGTCGGCTCGGGATTTGAACCAGCAAACCTTTGGGCTATTGGCCCAATGCTCTTAACCTCTAGGCTACCTGACTGTCCAGAATTCTTCTGATATCGGCAAACATTGCTTTTGCAGACAAGCATGCTTAGTCATTCCATATACAGTAACAGTAGTCTAATTGGTAGCTAGCAAATCTGATAAGGACATGCAAAAAGAAACCCTAAGGAAACAAAAGTAACTGTAAATGTGTTTGTAGCAGTTTTATAGAAAAGCCGGAGTGAGCAGCCTCAAAATACTATTTTATCATGTAAGTTGAGTAAATACCAGGGGGGAAAAAAAGACAAAAATGTAATGTAGGTTAGTCTTACCCACGGTGGAGAAGCGAATGGCGATAGGTGTGGTCTTGCCCACATGCTCAAACACCTTGGCCTTGCAGTAGCGAGAGATGTCATGTGTCACCTCAAAGTACCCAAACGCTCCTGTGGTGGAAGAGGCAGGACATGGTCAGTTTCTGTGTATAAATCTAGCTAGTTAGGTTAGTGAGTAAACACTTACTTATAAAGCCATACACATGGTGCACTTTACCCTTCTGTAGAGTGGGCCAACAACACAGACCGTCACATGACCAAGCATGGGTCCTATAATATTCTGCCCCGAGTAGACTAAAGAGCAGTTTACAGTATTTTGGTCTAGACCGAAAAGTTGCCCAACACTTTCAAATGTTTATTTCAAATGTGATAGGCCTGTCTAGTGAAGTGTTTTCCCTATACCATTATTTTGTGAGGGTCCACTTTTAAGAACAAATCTAGTGGCGTACATGGTCCCCCCATTTCAGGGAACAAATTCACTTATATGTATATTAAAGTAGTCAAAAGTTTAGTATTTGGTCCCATATTCCTAGCACACAATGATTGCATCAAGCTTGTGACTATACAAACTTGTTGGATGCAATACTTTTGGAGCTCACTGTAGATTGCATAAATGCCCATCAGTTTTGAGTAAATGTATTGGTAGTGCTGGACACCCACCGCCTCCCTTGGCATGCACCACCCTCTCTGGGATGCGCTCGCGGTCAAAGTGGGCCATCTCGTCTATGAACGGGGTGTCCTGCACTAGGAGGGGCCCCCRGGGACCCGCTGTCATTATATTCAACTTGTCCCCTATCGGGTGACCAGCCCCAGTGGTCAGGTTGTCTGGCCTCTGGAGGGGAAGAAATGACAGACATCATACATAAGACACTGCACTACACATTTTTTATTTACACAGTCATTAGGCCTAGTCTCTCACTTTTCCTTTGGTAACAGAGTAGGTCCTTTCCCTGATTYCACATCAGCTGCACTTACAGTTTATTCATTTACTTGCTCTCAGGAGACATACCTACACACACATTAAGACTAGGAATGTACAGGTATACTTTGTGCACCTGACACTTAATAGCCTGGGCGCAAGACTCAATGGTCCCATTAGGTATGTGTGATATAGGTGCAATTCTGACATTATACAGGTCTAGTGTTTTGTACTTTGAATGATCAAACATCAGCTGCATTACGCAATTGCTCCAAATTCAAGTGTGCATTACAAAATAGTCTAAAAGCCACTTAAAACAGTTCACATCTCTCATTTGGCCTTGTTTACTTACAATCTTGCTTAATGTTTACCCTTTAAGCATACCCTTCCTGCACCAATGATTAGATAACCACGAGTTGACATGGCTAAAGTCCAGGCTAAATTATAGCAAGACAATGACCAAGCTACATTTGCTATCCCAACAAATCAAGGTCCATAATCTTCCATTTATTGCAAAGAATCACACATTATTCTATTCTCAACTTGCAATGTTTTCAAGTTAAACCAGCAAAATACACACAAGCAATCAATTTCTTGGCATTTAAATCAAAAACAAATAGCTACTCTGCAGTTGTGTTATTTCAATACATTACATCAAATTAAAATCACATTTTATTGGTCACATACACATTTTCAGCAGATGTTAWTACGAGTGTAGCGAAATGCTTGTATTTGTCACAAGAGTATGGGAGTAAACCCTAGTTAAACTTGGAATTCCATTCAACAAATATCAAGAAAGCCTGAGCTGCAAGGGTTTCCACTAGTTAAGAAAAATAGTACAAATGGGCTGGGGTTATTGACTGATTGTGGGTATAGCAGCTAATAACGAGCAGCTGCAAGTGCAATGTAACTAGCTAATAAACAGTAATAGGCTAACGTTAGTTGTAGGCAGCAGCCAGCTAACAATTCCTGCATGATCAAAAACGGACACAATTCAAATACAAATGTGCATTCTTTGGGTTGTGGAATTGAACAGTACCATGGTTCTGTAAATGTGTAGCTAACTAGCTATCTAACGTTAGCATTATAGTTAAGTTGTCCAGGAGGAAAAATGCGACCCTGGATGATCGCTCACCATTTCTAAACAGAATTGCACAACACAAACTAAGCATAGAAATAGACAAACCTGAGCGCTTCGGTCCTCTTTCCATAGCTTCATTTGGTCTGATGCTTTCCCTCTATCCTCGTCCATCTTGAAGGCAGAAGTTTAAACCCCAACTGCGTGGAAAAATGTATATTTCTGAGTGCTAACGTTATTTAGCCACTGTACTTTGTACGATTAGGGTCCTCCTGCTTGTTACCCGACTCCTATTGGATGCTGGATCACCAGCTACTTTCGGGCCAAAGGTTAAAAAAAAATGTACCCCTTKCTGCCACCCGATTAGCCACCAATCACCCCATTACAAGGTGGTGCTGCAGAACTGGGCGGTGTTAAACATGTAACCCGACCCAAGACCCAAAGGTGGGCGGGTTATTTCTACGGGTAGTCAGTTATTGGTTCACGTTGTCTAGTCGAACTACAAGCCTGCGATCCAACTCAAGCCTCACGTGAAGCAACAGACTAAACGTATTTAAACATGTGGAATATGTACATTGCTAGTTGGCCAGTTTGGCATGGATTAATTTCATATTTATCAGATTATGCTGACCCCATTACTAAATGTATCACAAGTGCAGTTACTATATAGCTGCTGTGTGCACTCATGTTGTGTTGTCACGGAAACATACGCACACAGACAGAGAAATAGCTTTATTCCCTTTTATTAATATTGTGTAGTCAGTAAATTTATAGAAAATACAAAAATGACTGTTTTACTGCTTTTTGAGATTTGTTAAATTGAGTGGACACAAGGCTATTTAGCCATTTCAATTTGGAGTATAGGTTGTGAAAGGCAGAAAGGGTTGACTGGCTGGATATAGGTGGCTTCAAGGGAAGAATCATGGACCTTTTTATTTTAACTCAATATTCACATCCAAAGAACATAAAATAGTCAGTAGATTGAATGTATTAGCTTAATTCTGTGGAAAGTGGGACACATACAGTATACTTCTATGTTATTGTAAGAATCCACTGTGTTAGTATTTGTGTTTATTGCACTATAACCCAATGCTATATCACATGTGATTGAATATTAGCAACTGTTGGCCTGGGCGCCTGGGTGTCTGTGTGTGTGTGCTGGAAGTAACAGTTAGCCTCAGATAAGTGTGCTGGGAAGCTGTGGTTAGCCTTGAGCGAGAACAGTGTGCTTTTGTATACAGGTGCAAATAGCGCAGACAATGTTGCAGAGCTGTCTGACCTCAGTCTCTGGGGTGAGGGAGCGTAATCTACACAGCAACAGCGCCGGGACACCAAAGAGTGCAAAGAGGCTGGGACTAGCCTGAGCGCCAGCGATAGGCTGAGCAGAGTTTAAACCACGCTCAGCCTCTACTGTGATAGGCCAACAGACGGGTTGGAACTAGTCTGTCACAGTATAAGAACAGCTGTTTACTTACATCCTGSCAGTTCYCTGTTCTRCCCTGCGRGGTGRTRCAGWGARCCCGTATATACGAAAATTGCATTTACCATTTATCGCTTGAGTTTAATAAAAATACTTAAAGTATATTCGGTGACTCTGAATCACATTTTGTCCTGATACCAGATTGAATCTACGCAAATCCCTTATAACTGTTCCATGCACTCTTAGAAAAAAAGGTTCCAAAAGGGTTCTTCGCCTGTCCCCATAGCGGAGTGAGAATGTGAGAATGCCTCAAAAATGGGGTCCCAGAGGCAACAAAGGTTGGCATTACCAAAACGTGTCCCACAGTCGCTGGACTCTGGTGGCATCTCAAACACTTGGAGTCAACATTTGGGTATATTTTTGCCAATCTGTCATTTGAGTAATGAGCAAAACCTTAAACTGAATAAGCCCATGCCTTATACAAAATGTTGTGTGGATACGCTCAATACTTTGTTGCCATATATCATCGGGTAGCTCGCCACCTATGTCTTGCTCCCAAGTAGATTTTGTATTTGCAAAGGAAGGCAGATTAATGTTCTGTATTATGACGTATAATCTGGAGATTGTGCTCTTCAGATAAGGGTTAAGATCTAAGCACCTCAACTGGACAATTAGTAGGCTCGAGTGGAAATGAAGGGAAATGTTTCTTGGCAAAGCTAAGAGTTTGCAGGTATCTAAAAAAGTGGATATTGTGAATATTATGGTCAACCCTCGGAGTATCGAATGAGACAATTGTGTTATCAACAAATAGGTCACAAAAAAAACACCAGGCCGTTCCTATGCCAGAACTGGAATGCCGTGTCAATCTGTGACGCTAGGAAGAGATGATTAGATGTTAATGGAGAGAAGTCACAGCTAGTCACAGCTAAAGTGACTTCTGAATTGGGACCAGATTTTAAGGAAGTTCTTARTGGGGTTCAAAACATGGGTAACAAGGTTAACAAGGTTCATGGGCATTGGGGAGCACAGGAGCGAGACCGGAGAAGTTGGAAGGCTTGACTTTGACTCCATGATGGCACAAGTTGGGCCATCCTTGTTTTCAAATGTAGAAACCCAATAAACACATTTAGATATATATTTGCTGACTAGTAGTAGTTTAAAACATTGGGAAGGCCCTGCCCGCCTGTGGGCTTAGGTATCTCTAGATATACCTTTCTCATTCGTGGATTTGACTTATTCCAAATGAAGTTGGAAATGTAGCTGTCCAGTTGTTTGAACCTCGACTTTGGCAGAAAAATGGGAATCATTTGGAAGGAGTACAAAAACCTAGATAGTAGTGTCATCTTAATAGAATTAATGCGACCTGTTAATGAAATGGGAAGAGACAACCACCTTATGAAATCCTGCTTAGTGCGCTCCAGGATTGTTTTGAAGTTATGTTTAAACAGAGCCTTAAATGAGCATTTATCCCCGAATAAGTAAAGAGCTGATGCTCCACCTTAAATGGGAAATTGGCATACCCAATTCTTTCTGCTAACTGWTTAAAACTTCTTAGGGATAGGGGGCAGTATTTTCACGTCCTGATGACAAGTGTGCCCAAAGTAAACTGCCCAGAAGCTAGGATATGCATATTATTAGTAGATTTGGTTAGAAAACACTCTGAAGTTTCTAAAACTGTTTGAATGATGTCTGTGAGTATAACAGAACTTATTTGGCAGGCGAAACCCTGAGCACAATCCATCCAGGGAAAAAATATTTTGAGCTGTTTTCTGTTTTCAATTCATTTTCTATGGTAAACCCTTTTTAATAGAAATATGCTTGCAGTTCCTATGGCTTCCGCTAGATGTCAGCAGTCTTTAGAAATTGGTTGATGTTTTTCTTTTGAGAAGTGAAGAATGTAGCCCTGTTCTTTCCATGTGTCACTCCAGGTGGACTCTAGTCTTTTGGTGCGCGCGACCTGGAACGTGCTTCACTTTGTTTTCGTCCGGTATTGAACACAGTTTATCCCGTCTTAAATTTTATCGATTATTTACGTTTTAGGATACCTAAGTTTGGATTAGGAACGTTGTTTGAAATGTTTGGACCAAGTTTACAGGTAACTTATTAGATACTTTGTAGTCATGTTGGGCGAGTTGGAACCGGTGTATTTTCTGAATCAAACGCGCCAAATAAATTGACATTTTGGGTATATAAAGAAGGACATTATCGAACAAAAGGACCATTTGTGATGTTTCTGGGACATTTTTGGAGTGCCAACAGAAAAAGATCTTCAAAGGTAAGGCATGAATTATATCGTTATTTCTGAGTTTGTCGCACCTGGCTGGTTGAAATCTGATTTTCATGTGTTTGTATGCAGGGTGCTGTCCTCAGATAATCGCATGGTCTGCTTTCGCCGTAAAGCCTTTTTGAAATCTGACACTGCGGCTTGGTTAGCAAGAACTTAAGCGTTATTTTGATGTATTATACATGTATGTTGTGAATTTTTATTATGAGTATTTCTGGTTTTGAATTTGGCGCGCTGCAATGTTGTCAAATCAATCCCGTTACCGGGATCTGAGCGGGAAGGGATCACTAAGTGGTTTTAAATGGGGAGGAGCATGCTTTTTGTTAGGTTGAACTTATAACCAGAGAATGTCCCAAAACCTTGTAGCATGTCCAAGAGATAGGATATAGACTACGGGGTTAGAGATGTATAAAAGAAGATTGTCTGTATATAAGGACACCTTATGAGTTATGCTGCTCTTAATATTCCCTTAATCCTCTCCTCCGCCTGCAGGGCGATAGCCATATCAAATAGGAAAGGGGATAAACAGCAACCCTGCCTGGCCCCCCTGTGGAGAGGGAAGTAGCTGGAGGTAACATTGTTGGTGCGAACAGAAGCCACTGGGGACGAGTACAAAATCTTAATCCAGGAAAGGAATGACGGGCCAAACCCACATCTCTCTAGTACTGTAAATAGATTTTCCCACTATATCCGGTCGAAAGCCTTTTCAGCATCAAGAGAGATGACAACTTCTGGGTGTGGAGTTGAGTGGGCAGAATAAAGAACATTAAATAGCCGGCACATGTTATAGAAAAATTTCATACATGAGATAAATCCAGTTTGGTCAGAGTTAATTATATTAGGCATCACTGTCTCTAAACGGCGCGAGAGGACCTTAGTGAGAATTTTATAAAATCGCAGCACAAAGGCTTATAGGGCGGTATGAGCCACAGTCTAGGGGATTCTTGTCTTTTTTAAGCAAAACCAAAATAGTTGCCTGGGTAAGTGTCTGGGGCAGTTTCTGACTAGAAAGGATTTCATTGTACATTGAGCTGAGGATAGGGGATAATTTAGAGGAAAATTCTTTATAAAATTCAATATGGAAGCCATCAGGCCCAGTGGCTTTACCACTCTGCATGGACTGGATTACCAGAGTAGTTTCATCATCACTTATTGAGGCATCCATGTTGGTTTGTTCATCTGAATTGAGACAGGGGATGTCCAGATAGTCTAGAAATGCATGCATACGAGATGTGTCAGGAAGAGCCTCTGACGAGTAAAGAGCAGAATCGAATTGCTTAAATTGATGGTTGATTTCTTTGGGATTGGTAGAAGTTACATCAGCTGCAACACAGATTTCAGGTATGGTGCTGCTAGCAGGGGATTGTCCAAGCTGATGAGATAACAACTTGCCAGCTTTCTCTCCGTGTTCATAGAATATTTTCCTCAACTTAAACAGAAGCTGCGTCGTTTGTTTGGTGGAAATATTGTCAAATTCCAATTGGTGTAGCAGTCTCTCTTTGTAGAGTTCAGCAGTCAGAAGAGAGGCATATCTGTTGTCCACATCTAGAATGAGTTGAGATAACTCCAATAAGCATTTGGTGCGCTGTTTGTTGTCACACACTGTGTATGAAATAATTTGGCCCCTTAGTTATGCTTTTAACGACTCCCACACAGTAGAGTGAGACACGTCGGGGGTGCAGTTGATCTGTAAAAAGACAGCTACGCGTCTTCATTTTGAGCATGGCTTTCTGATGATCAAACAACGAATGTAACAGAATTTCACGTTTTTGAATAGCCTAAAAACGTAGCCAGAGGACTAATGAGGGAGAACAAACAATATCAATAGTCTTTAGAGAAATCGAATGACAAGTTTAAGCTTATTAAATGCGAGGTTGAAAATCAAATGGCCAATAACCTCTGTCACGCCTGCTCCGGTCTTCCCCGGGTGCCAGGCTGCCCTGCATTACGCACACCTGCCTTCCCTCGTCACGCGCATCAGCGATATTGGACTCACTCAATCGCCTGTTTTTTTACCTCCCCTATATTTGTCAGTTCCCCAGCTCTGTTCACCGCTGCTGCATTGTTTGTCGTCCGTCTTTGTGTTTCCCAGTTCTGACGCTGTTCCTGTCCTGTTGCATGTCCGTTCCTAATTAAATGTCAACTCCCCGTACCTGCTTCTATTCTCCAGCGTCATTCCTTACACTATCCTCCTACTGGCCTATCATAAAAKCTTTAAGACAAGTTAAAGTTATGAACAGGAGTTTATTTCCCAAATAATCTATTTTAAGAAAATGTTGTCCTAAAGTTGTGGTTTTCAAAAAGAACAAGAATGCAAGTATATAGCCTAAACAATTCTCAATCACAGAGACTGAGCAAAACAATATTATTTATTTTTCTATTATTTTATGAGGCAAATCAAGAGGGGCGATAGCATCGTATAGCACAATGTTTTATGGGTACATAATCACGATAGGATAAAGGTTGACATCGCCCAAACCTAGACTGAATGATAGTCATTGTTTACCCAGGTAGTCAAGGAGCTCAGGGTCCACAGCCAGCAGCAGGCTGAGCTGGAGAAGCTGCTACTTCATGGCCTCCTGAAACTCCTCAAAGTTCTGGTGCTGAAGGCTCTGAGGGACAGAGAGAGAGAACATTAGAATGTTATGGTTTTAACAATCTTACAGTATGTGGTAATATATGATTATATGACAAGAGAGTAAGGTGCTTACCACCATCTCCATAAAGCCTGTCAGACACCAGAAGGACTCCACCTCGGTCTGGGTGATGAACAGGAGAGGAGCCGAGAGGTCACTCATCCCCTGGACATAGCCTGCAGGGAGAGAGAGCGACAATAGGAACCACAAGGAGAGGAGAGTCAGGTGTGAGATCATGATAATAAATACACTTGAAATGTGATACAATGGGTTTCAACTTTCAAGTGTAAGGCCAAGGGAAGTGGCTTATCCAGATCAAAATTGAACATGCAGTATGTCATCAGCACGTTACCCCCTCCTGTATTCCCTGTTCACCCACGACTGTGTGGCCGCCACGCACGTCTCCAACTCAATCATTAAGTTTGCAGATAACACAAAAGTGGTAGGCCTGATTTCCAACCATGTGGGCCCTGGTGGAGTGGTGCCAGGAAAATAACCACAACGTCAACAAAACAAAGGAGCTGATCATGGACTTCAGGAGACAGCAGAGGGAGCACACATGTATTAAAAACAGGTTATTAGAAATTATTGCACATTTATTACAAATAAGTACTCAGACCCTTTACTCAGTACTTTGTTTAAGCCCCTTTGGCAGCGATTACARCCTTGAGTCTTCATGGGTATGACGCTACAAGCTTGGCACACCTGTATTTGGGGAGTTTCTCCCATTCTTCTCTGCAGGTCCTCTCAAGCTCTGTCAGCTTGGATCGGGAGCGTCGCTGCACAGCTATTTTCAGGTCTCCCCAGAGATGTTCGATCGGGTTCAAGTCTGGGCTTTGGCTGGGCCATTCAAGGACATTCAGAGACTTGTCCTCAAGCAACTCCTGCGTTGTCTTGGCTATGTTCTTAGGGTCGTTGTACTGTTGGAGGGTGAACCTTCGCCCTAGTCTGAGGTCCTGTGTCACACCCTGGTCTGTTTTACCTGTCCTTGTGCTCGTCTCTCCCTCCAGGTGTCACCCATCTTCCCCATTTATTCCCTGTGTATTTATTCCTGTGTTTTCTGTCCGTCTGTGCCAGTTCGTCTTCTTTGCCAAGTCAACCAGCGTTTTTCTCCTAGCTCCCGTTTTACCCAGTCTCTGTTTTTTCTCGCCCTCCTGGTTCTGACCCTTGCCTGTCCTGACTCTGAGCCTGCCCGCCTGCCTGACCATAATGCCTGCCCCGGACCTCGAGCCTGCCTGCCGCCCTGTACCATTTTGGACTCCTACCTGGTTATGAACTCTTGCCTGTCCCCGACCTGCCTTTTGTATACCCCTTAGACTATAATAAACATCAGAGCTAAAATCATCTGCCTCCTATGTCTGCATCTGGGTCTCGCCTTGTGTCTTTATATCCTGAGCGCTCTAGAGCAGGTTTTCATCAAGGATCTCTCTGTACTTTGCTCCATTCATCCTTCCCTCGAGTCTCCTAGTCCCTGCCGCTGAAAAACATCCCCACAGCATGATGCTGCCACCACAATGCTTCACCGAAGGAATGGTGCCAGGTTTCCTCCAGACGTGACGCTTGGCATTCAGGCCAATCTTATTTCCATTACACCAGACAATCTTGTTTCTCATTGTCTGAGAGTCCTTTAGGTGCCTTTTGGCAAACTCCAAGCAGGCTGTCATGTGCCTTTTACTGAGGAGTGGCTTCCGTCTGGCCACTCTCCATAAAGGCCTGATTGGTGGAGTGCTGCAGAGATGGTTGTCCTTCTGGAATGTTCTCCCATCTCCACATTGGAACTCTGGAGCTTTGTCAGAGTGACCATCGGGCTATTCGTCACCTCCCTGACCAAGGCCTTTCTCCCCCAATTCCTCAGTTTGGCCAGGCGGTCAGCTCTAGGAAGAGTCTTAGTGGTTACAAACTTCTTCCATTCAAGAATGATGATGAGGCCACTGTGTTCTTGGGGACCATCAATACTGCAGACATTTTTTGGTACGCTTCACCAGATCTGTGCCTCGACACAATCCTGTCTTGGAGCTCCACGGACAATTCCTTCAACCTCATGGCTTGGTTTTTGCTCTGACATGCATTGTCAACTGTGGGACCTTATATAGAGAGGTGTGTGCCTTCCCAAATCATGCCCAATCAATTGAATTTACCACAGGTGGACTCCAATCAAATCAAATTGTATTAGTCACATGCGCCAAATACAACCGGTGTAGACCTTACAGTGAAATGCTTACTTACGAGCCCCTAACCAACAATGCAGTKAAAAAAATACCTATAAGAATAAGAAATAAAAGTAACAAGTAATTAAAGAGCAGCAGTAAAATAACAATAGCGAGACTATATACAGGGGGGTACCGGTACAGAGTAAATATGCGGGGGCACCGGTTAGTTGACGTAATATATACATGTAGGTAGAGTTATTATATACATGTAGGTAGAGTCTGGGTAGCCATTTGATTAGATGTTCAGGAGTCTTATGGCTTTGGGGTAGAAGCTGTTTAGAAGCCTCTTGGACCTAGACTTGGCGTTCTGGTACCGCTTGCCATGTGGTAGCAGATAGAACAATCTATGACTAAGGTGGCTGGAGTCTTTGACAATTTTTAGGGCCTTCCTCTGACACTGCCTGGTATAGAGGTCCTGGATGGCAGAAAGCTTGGCCCCAGTGATGTCCTGGGCCGTTCGCACTACCCTCTGTAGTGCCTTGCGGTGTGAGACAGAGCAGTTGCCATACCAGGCAGTGATGCAACCAGTCAGRATGCGCTTGACGGTGCAGCTGTAGAACCTTTTTAGGATCTGAGGACCCATGCCAAATCTTTTCATTCTCCCGAGTAGGTTTTGTCGTGCCCTCTTCACGACTGTCTTGGTGTGCATGGACCACGTTAGTTTGTTTGTGATGTGGACACCAAGGAACTTGAAGCTCTCAACTTGCTCCACYGCAGCCCCTTAGATGAGAATGGGGGCATGCTCGGTCCTCTTTTTCCTTTCGTCCACAATCATCTCCTTTGTCTTGATCACGTTGAGGGAGAGGTTGTTGTCCTGGCACCACACGGCCAGGTCTCTGACATCCTCCCAATAGGCTGTCTCGTCGTTGTCGTGATCAGGCCTACCACTGTTGTGTCATCGGCAAACTTAATGATGGTGTTGGAGTCGTGCCTGGCCGTGCAGTCATGAGTGAACATGGAGTACAGGAGGGGACTGAGCACGCACCCCTGAGGGACCCCGTGTTGAGGATCAGCGTGGCGGATGTGTTGTTACCGATCCTTACCACCTGGTGGCAGCCCGTCAGGAAGTCCAGGATCCAGTTGCAGAGGGAAGTGTTAAGTCCCAGAGTCCTTAGCTTATTGATGAACTTTGAGGGCACTATGGTGTTGAACGCTGAGCTGTAGTCAATGAATAGCATTCCCACATAGATGTTCCTTATGTCCAGGTGGGAAAGGGCAGTGTGGAGTACAATAGAGATTGCATCATCTGTGGATCTGTTGGGGTGGTATGCAAATTGGAGTGGGTCTAGGGTTTCTGGGATAAAGGTGTTGATGTGAGCCATGACCAGCCTTTCAAAGCACTTCATGGCTACAGATGTGAGTGCTACGGGTCAGTAGTCATTTAGGCAGGTTACCTTCGCTTTCTTGGGCACAGGGACTACCTAAAGGTTTCTGCCAAGGAACACAAGCATGTTGACCTTTTCTGGCTTTAATAGACTGCGGAGTGGGGTAACAATATTACCTGCTGTAGGCCTACTGAAAACACGTTCAGACGGAACGGTACCACATACCACCATATGATTGGTTTATATTTATTTATTTATTTGCACACAAGAAAATACAATATTGGTAAGGTGATTTCCACATTGTAGTTGAATGATTAGATTTTTTTAAATCGGTGGTTTGTGCATGACACAGGCTGCATTACACATTGTTTACATCGTTGATATACAATCGTATACCAGCGATGTTGGGACAGGTCGATGGGACGACATGTCATTCCAGTCTCCACCCAACCCTAATCTACATAATGGGACAGTTCCAAGGACAGACTGGGATTAGAGGCTATTTAATTGGAGTTAAATACGAGACAGCCAGGATCAACAAACGGCACCGTATAACCCCAAATACTTTCATCAGAGTTGTGAACCACGTTTTTAAGAAACGGCATGCAGCTACAGGTGCTGTATTAAAGTAAAAAACAAAATTAATCTGGCTGCACATTGGTTGGAGTATGTTCTCAAAACTGCTGTTTTTATTCCATGACAGACAATGGTTTGACTGTTGTAATGATATAAAAATCCCCCCCMAAAAACTTGCCATTGAGAGTAATCCTCTCCACTGCAAAAAAGGCAGTGAGTGTTGACAAAGAGGGAGAGTGTCACGATCATTACAAGGAGTGGACCAAGATGCAGCGTGGTATGTTTCCATCCTTTAATTTAGGAAATGAAACCTTCAAAGACCAAAACAACAAAACAAACGAAACATTAAGCTATAAATAATGGTCACAGGCAACTATACATAGACAAGATCCCACGAAACACTAAATATGATCCCCAATCAGAGACAACGATAAACAGCTGCCTCTGATTGGGAACCATAACAGGCCAACATAGACATATAAACCCCTAGATGACACACCCTAGTCACACCCCGACCTAACCAACATAGAGAATAACAAGCTCTCTATGGTCAGGGCGTGAGAGAGAAAATTGATGAGTTTCTCCTCACTCTAAACTTCATTGAATATTCATTTGAGAGGGAAATAAAATGTCATGTTTAAAATCACAGAGCTACAAGTCATCCATTCACGAACACTTCCTGACATTAGCATAGAGATGGTAGGCTAAACAAATAGGCCCTTGTTGACCACGGTCAAGTGGAGCACAGAGTATGTATCGTTTTAAGCTGTGTGTTTTTGTGCTAACTGCTTTGATACCTGTATATCGCGATCACGTTACAAATTTATACTAACATGAAATAACCTCGAAACACTTGATTATTAAACTCCCCCCTCAGGCTGACAGTCTCTCGGAGTGGGCAGTGTATCAAGGTTTCCCTGCAGAGGCCCAGTGTTTTCTGTCACTCATTAACAGGCATTCTGCTCATCGGATGCAGTGGTTAAAGTGGAACTGACAGCATTTTAAACTACTTTACTGTTCTGAAACAAACAGACAATCATAATAGTTAAAAATATACAATTCCTAGTTTATGCTACAAAACCAACTTCATAAGAGGTTTTTTAAATAGGTTCTATTTGATTTTAAAAATCCATGATTTACACTAAGGCATTATTGGCTGAATAGATGGATGCAGTTCAATGCATTATTCATATAATTCACCAATACATTTCTTGGTAGTAGAAATAATATTGCTATCACGTTGTAAATCACAGCTGGCCTGGTACATTGCTGCCATTCGTGATGCATTGTTTCAGTTTCAATGACTCACTATTTTGAACAAAAAAGGACGACTATAACTATGGCTGGGAATGTCAATACCATCAAACTAGCAATGTGAATCATAACGTGGCTAATGGGCCCATGTACGTACGTGTCAAGGCCGAATAGGACACAAGCGAGTTAACAGTTGAGTCATCTACTTTATAAAAGTACAGCCTGATGTTCCTGCATAGGTGAATTAGACTTCAATTGGGCTGCTTTTGTTTGTCCCGTTTACAGCGTGCAGCGGAGGGAAAGTGTGTAGACACATGCCACAGTCCTGGCTAGTCTACTAAAATGTTGCAGTCTGGCTTCAGTTTTTAAAGCTTGACAATGAATTACCAAAAAACTAAACCTGCAACAAAACACCATGCAAAGGTGAAACATGTAGGCCTTTACAGCAACATTTGAGCAGTAGCCTAGGCTGGCTACTCAACTACAAGACAATTTGAGCGCACCATACTGCAATGCTGCATTCAACCACACTGGTGAACCATGCAGTTCAAAGAAAGGAAAAACATGTTTTAAGTTTAAATGTTTGAACAACCTATAGCTACGTTTTTTTGTTGTTATTTGGAGATATTTGATACTTTTTGATTAGGGTCGCAGCATATCATGCACATCTGCAAGCATAGCAGCAAAGTCTGTACAAATATTCTTTGACTCTTGTTTTAATATGTTAAAATGCTACATGCAGCATACTTTGTACATTATAAAGGGACATATTTTTTTCTAATAAAACAATGGCAAGATTGGGTCGCAGTTGTATGTTTAAAAACAAAAAGGCTATGACTGGCCAGTGAATTTGTTATGTTTCTTCAATACGGCCTATGCACTGATTGAGTTTAACACCCCTGATCTAGCATATCTATTTATGTTGCTAGTTATTTATTTAGCAAGCTAAAAACACAGAGTCTAATATTAACTAGCTAGTTAGCTGCTGGGAGGATGTCATGTTATTGGAGGAGTGGGTGAATGACCGACTTTTCACCCTCATTGTTTTTCAGTGGCTAAAGCTAGAGATGCAGGTGTCATTTAGTTAGCTAGCAAGAAATGTGAATCGCTTTGCTAGCTAGCTTTTTATTTAACCTTTATTTAACTCGGCTATGCTGAACTTGAACGACTGTTATCCATTGTTAGCATATATCTTAGTTGTCAATYAAATGTATTTGGCAGGCAGGCAAGTTCCCATTCAGTTGTCAAGACGTAGGTTGGGATAAGCATGCATTGGCAGGCAAGCTGCAGAAGGACAAGCAGGCTACTATTCCCCATCGTTTCTCAGTGTAATTTTGACGGCCAACTATCTGAAAAAGTTTGAGAGGGTTTATCTAGTGTTCCCTCATCAGAGTTGAGCTCATCTCTCTCTGGCTAGCATTACTTGTTGATCTCGTTGTTGTTGATGTGCATAGGCAACTGATGGAGAGCCTACCTTTTCATGGTTGTTTGATCAATAGGACTGAAGTTCCCAAATGTAAGAGGACTCACGTGGTATTTACATATTTGCAGAAATCCATTCAGGTGCCTTTTGGCGAATGCGTTCTAATGATCTAAAGTCTCGCTKWTGCTACTGTATGTAAACACAAAGTCCACTTCAAAGTGAATGATGGCAGGCCCGTGCAGCAAATGGCTTATTTGCATATAGGCCTGCTGTAGCTCTGATTGTCTATGGCGCACTCGTCTGCGTAGACACTGGTCCTGGACAAGACATGTTTTTATTAGGTTTTATTTACCGCAGTGTCTATTAATTGTCCAAACACGCGGTCGATTTCCCACTCTATATTGCTTAGAATTTTTACAAATGCTTTAGTATATGTCTTTCCCAAATGTTCTATGATTTTATGAAAATGTGAAAATGACCATATCTACAATTCACTGTATCACAATTCCAGTGGGTCGGAAGTTTACATACACTAAGTTGACTGTGCCTTTAAACAGCTTGGAAAATTCAAAAAATAATATGTTGTGGCTTTAGAAGCTTCTGATAGGCTAATTGACATCATTTGACTCAATTGGAGGTGTACCTGTTTATGTATTTCAAGGCCTACCTTCAAACTCAGTACCTCTTTGCTTGACATCATAGGAAAATCAAAAGAAATCAGCCAAGACCTCAGAAAAATAATTGTAGTCCTCCACAAGTCTGGTTCATCCTTGGGAGCAATTTCCAAACGCCTGAAGGTACCACGTTCATCTGTACAAACAATAGTACGCAAGTATAAACACCATGGCACCACGCAGCCGTCATACCACTCAGGAAAGAGACGCGTTCTGTCTCCTAGAGATGAACGTACTTTRGTGGGAAAAGGGCAAATAAGTCCCAGAACAACAGCAAAGGACTTTGTGAAGATGCTGGAGGAAATGGGTACAAAAGTATCTATATCCACAGTAAAACGAGACCTATATCGTCAATAACCTGAAAGGCCGCTCAGCAAGGAAGAAGCCACTGCTCCAAAACCGCCATAAAAAAGCCAGACTACGGTTTGCAACTGCACATGGGGACAAAGATTGTACTTTTTGGAGAAATGTCGTCTGGTCTGATGAAACAAAAATAGAACTGTTTGGCCATAATGACCATCTTTATGTTTGAAGGAAAAAGTGGAAGGCTTGCAAGCCGTAGAACACCATCCCAACCGTGAAGCACGGGGGTGGCAGCACCATGTTGTGGGGGTGCTTTGCTGCAGGAGGGACTGGTGCACTTCACCAAATAGATGGCATCATGAGGCAGGAAAATTATGTGGAAGTAACATCTCAAGACATCAGTCAGGAAGTTAATGCTTGGTCGCAAATGGGTCTTCCAAATGGACAATGACAGCAAGCATACTTCCAAAGTTGTGGCAAATTGCTTAAGGACAACAAAGCCCTGACCTCCATCATATAGAACATTTGTGGGCAGAACTGAAAAAGGGTGTGCGAGCAAGGAGGCCCACAAGCCTGACTCAGTTACACCAGCTCTGTCAGGAGGAATGGGCCAAAATTCACCCAACTTATTGTGGGAAGCTTGTGGAAGGCTACCCGAAACGTTTGACCCAAGTTAAACATTTTAAAGGCAATGCTACCAAATACTAATTGAGTGTATGTAAACTTCTTACCCACTGGGAATGTGACGAAAGAAATAAAAGCTGAAATTAAATCATTCTCTCTACTATTATTCTGACATTTCACATTCTTAAAAAAAAGTGGTGATCCTAACTGACCTAAAACAGGGAATTTTTACTAGGATTAAATGTCAGGAATTCTGAAAAACTGAGTTTAAATATATTTGGCTATAAGGTGTATGTAAATTTCCGACTTCAACTGTAAGTGCTCACTTGTCAGAAAATGTTTTCAACAAGTGTCATATTGTTCCTGTGGGTGTGTATGAACAGATTTGAATACTATTACATCTTGCTAAAATGCTGTCAGTTCCACTTTAAGCTCTGATCACTTAATACTATTTGCGCCGTTAAATTGACATGGATCCCTGTCCGCCTCCCGACACCCTCAATCCTACGCTTCCTCCCCATACACGCCACAGGAGGGGAGTCATTAACACCCATCGCTAAGGCCAAAAGGCTTCCATTTGCACCCCCGTCAGATGGAGAGAGAGGGGAATTYGTATATGACCACATTAGAGGAGAGAAGAACAGAAATCCTGTAGTGATACAGTATAGGTGATACTGTAGAAAGAGAGTGAGAAGAGAGACAGATGTGCAAATTCAACGTGCTTGGAGTTGGATATAACACCTACTCTGACAACTAATGGTGTTACTTTTCTTATGTAAAAATGTCTTCAATATAATTGGTTCACAAGCAATTTCCTTTGAGTTGCCATGGTAAAATTAAGCTTTGGAGGAAGCTTCCTAAATTGGCAGCCTAAACTGAGGCTTTGTACAGTAGGAAATGCTCTGTACAAGAAAACTGAAAACTCTTTATGTACAGTATTTATGGTCTACAGTGCATTATTTTGTGAATTTCCTTTCAGCATGACATTTCGACATATGATACACTATTAAATAAAAACATGTGGCTCCGAGAGAGAAAGGAAGAGAGAAAGAAAAAGACCCATGAATCCAAGAGAGAGAGATGGAGAGACAGAAAGAGAGAGAAAGACAATCAGCGGTCAAGGCATGGGTTGTGTGCTGACGCATGTAAGAGTCCTCATTGAAAACTTCCATCAGAACATTACTCATTAACCATGACTCACTAAATTAAGGGCCCTCTGTCTGGATCATTAGCGTAATAAAAGGCTTTGAAGCCGACACCATAATTTGACCCCTGTGCGTAAGCTTGGTGCGCTCATCTAGGTGTTACGTGCAATTAGGTAGTCTAGGAGTGCACTTAGACTGGCTTAGGTGAAAGGGAGGACTGGGCTTCCTGGTTATGGACTGGTTAACGTTTGATAGAATTACTTAATATAATTCATTTTATGAATGAACCCAGCTGCTATGAGTCTGAAAGCTACAGATGTTACATGCAGAGACAGTGGCTATCGAGCTGGCTGGTGTGTGTGTATTAACAATGGGTATCAAGACACAGCTGGTGTGTGTTCAGCTCATGAGGTCCATTTCCACATCACACCTTAAATTTTACTAGTGTACACTTGTTCTGCGATTGCACAACTCTCTACTCCAGGTAAAATGTACGTAGCCCCAAGGCACAGATCTGGGATCTGTTCACTGTGCCAAAGTTGAACGTTAAACATTACACTACAGTAACATGTCTCTGAGGTCACATTAGCTCAGTAAGCTCCTAATGGGCCTGACCCTAGGAGAGCAGCCATGACAGTGAAGGGATGACCTTTGTACACAGTTTGACGTCTCCCTTTACAGTTCAAGGCAAAGAATTTGGAGCGTCTCCCACTATACAAATGTCTACCAGCTACCGCATGTATCAATCCACAAACCGGGCCTTAAATACAGTTGGCATCTTATATTCACACAATTCACAATCAACACACGCTATTCATGATGGTTTTGTTATTGCACTGAGGTTACCAAAGAAAGGTCAAACTAAACAAAAAGTATGTAGATTGTTTTAGATTTTACATCTTACAGGGGCCAGATGTAAAAAATAAAAATAAAAATAAAGAAGGTTAATTGCAGGGGTACGGACATTTTCCACGTGTGATTATTCTTCGGAAGAACTGTATGAAAAAGCAACGCACACACACCAATAAAGCACTTTTCTTCTAATTAAATGTAGCTAAAGTAATTAGGAAAGAAGTGGAGAGTGCTCAACCAACGAGAGTCGAGGTGCAACCGAAACGTTTGATAATCATTGAAAAGGAAAATGCTCAACGCTCGCTCACCATTTTTATTTTATTTGAATAACTATTAAAAGCTTCTTAATTAAAAGTAAATCAGGTTTTAAAAAAGTAAGTCATTTTAAAATCATCTGAAAGCTAAGTATCTCAAATCAGGTAATATATAATTCCAGGCTGAAGGAAGTATGCTTTGAATTCATTTCCCTCAGTAATTTCCCTCACACTCCCTTTTAACGAGTCCTTGTGAGCATCAGAGAGGAAACTAGAAAGCATGTTCCTGAGAGTCATAGCTCTCAGGAATGGGGTCATACTATTTTTAAGCTGAAACCGTTTAAACACTAGAGCCAAATTCATATGAAGAAAGAATTATCAACATGCCACATAGGCGCTAGAAACCACTAGAAACCACACCATAGACAACCACAATAGTGCTTGTAATTTTGGAACAGAACTTCAGATTTTGGCAGGTATTTTTTTGCATATCTTTTATTAATGTTCAATATTGATCAAAGGCCCAGTCTAAATKAATAAACGGTCCGGATCTGGCCAGCGGGCCGCCAGTTGAATAGCCCTGCTTTATGTCTACCATGTTCCATTTAGCTTTTGAGGATACAATATATACTAAGCGRAAATATAAACGCAAYATGTAAAATGTTGTTCCSWTGTTTCATGAGCAGAAATAAAAATTCCCAGACATTTTCCATACATACAAAAAACGTATTTCTCTCAAGTTTTGTGCACAAATTTGTTTACATCCCTGTTAGTGAGCACTTCTCMTTTGCCAAGATAATCCATCCACCTGACTGACAGGTGTGGCATATCATGAAGCTGATTAAACAGCATGATCATYACACAGGTGCACCTTGTGCTGGGGACAATAAAAGGCCACTTTAAAATGTGCAGTTTTGTCACACAACACAATGCCATAGATGTCTCAAGTTTTGTTGGAGTGTGCAATTGGCATGCTGACTGCAGGAATGTCCACCAGAGCTGTTGCCAGAGAATTGAACGTTAATTTCTCTACCATAAGCTGGTTCCAACGTTGTTTTAGAGAATTTGTCAACATGTCCAACCGGCCTCACAACCGCAGACCATGTGTAACCACACCACCCCAGGACCTCCACATCCGGCTTCTTCACCTGCGGGATCATCCAAGGGGGGTGCTGAGGACTATTTCTGTCTGTAATAAATCGATTTTGTGGGGAAAAACTAATTCTGATTGGCTAGRCCTAGCTTCCCAGTGGGTGGGCCTGGCTGCCAAGTGGATGGGTCTATGCCCTCCATGGCCCACTCAAGGCTGCACCCATGCCCAGTCATGTGAAATCCATAGATAAGGGCCGAATTAATGTATTTCAATTGACTGACGTATATGAACTGTAACTCAGTAAAGTCCTTGAAATTGTTGTATGTTGCGTTTTATATTTTTGTTCAGTCTAATTTATTGTCCATTTACATGGAAATTCAGCATAAAAATTCACACATGCAACAAAATGCATACATGCAGTACGGGAAATTGGAAAGTTAGCACACAAAGTTKAAAATTAAACCTTTAAGAGCACTAAACTAACACAGTTAACACAACATCTAGCAACGACGAAATTTGTGTAGCACTATCTGTGCATTATAAGGCAGTATAATAGCCTATCTATCATCTCTAGCCTATCTATAGCCTATCTATCATTCTATCATCTCCTATAGATAGAAAACTTAATCTCAAAAAGATTATTAATCCTTTTTTTATATTTAAGCATTCACTTTTAAATACATTTTCTAAAGGCAAAAAGCTAAATTAGACGGACTATTTTAGTACAAAACAGTTATGTATTTATGATGCCTAAAATTATTTTTGTTAAGGAATTCTAATMATTTTCGCCCAATGCCATAATTACATTTAATAATATATACAAGTGTCAAAAAGTAGGTTAATATGAAGAAATGTAAGTTTAATTGACCTGATATAATTTATTTGCCTCAGTCACTGCAACAACGTATTTCGACTATAAAGACAAGTAAAAGCATAATTAATTGCAAGCGCTCTCCTTTTCAGCACCTTGGACAGCGATTTTAGGCTACATGGAAATCCTTGTCTGTAGTCGCTGACTTGCTCTCAATTTGACAGCAGCGCGTCCCTGTAAAACGTGTAGGCTGGCAACTGTTCTAATATTTTTCATTATACAGTGGGTTATATTAAATTGAGTTGGTCACGTAGTAAATAAAACCCACGACAACTTGTGCTTAGCCTACAACTTCACCCAAATACAATAACACACTGACGCTTCCTTAGTTGCAAATCAATTTCCTCGTGGACAAAACAACATAGCTCAAATCAGAATCCTCAACTGATTCCCCCCCCCCGCAGGGTATCAACCTCAGAGCATAATKGGGATTAGCGAAGTACACGTCATCCCTCTCAGACAACACACTGTGCGCCGACTAATAATATTAGACTGGATTTAGAGAAAGAGGAGCCGGTCAAGTGTTTTCTCAGAGGACGCACCTTTGTGTCTTTGCAAGCGGAGAGCTGCGCAGCTCCGTGTATGTCTCGGCAGCTGGAACGTTCGGACAACAAAATGTCAGTCAATAATGCTTTTCAAGTGGCTAACATTCCATGGAGGAATAACAATTTTACCATGTCGAATAAAGACCCACCTTTCTCGGATCAAGGGGAGACCATTATAGGAATATACCTGCTGGTGCTAGGTGGGAGAACTTGCTCATGTAGTTGGAATGTCATTTCGTTTTTAAAAGGCAGCTTTGCTTTTATGATGCAAAGACTTGCTTTAGTTTAGCTTTCATGGCAAAACAATCTGGAAATATGTCACTAATGGCTTGCTTACCACTTCATAATTTATATTGTATTACCTAAACCTTAAGGTAAGATGAATGACAGTACTTTTTACCAATTGTCAAAATAAAATATTCAGAGTGTAGCCTACATTTAGCTTGTTCATTTTTACTCGACCATATTTTGGCATCGCAAKATWCAACAATTGGATGAAGAGTTSGATTGCACTGCAGAATACAAATCACCAATACCAGACACCTTTGGTATTGCAGTTGTTATACTACTGCTACTGTCAGTGTAGTGTACGGGCAACGGTTAGTGGATTTGGTGCTATAAGTAGACCAGGACAAATCTTCTCCTGGTAAAGAGGGGTGGATCYTGCAGYCATTCAGATCCTGTCTAAGCCGTGGAAATCGTCAATCAAGAAAGGATGGCAGCCAGCCAGTCTGACCTTCTTTAAGAGAGGGCAGAAAGACTTGTAATTACCTGTTATTTGGTGCAAATTCATTTAAATTGATCCTGACTTTTGAAACCAATAGGGCGACTGTAATTTTATTTACAGTATAGGTAGGCTACTCAGTGCACCTACTATTAGCTCTAAAGGAAATTGAATGAAGGAAGGTTTATGCTCATTTTGGTATTTRAATATGTAGTGTCTGAAGAGAAGGTCAGTAGGTTAAAATCACAGATGAGGCACTTTGTCACCTCAATGCTTCATGCTGCTTTATGACCCGCATTTTGTATGGTGTGACTACAATTCCATGACATTTCACAAAACTGACAAGGCCTTTGCTCAATAGGTAGTGTGGGACACACTGGTGATAGATGGGGTGAGTTTCCATCTATGTAGCGCTTTTAGCGTCTGGAAAAGAGCTATATAAAGCCAATCAGTTAGTATGTCAATGGGTTTTTTCCTCGTCAGGTTGGATGTCGTGGTTCGGCAACAGTATCGTGATCTTCGTCCTGTACAAGCAGCGTGTGTCACTGCAGCCCACGGACTATCTGACCTTTAACCTGGCCATCTCCGACGCCAGTATTTCCGTCTTCGGCTACTCCCGGGGGATCCTGGAGATCTTCAATGTGTTCCGGGACAGCGGATATCTGGTTAACTCCATCTGGACATGCCAGGTAGGCAATGAGGATATCTGGTTGGAGGGAGAAAAGTTGTTTTGAGAATTGAGAGGCTTCAAATTTGTCTTGTATGTGAATGGTAATGTGTTGCATGTGTCATCCTACTGCAGGATCTGATACTATACACTCAGTCACAGCAATACTCACAAGACACAGACATTACCGCTATCCCATAAAACATRACATGATTGGACACGACTTTAGTAGTTCAGGTCTCCTGGAAGGTGATGTCACTGAGAGATGCGCGTGGGCTGATCTAAATTGCGCGTGGGCTGGAATAATACATTATGGCCTTTCTCTTGCATTTCAAAGATGGTACAAAAMAATACAGAAAAACGGTTGTTTTTTCTTTGTCTTATCTTTTACCAGATCTAATGTGTTATATTCTCCTACATTAATTTCACATTTCCATAAACTTCAAAGTGTTTCCTTTCAAATGGTATCAAGAATATGCATATCCTTGCTTCAGGTCCTGAGCTACAGGCAGTTAGATTTGGGTATGTCATTTTAGGCRAAAATTGAAAGAGGTTGGGTACYGAATCTACCTTTTAAGCCCATGGGTGTCCCAAAAAGCCCACCTCTTAAATAATCAATTTAAATACATTTCCTAATGCTGAAAACGTACAAACTGACATATCTTATGTAAACTTAAATTATAGTAATCACCCCTAAAGTTCTTAAAATCAACTGATATTACTATTCATCATGGAAGTAGCACTCATTAAAGTGGGTGTCCAATCGTATCCGCAGAGAACAATGCGGGCCCAGGCTTTTGTTCATGCCAACCAGTACATACCTGATTTGACTAATCAACTAGTCATAGACTTCAACCAAGACTTGATAAGTTGAATCAGTGTTACTGCTTGGTTAGAACAAAAACATGCACCTTCACTGTCCCTCTATGGATAAGACGCCATGCACAAAGCACATAACACAAACAACTAGTAATGAATTATCTGAAAGCTGGTTCACATTTGGTGTAGTCTTATTCTTCTTCGTTAGTTCAGTTTAAAATCTCCCTCTCTACTGTTGTATTACAAAGGTTCATGTGGTGAACCCCGGAATAGAAACACCTGGATGAATGAGGGACAACAACATTGTCACAAGTGTGGAGAGGAGTAGGCAGGAGGCAGTCACAGGTTTAGAACTACTGAATTTATTAAAGCACCATAGATAAAAGCGGGACGAAACCCCAAAATAATAAAGTACTCAGGAAATAGTAGATTCCTCTCACGAAAACAAGCAACATATACAATGACCGACAGACATATGACAGAGGGAGTATATATACAGTGACAGAGTGGGGATTGGAACCAGGTGTGTGTAATGATGAAGAGACAAGTCTGGGGTTGATGAGTGAAGAGCGTTTGCCAGCAGCAGGTTCGGCAGCAGCTAGAAGGCCGSCGACGCCGAACGCCTGAGCTGGAGAGGAGGGAGAGCCAAAGCGAAGGCTGGTGTGATAAATATGACTAATGCGCCTGGCTCTAACTGCACAAGTAGTCATCCAATAGTCATCTTCTTGTCCCTCATTTGTTTCCATTTTTGTCCACTACTTGTAGGTCTTCCATCCCTGATATCCTTGAACCCTGATCTTATTCTTCTCTCTCTGCATCAATGACTACCTGTCCACTCCAAACGTCTTGATGAGAGTACAGGCTTTTACATGTTCTTAATTGTTTTTAATGTTGGTAAACACACAATGGATAGAAGCATAAATGTAATTTGAGTATTTTAATGAAAATAAATGTGAAGAAAAAACATTTATGCTCAGGTTCTTTGAATTTTAGTGATATCATCACACAATCTCCATGTGTTTCAATGCAAACCGGGCTACTGGACTTAATTGGAACAACAGGGATTTATGGGTAAAAAAAAAGAAGACAGAATAGCAAAGTTCAAACATAAAATATTTGGAAACCAATGGTTTGGGGTATAAATATACACTATAGACTACAATATTATGTGATGTTAGTATTGATCATATTGAACAATATTATTTTCATTTACATTCTGTATAGAGCGAGTGTTTTTTGTGCTACTGTACCCTTTAAGCCCACCTGAGATAAATGTCAAATTGACAAAAAAAGGCATCCATGTATAACAATGCAAGGTTAATTTAACAGTAAAATAAGACACAATGCATAATAAAATGTGAGCTGTGATTGCTTAAGATCTATTATATTGTTGTGGTTCGCCAAGTTATGTTGCTACTGTATTGACTGACACGTGGTACGACCGCTAGTATGAAAAACCCATCTTTTCAATTGGCAAGAAATAGGCATTAATACCTATTTTTAGTATACTATCTTGTGCATATATCAACACATTCATCTCTTAATTTTACATGAAGTGTGATCACTTATCTGAAAAGGTACAGAAAATGTTTAAAAAAAGTGATTATCTGAGTCWCCTCCACACCAAAGTTTTTTTGAAGCTTTGAAATGGACCACTAGTAGGAACTTACACATAACTGTCAATAACTTAATAATAAAACATCTGATTGTTATTTCCATAACATGTTTTATTCTAAGACAATCAGATGAATTGGTTGAAACATTAAACAGCAGGAAATGTATTTATTTATTTTTTGTCCAAAGATGGAAGTGGGCTTAATGGGTACGCTTACAAGCAGCAAGTAAAATGCATGATGGGACATGAACTCTGACATGTAACTACTTTCCAACCAGACCTGGGTTCAAATACATGTGTATTTGAGTATCTGGTATTTAAAATACTTTTTTCTGTGTATTTTAGTTTTTTTTAGATACACAGCCCAAAACAAGTACTTTTATTTAAGTATTTGAACAGTTCTTTGTAAAAACCAAATCTACCAAATTAATTTTAATTGAGAGTATTTTCAAGTACTTTACAAGTGTATTTCCAAATACATTAAAATATTCAACTACTTGCCTTTTCAAATAAACGATATCTGAATACTTACATTGAATATATGTAAAAGGAATTGAGATATTTGAAATAGCATTTGAACCCTGGTCTGTTTCCAATTACGGAGAAACCCCATTTGCAGAAAATACTATGTTGCTCGAAGCACCCCACCAGGTGTTTTTTACATCATGGTCCAAGGTTTTTCCTCCAATAGACTTTGCATTGTCCTCCAAAGTGTATCTGACCGTAAGCCAAAGTGAAGGGGCTTGGATGTAAATATATTAGATTAGATTAAGTAATCCGATCAGTCAAAGTACATTTGGTTCTGTCTCTACTAGGAAGAGAAGTTCATTCGGTAGAAGCTGTCGATCTTGATCAGACATACTCACCACTGCTGACCATAGCTGTGATGGACCGATCTTTAACTCCATTCAATGTAGCTAGATCAGCTCTTCTGTGTTCGGGCTGTATAAATGTCCATCAGGGTGAACTGAAAACTGAACAACCAAGAAAAGGAGTTGGCAAAAGTAGAGAGGAGCCCTATTCACACAAAATCAGTAATTGGTTAATGATGGATTTGTTAAGTACGTGAACCCAAACAAGTATTCAGCAGCAGGATACTTGTTTTTCAACTTGATCTTCTGAGTGATTGGAGTCCTTCAACTTCTGCAAGAACAGTGGATGTCGTTTTTTTTCTACTGTATTTGCTTTTGAGATTTTCTTCCCTGCACGTTTCTTCCCTCTAAGCATCACTAACAGTATTGTTGGTCTTTCCCAGGTGGACGGCTTCTTCACCTTGGTCTTTGGCCTCAGCAGCATCAATACTTTGACTGTCATCAGTGTCACAAGATACATCAAGGGATGCCATCCGAGTCAAGGTAAGGCACTGTGACACAACCTTAACCTTTAATCTTCATCTCAATAATTCCAGAAAAATGCCCCCTATAGGCTAGATGTTCTGGTCAGACATAATGTTGTGGGAAACTTTCTTTAACTATCAACTTTTTTCCTTTACCTAGCTCACTGCATAACCAACACAACCATAGGCATGTGCAATATTCATCTGGTCTGGGGCTGTGTTCTGGTCAGCAGCGCCCCTTCTGGGCTGGGGAGTTACACAGGTGAGATAAACATGGCTAGTAATCATGTGACATACTATTTGATACAGGGGCACTTACTTGTGTTAGGTTCTTGTAACATTCTGGTTGCGGCCAACATTTTCAAGATTTGTATGTGCACAATGACGACAAAAAAATAATACCACTAAAGCAAGTTGCTATCTAAAATATTAGCAGAAGACAATCTTTAAACGAGAACTGACCACATTTTGACATATATGGACCTTTTTTCACACTTACCCTGACTTTTCGAAGTGCCAAAATAGAGGAAATTCTTACATTTTAAACTATCTTCACCTGAACAAATATTTTTTAAATGCCAACACACAAACACATGAAGGTGAAAAACAATGGTCTATCTCAAACTCCTCCTTCTTTTAGATCGTGGTTATGGAACGTGTGAAATCGACTGGGCCAAAGCCAACTACTCCACCGTCTACAAGTCCTACATCATCTCCATCCTCATCTTCTGCTTCTTGGTCCCCGTGCTGGTCATGCTCTTCACCTACGTGTCCATCATCAACACAGTGAAGAGAGGCAACGCCATGGCCGCTGAGGGAGACCTGACGGACAGGCAGAGGAAGATTGAAAGGGACGTCACCATTGTGAGTAGGATTCAAATCAAATCAACGTATATTGGTCACATACACAGATTTGCAGGAATTGCAGCAGGTGCAACGAAATGCTTACGTTTACTAGCTCCAATAGTGCAGTAGAATGTCTTGCAAATAGAATACAAAAAGAAATCAAGAAATGACAGAGTCCAATAAACAATCCAGAGTAGATATATTAGAGTGAGCTTGTGTCAGAATCCAGAAAACAACACATGTACAAATAATACTACATATAGACCAAGCTTTAAAGGAAGGGCTATGATTTAACGGGCAACCTAACGTAGGTCATTCTCCCAGGTATCCATTGTCATCTGCACAGCATTCATCCTGGCGTGGTCGCCGTACGCCGTGGTCTCCATGTGGTCGGCCTGTGGCTTCCACGTACCCAGCCTCACCAGCATCTTCACCCGCCTCTTCGCCAAGTCGGCCAGCTTCTACAACCCGCTCATCTACTTCGGCCTCAGCTCCAAGTTCCGCAAGGACGTCGCCACCTTGCTGCCTTGCACCGGCGATGGCAAGGACACGGTCAAGCTCAAGCGTTTTAAGCCGAAAGGCGAGGCTCACCAGGGCCCCGGAAGAGGCAATGGACTCAAAGCACCTCCTCATCACCAGAAGGAGATGAAGGAGATGAAGTATGCCCCTGGAAATCCGTATCCGCTCACGGCGACTAAGGCTGCCCCAAGCCCAGATTCGGGAGTGGGGAGCTCCCCCTGTACTCCCCCCGCCAACAAGGAGATGTACTTTATCGAGGTGCCCCTTATCGAGGTGCCCCATCTGTCTGATGGGCCAGAGTGGGAATGTGACAGACTCTAAGAACAATCCGTTTTTTTTGGTGTTACCTTTTTATTTAAAAAACACATGGGCATTTACTTGAAAGGTGGCTCCTTGAATTTTAGGGGATAATGTTAAGGATAGCTATTTTGTATTTGATTTGTGTAAGTATGTATACCTGTTGATACAGTTTGTTATTTTCTTAATGAATTGTGTTTATACTTGTGAATTAAACTGTTTCTATTCAAAGGGAACAAGTTGAAAGATGCTTGCAATATCAATACTCATATTGTCACTCTTTTAAAATAAATTCCTGTCCAACATAATAACTCAACCCCATTAGCAAATATAGAAGAAGACATTACAGAAGTGTAAGTGTGTCTCTTATGAAAATGCTCTGAGATGCTCAGCTCACACATAGGCGACATACCAGTTCTAATGATAACTTTACTTGAGTGAGGCAGGCGTGTCTTCATGGGTAGACTTGTTTTCGTCCAGTGAAAAAATGATTCATCTGTTCCCCAAGGAACTCCACACAAACCAACTTTACCTCAGGTCGGACATGTACCATAAGGAACAGTTGAAGCGAATGAAAGTGCATTCATCCTTGATAGGCTACAAGTATAACCTACAATACGCAAGAGAGCTGTATTAATACAAAACAAAAAGCAGATACTTCTCAAGACCCTGCAATATGCTCACATGTTGGCCACCTGTGGGTTTGGCACGAAACAATCCATTCCACATGCACAATCTACTATCAAAGGCGACTGACTGCAAGGTTGATTGTGCCGATGGTGAAGTTGTAGGCTGCTTTAATAAGTAGTCTAAATCAACTCGGACGTTGGAAAGAGGGAGAAAGAAAAAAAATACGTTGAAAGGGTCTTCGATGACCCACAGGACAACAGGCTGGCAGATTTGATTTATGTCTTCTTTATCTTCATGCTTCCCTCAGCTTATTTCATGATGCGTCATACGGGATGATTTCTGTATTTTCCTTTAAGGAGCCTACCGTTACTCCTTAAGGTCCAAGGACCTAGTACACTGAACTAGAATATGAATGCTACATACAACACATTTCTACGATTTTACTGAGTTACAGTTCACATAAGGAAATCAGTCAATTGAAATAAATTCATTAGGCCCTAATCTATCGATTTCTCATGACTGGGAATACACATTCGCATCTGTTGGTCACAGATACGTTAAAAAAAGGTAGGGGTGTGGATCAGAAAACCAGTCAGTATCTGGTGTGACCACCATTTGCCTCATGCGACACATCTCCTTCGCATAGAGTTGATCAGGCTGTTGATTGTGGCCTGTTGAATGTTGTCCCACACCTCTTCAATGGCTGTGCGACGTTGCTGGATATTGGCGGGAACTGGAACACACTGTCGTACACGTCGATCCAGAGCATCCCAAACATGCTCAATGGGTGACATGTCTGGAACTGGGAAATGTTCAGCTTCCAGGAATTGTGTACAGATCCTCGCAACATGGGGCCGTGTACACTGAAGCATGTGGTGATGGCGGCAGATGAATGGCACGACAATGGACCTCAAGATCTCATCCCGGTATCTCTGTGCATTCAAATTTTCATCAATAAAATGCGATTGTGCCTCCCGGGTGGCGCAGTGGTCTAGGGCACTGCATCGCAGCGCTAGCTGCGCCACCAGAGTCTCTGGGTTCGCACCCAGGCTCTGTCGCAGCCGGCCGCGACCGGGAGGTCAGTGGGGCGACGCACAATTGGCCTAGCGTCGTCCGGGTTGGGGAGGGTTTGGCCGGTAGGGATATCCTTGTCTCATCGCGCTCCAGCGACTCCTGTGGCGGGCCGGGCGCAGTGCGCGCTAACCAAGGGGGCCAGGTGCACGGTGTTTCCTCCGACACATTGGTGCGGCTGGCTTCCTGGTTGGAGGCGCGCTGTGTTAAGAAGCAGTGCGGCTTGGTTGGGTTGTGCTTCGGAGGACGCATGGCTTTCGACCTTCGTCTCTCCAGAGCCCGTACGGGAGTTGTAGCGATGAGACAAGATAGTAATTACTAGCGATTGGACACCACGAAAATTGGGGAGAAAAGGGGGTAAAATTAAAAAAATAATAAAAAATAAAAATAAAATGCGATTGTGTTTGTTGTCCGTAGCTTATGCCTGCCCATACCATAACCCCATCGCTACCATGGGGCACTCTGTTCACAATGTTGACATCAGCAAACCGCTCGCCCACACGATGCTATACACGTGGTTTGCAGTTGTGAGGCTGGTTGGACAGACTGCCAATTTCTCTAAAACAATGTTTGAGGCATTCAATTCTCTTGCAATAGCTCTGGTGGATATTCCTGCAGTCAGCATGCCAATTGCACGCACCCTCAAAACTTGAGACATCTGTGGCATTGTGATGTGTGACAAAACTTTTTAGAGCGGCCTTTTATTGTCCCCAGCCCAAGGCGCACCTGTGTAATTATCATGCTGTTTAATAATCTTATTTATATGCCACACCTGTCAGGTGAATTATCTTGGCAAGGGAGAAATGCTCAGTAACAGGGATGCAAACAAATTTGTGCTCAACATTAGGATACTAGGATATTAGGATATTTTATTCAACTCATGGAACCAACACTTTACATGTTGCGTTTATATTTTTGTTCAGTGTATGATATCTTCAGAGGTAGGTTCTGGCAGCCAAAACAGCCAAATACTCCATCTAAACGTGAATCGGTTTTAAATTGAGGTACGGTTCTAGAAACATAAAACCCTTTACTTTCATATCACATATAAATGCAAAATAAACAGCAACTGTACACTGTTTTAACCTGGCTTTATCACAGTTGCAGCCGATAGTATTTTTCAGTGACAAAACGTTTCTGGCGGCCTCTTTGCGTTACGCAGGTGTTTGGTGCATGCTAGATAGCTAATTCCGCCTGTCTTCCGTAATCACGCGCTGTAACATGTACAGTATATTCAGTATGGCCGTGTGGGAACACTAACTCTAACCCTATAAAGGTGGGTGTCAATGTATCATTCTTTTGATTATTTCTCGCAGATATGAAAGATTAAGGTCCTTAAGCTTCCAAAACTTTACCGCAAGCAAAACTCCCCCGTACAGGAGACGCCTTCGTCCAATGACTCTTATGTGTAATGAAATGGAACTGAGAGTCACGATCAAGGTCTCGTAAGACAAGTGTGGACTTGAGCTGCCCTGTGAAAGCATAGCCGACTGTTAGTGCTTTTCCTGTTTTTCCTTTTTAAAGGAACACCCCCATATAATAAGGCTGCTGTTAGGCCTGTGTTAACTCATTGGATAAAGTAAACATTCCAGTGTGCTTTTGAATCTGGTGAACTCAACATGGGGATTTCCAGCGTGATCTGCTTGAATAGCTCTTCTTATGAAAAAGATACAGGTCTACATGTCTTGACAGACAGAAAAACATGAACTCATACGTCTTTACTTTGACAAAGGAATRATGTGGTACGCCTATTTTTGTTGTTATTCTTCTTTATTTATTCAGGGAAAACCCATTGAGGCCAGGGTCTCATTCCCAACAGTGCCTTGATCACAACGTGGACATTTTCACTTAGGGGTGTACTCACTTTTGTTGCCAGCGGTTTAGAGCCAATGGCTGTGGCTGTGTGTTGAGTCATTTTGAGGGGACAGCAAATTTACACTGTTATACAAGCTGTACACTCACTATTTACATTGTAGCAAAGTGTCATTTCTTCAGTGTTGTCACATGAAAAGATATACTCATATATTTATACAAATGTGAGGGGTGTACTCACTTTTGTGATATACTGTATATTATTTTGTAACGATCATGAGGTGCCCATATTCATATCAATGCTTATGGGTGTGGCCACACAACTGGCCACCTCTGTAATTTGAACCCTGTCAAAACAGCCCACCCTGTTGACCCACGAGACTGTTCCTGCTTTCTGTGATTGGTAAATAAGAGTGGTCATTACTGCAATTCTTCAAAACCTTCCAATCGTGTACACACACAATGTACGTAAACCTGCATAGACTTTATGCCACAATTCAATAGAATGAAAGCAGACTTCAGTCCTCCTCAGGTCTTCGGGGATTCTTTAGCCTGATATTAGAGCATGCTGTAGTGTCTACAACAAACAGTTTACTAGTCTAGACGGTTAAATGAAGATTGTTTCTTTGGGGATATTACATCACTGGCGTCGTGAGTCGTCGTGACGTGTTCTTTCTCCAACTGTGCCCACATGTAGGTTCAACTGAAGAGGTTCCAAACCGCTTTCAACTCTGCAGTGGTGATGTACAGGACAGTCCTCAGCTCTGTTTGTGTCTGTAGGTGTCCTTCAAGAAATCACATTACCCTTTTAATCTCTACCATCACCATTCATTACAGATTACAGGAGCACACACACAGAGAGCTTTGAACCGAATGCGGCCGGTTGAATTGAATTTAGCCTGATCTGTTGGGGGTTCAGTGGGATTTGAGGCAGGGGATCAACCTGTTTAACTTCTATTGGAGAGAAGAAAAATTGGGCTGATATTGAAGGGTTGTACAGTAACCAGCTGTTACTTACATTTTACATTTAAGTCATTTAGCAGACGCTCTTATCCAGAGCGACTTACAAATTGGAAAGTTCATACATATTCATCCTGGTCCCCCCGTGGGGAATGAACCCACAACCCTGGCGTTGCAAGCGCGTTGCAAGCACCATGCTCTACCAACTGAGCCACACGGGACAATACTTAGCATTGTAGGTGAAGCGCCGCTGCTACCTTGGCTATAAATCAACATATTTCACACACAGCATATGATTATAGTGGAATTCGCCKTAAAACTCAATGACAACAGCAGTAATGTGTACATTTGATTTATTTMCAACACATGTAAATAGTCATTGTACATGTTCATTATGGCCCTAAAACCTCCAAGTGTATAACGCAAGTTTACTCACAAATATTCCATTGACAWTGGTGGATTAAACTGAAATTGCAACCAACTTTCTATGGCTTGTTTTAAAAATATTTTGGTAATTATTTCATTTTCAAAGAACCGAAAGTGAGAGGTTGTAAATCTGAAAAAATGGAAAAAGCCATTCTTGAACATAGGGTGAGACATTCTTACTAATCTGCTAGACAACAAGTTTGGATTTAAGTATAACTTTTGTATGACTGACGCCTTTAGTGAGCGGTATAATGCTTTAATATTTAATAATTTCAGCCCTCCAAATTCACATTCWTTATTTTAATTGGCCCGTTTAATTTTGTCTGGCTTGCCGTTCCAAATAAAAWGTAATATTTTTTTGCTCATATAATTTAAAAAGCAGCCCAACTGCCTAGCCAGTTGTAGCTCAATCTTGGGTGCAATGATCTCGTTGAGAAAACGGTGTTACGGGTTATCAATGTGGGCGTGCCCGGAGCCATAATGGGAGTCGTTCAGTACGGGTAACTGAAATACCCAGCTTCGCACAACTGAACTCGATTACAGTGCTGCAATCACCATAATTACTACAGTATTAGGCTGCAGGTATAAGTCATAGTGGCATCTATAGAGGAAAATAGAGAGAGAAATGTTAACTATCTCAAAATATTCTTTGTTCCCCCACCCACTGTGCTGATTACAAGCAGTATTTTGCACTCTAAATGGATATATCTAACTAGCCACTGTTATAAGTACAGTATAAACATATTACCTTTATGAGGTATAAGAAAGAGCAGTGGAGTCTGATGGGCAGAAAGGTAAACAAAATACTGGGATAGAGGACAGAAYGGGCGATTGCTATAGCGGTTGGAGAAAGGAGGACAGGAAAAGAACAGAGTAAGATGGGGCAGAAGAAAGATCGAAAGAGGTAGTGCTAGTTGGCACATGGGCACTACTGACGCATCCCAAATGGCACCCTATTCCTTACATAACCTTAGTGCACTGCTTTTGACCATGTGCTCTGGTCAAAAGTAAGTGCACTATGTAGTGAATAGGGTGTTTTTTGGGAAGCACACTAGGCCACTCATCCATCTCCTAGGCTTAGATTGGGTGTCAACATGTCAAAGCTGTAACTCTGTGTTGTTGTACGTGTTGAACGGCTTTGCTTTATCTTGGCCAGGTCGCAATTGTAAATGAGAACTTGTTCTCAACTAGCCTACCTGGTTAAATAAAGGTGAAATAAAAATAAATGTAAAAAAGCTAACTGAAAATGGACTAAGGTGAGATGCTGCCATGTAGTTTACAAACCACTCGTCATCTGTACAGCACTGCCCCCCTTAGGGCTGTCAAACAGACTTAAAACAGAGCCCTATGGGCCCTGGTCAATAGTAGAGCACTACATAGGGAATAGTGTGCCATTTGGAACACACWCYGGGCCTCCTCCTTCACCATCATGCTTAATGAACATCCTGAGAGAGACATTTTTGACAGATTGAGTGATGGATAATGATGGAGAGAGGGGGAGGAGAGATAATACATGTTGTCAGACGTAACTACGCTGCATCCCTTTTCCCCCTCAACTAGAAGAGAACAAGAGAAATGTCCGAACAAGATATTTGATATGGTCATGAGGACATGCGTGCATGCAAACAAAGCAACTCACAGAACTGTGGTCCCGTGTAGYTCAGTTGGTAGAGCATGGCGCTTGCAATGCCAGGGTTGTSGGTTTGAGTCCCACGGGGGACCATTATGAAAAATGTACAYACATCCAGTCGCTCTGGATAAGGGCGTGTGCTAAATGAATGAAATGTTAATATATCTATCAACACTGACAGTGACCCATTTCTTCAATAATACCCTGGTGTTGCCAGCACCATGGTCTAACACACTCAGCCACCTTGCAATGTAAGACCTCATATTTGAATTGACTCATTACTATAGGTAGACATTATTAACTCGGTTCAAATACAGTACAGGTGTGTTTTTCCCAGTGATAGTTTGGACTGAAGGCCAATCTCAACCCCAGGGTTCTTAAAATCTGGCTCCCGAGTGGGACACTTTTGCCAGACACTGCATTTCAGTGTTTGAGGCGTCACTACGGACACCCTGGTTCGAATCCAGGCTGCATCACAACCGGCCGTGATTTGGAGTCCCATAGGGCGGCGCACAATTGGCCCAGCGTCGTCCGGGTTTGGCCAGTGTAGGCCGTCAATGTAAATAAGAATTTGTTCTTAACAGACTTGCCTAGTTAAATAGATAGAAATATAAGGATCTGTGTAGAGCGTATCATCCAAAAAGGGGGTCATTCCAATGTGGGTGAGTTGCCACACATGAATTTAAATGACTTATTTGACAATATAAAGCTGCTCCAGCCAGAGGAACAATACACATGTAAAAAGATAATGGAAATAAGCCTCAAGGCTTTATCAAGTTTGTGTGCAACAGGATGGCAGGCAGGCAAGGTTGACACTCATTGCAATTTAGAAAAAGAACATGAATAGTATGGTTTGGGTGGGATGGGTTTCCAGGGATTAGACACAATAAGTCTCTTTGCAAGAATGCCTTTCAAGATTTGTGTAATCCTCGAAACTTTGTTTACTTTGTGAAACAAAGATGGTTGACTTCCCCGAGAAACCTTTGATTAAATAGCAGCCTAAACAAAGAGACTTCCTTCATCTGCATCTATTTAAAAAAAAAAAAAAAACACATGAGAATCTCCATCGAAATCGCTTAAAAACACATTGAAAAACGACAATCAAAATAAATGTACATAAAATTGTATTGTAGATCTACTTAAAATTCATATAATTCACATATACTCATTAAAATCCATGAGTGACACCAAGTCGGGAGAGTTGAATTGTCTTCAAGCTCATCACTTCACAGTACTGTGTTTAATTTTTTTTGTTGCCTCTCCAGGATATGCAGCCGCATTAAACAGAGAAATGGGAGGGAAAAGACTTGGCTCTGGTAGTGCTTGCCGTGCGGTAACAGAGAGAACAGTCTATGACTAAGGTGACTGGRGTCTTTGACAATTGTTTGGGCCTTCCTCTGACACGCCTAGTATATAAGTCCTGGATGGCAGGAAGCTTGGCCCAGAGATGTACTGGGCTGTACGTACTACCCTCTGTAGCGCCTTACGGTCGGATGCCGAGCAGTTGCCATACCAGGCCGTGATGCAACCGATCAGGATGCTCTCAATGGTGCAGCTGTAGAACTTTGAGGATCTGGGGACCCATGCCAAATCTTTTCAGTCTCCAGAGGGGGAAAAGGTGTTGTCGTRCCCTCTTCACAACTTTCTTGGTGTGTTTGAACCATGATAGTTTGTTGGTGATGTGGACACCAAGGAACTTGAAACTCTCGACCTGCTCCACTACAGCCCCSTCGATGTGAACCGGGGCGTGCTCTGCCCTCCTTTTCCTGTAGTCCACAATCATCTCCTTTGTCTTGATCATGTTGACGGAGAGGTTGTTGTCCTGGAACCACACGGCCAGGTCTCTGACCTCGTCTCTATAGGCTGTCTCATCGTTGTCGGTGATCAGGCCTACCACTGTTGTGTCGTCATTGTGTATTGGACAATTTTCCAATCTTTTTGATGAAGAATCTTTAAGTTCATGATTTGAAACATCAGTTAAACACATTGACAACCTCCTTCGTCTTCTCCTTCATCTCTTCTCCCTTCCTCAGGTGGTGTGTGGGGCCGGCGTCTTCTTCTCCCTGCCCTTTGCCAGTTGGTTCTCCTTACTCTCCCCCGTACGGCCCCTGATGGAACGCGTGTTCCATGCCCCGCCTGGTGTGTAGCGCCACCTGCCTCAAATGCCCATGACCTCATCTTCCTATTGGATGGCTCCTGCAGTATGGGCACCGTCCACTTCGCCACCCTACTCAAGTTTGTCGCCAATGTTACGTCGACGTTCGACATCTCCACCATGGACACGTGGCGCTAGTGCAGTACACATATGAGCAGAGGTTGGASATATSCCTTGGGGAATATGGTGGAAAGGAGGAGCTGTTGGACGCCATTTTGGGGATAAGCTACTGGAGCGGGGGGACTAGCACAGGGGTGGCCATTGCGTTCACCACCCGGGAAGTTTCCAGCCAACCGAACAGGAGTAAGCAGAAGGTCATAGTAGTTCATATGACGACGTCAGGTTCCCTGCTCTGGCCACTCAACARTTAGGTAAGTAAGGTGGGGAGGGAGGTTTCAAGAGCTGATTGGCTAAGAGGGAACAATGGGGGGTGGAAAAKAATTGTAGCAGGGCAGARGCCACATTTGAAGACTGAAAATACACCTCTCCTTCATTTTTAAAGTACCATTTGGGTGACTTGAGTGAATGAAAGCAAGGTTTCACTTTCCACATTATTGCTTTCATCCATTTAATCACATCAGAGACTACCTTGATGTAGAAAGGGTTCATTTGAATGTAAGTATTTGAATGGAGCAAGAAACTGATATATGGTGTGTGTGTGTGTGTGTAAACAGGTATAATTGCCTACTCCATTGGTCTTGCTTGGACTTCCCAGGAGCAGCTAGAAGACATAGCCAGTGAGCCAGTCAAGGAGCACTCGTTCTTCATGGAGGACTTTGATGACCTCCATAAGCTGGTGCCCACTATCGTACACAACATCTGTCAAGAGTTCAACTCACAGCCCCAAAACTGAACCCTTAAGTAGAACACACCAAAACGACAGTCAGCTGAGAGTACAACAGAGTGCCTCTGACCAGAATATCAGGTAGCATTTTCTGGTCATTTTCCAACGATTCTACATGTTAAATTGGCAAAGAAAACAGGCACTGCTCCCTATGACCCCACGGCGGAAGTAATTGATGGAACGGCCTACTACTTCGCTCGGCTGACCATCGTTCTGGTGTGTGTGTTCTCTTACACACTGGGAGAAGTACTACAACGTCAACAAATGGTACTTACATACATACCAGCTCTATATGTATTTAAATAATATACATGTTAACATAAAACACGTTTTGAAAAGTCTTATTGTTAGGACTTTTGCATGGTATAAACATTGCTATTGGATTACAATTAATATGTAATATGGGGTACTTAAAGTATTAATCAAATACAAATATTTGTTCCTATAGGTACACTATAGTATATACTTGAATGGAAAATGTGTGAATGTTGAAGCAATGAAAGGCATTATTCTGAAGGTGGGAAACAAATACTACATTACCAGTATGATATACAACATATTCCTTTATTGTTGTTATTGATAAATCTGTCAATCTCCCATCTGAGAAAAAATACAATACATCATGAAAAAAGAATAAACTATAAATGACAATAATTATATGTACTGTATGTACAGTCAAATTAGCATATTTATCAAATTCACATCTTAAAAGAATTCTCTATACAACTGGAGGTTAAAAGGGGAATTACTTTTGATGTACAACAGGCAAACTTGGCTTCGCCCAATGCTTTGTGTTTGTTTTCCCATTGGTTATTAATATGTTCTTTGTTTTGTGTGATCTCTTTTCATACACTTTGTAGTGCTTTTAAGCAACACCCCCTGCTGCTCAGAACGGACAAGTGAATTTTAGACGCATATCTATGAGTCACTATGAGTCACTTAGACTAGAGCATTCTGCTTTTACACTGCCTATAACAACACGATAATTATTTGTTCAAAGCCTAGTTCTTGTCCGACTCCTGGTTCTGGAGGACCACTGTTTGCTTGGTTATTATTATTCCAATTGAGGACCGTATGCAGTCTTGATGGACACACAGCGAACTAACAGGTCTCAAAAACGACAGCTCAATCAAACTGGTTTGGAGAAAACTAGTATTTAAAGTGGTTCTCCACGACCAAAAACACACAACAAAAACACTAGTTTATGGTCAGCCCTCACTATTCTGTCATTCAAATGGACATACAGCCCATTAAAAGACATGAAATGTGAGCCAACCTGGTGAAATATGGTTCTTCCACATTGTGAGCAGCAGGGGGCCATATACCTACTCCTCTTTTGTTCAACTACTCAGTGTTGTGATGAGACTACTGTACGTTTACCACGACAAGCGCACCATACATACGGACTCCATTTCACATCACCATGTTTAGCCACTCAATATACTGTGTTAATAAATATCTTTTTTTTTTTTATATACTTTAAAACTGTACACGTTTTTTGTTCGCTCCCTTACATTGTCTAAAATTACCTGACACCAAAGAAAAATTAAAAGGAAAAAATATCTTTGTACAACGCAAGCACACCGAATTCCCCACAGATTTTGATCCATCCTCGTCATTCAACAGTCCTTATTTTAGAGACCAAAGCATTTGGTAGATAGCGAAATCCTAATCTCAGTTTTTCAACTGCAGATGAGACAACTTTGAGAATAAATGACAAAAATCTGTCTTGTTCTGTAGTGCTCACAACCAAAGGCATACAACTTGTGATAAGACCGGCAAATCTCCAACCATTCCACTACAAAAGAAACAAAGTACACAAAYCCCAAGGAATAACTCCTAAATGTTCAAGTAAAACAGAAAATATTCTTTAAAAAAATATTTACCTGTATTTAACAAGGATTTACCTTTTTCACCAACCATGTATAGTAAATAAAAAACTAGTAATTGCTCAAAATAATTTGACAAAATTCTATTTTCAAACAGTTATTACCTAAAGCATTTACCCTGCTTTCTGACCAGAGCTGGTCATATCGCCTAAACACAGGAGCGTAGCTTGTGTGCAGTTGAGTACTGAGAGACGTCAGTTCTGCTGTCAAAAATGGGAGCCAAGGGGCTAACTCAGCACAGGGGCAAGCAGGATATCTATGAAGAAACTATCTTAGCAGCCATAGCTAACTTAGCATTAGCAAAATAGCTAACTTAGCATTATAAGCTGAAAGAGCCAACTTAACGGTCGCAGGAAACTTTACATGTGCAGGCTCTCTGTGAAGCATCTTGTCGTTGTAAGACAATACTTGGTTGATTCTTTTGGCTTAAATGACACGGAGGCATAAATAAATACACAGCTCAAATAAAAAAACAAATCAAATGAATAAATTGTTTCACTGCAAACCATTTTTCAGTGCAGTTTGTCTGGTTGCTGAACTATAAATACACGATAAAGCAGCATGTATTCAAATTAGGTCAAACCACAACATTGATCAATCAATTCCGTTAAATTGTGAAACRAAGTTTGAGTAATTAATCTACCGCTAGCAAAGTGTCACAGGACAGATCTTGTTAAGAGTTAACCCTTCTACTTATGTTGGTACAGTATATTACAATGTTGTTGTCCTATTTATGTGAAGAATGGAACATCCAAACAACAAAAGAGGCACTCCTTGTACCTAGGCGAGCTGAAGCTGGAGCATAAAAGCATTTACAATTTAATTGGAAACTAAATGAAGTTGAAGAAAGGATGTGGCCTGGGTAAGTCAGTGTTTTGGCTGTGTACAGGCAATTTGGATTTGAACACTGATTCAACACCGAAGCAAAGCAAGCTGGAATACAAGGATGGCTTGCTCACTTAGGTGACAGATTCATATGGGCTAATATGTAGGAATTTAGTTAGAAAAGTTTCATCACACAATTCAATTATTTTCATGGGGTTGGCTTTTCAAGAAGATACAAAGCAAGAGTATGGACAATAGGCACCACTTAAAAAGCTACATTTTTACTTGTTTTAGAGATGAATTAATGGAGTCATGTCCAATTCTTTGTGATCACATACAAAACCATATTGACATATACAAAAGGCTATAATAAATCACACATCAAGGAAATGCAGGCTCATGGCCTTTACTTCAACTTCAAACTGACTTTCAGGTTTCTTTAAACTTATTTACCATTTTTCTTATTCAGGGGCACTCGAGTTCTGCACGCTACTGTATATTTCAGTGGATTGGAGGGCATTRTGGATCTCAACTCACTCGTTCAATAATTTAAACAGTACTGTGACTATTGACCACTAGCCATATATATGATGCAAATATAATTATTTTCAAACTCAGTTTTATGGATCAAATGGAATAGACAATGTCCAGTACTATGTTGGACAATAAATTATAACTTGTTGTTGAACACCCTGCCCACTCCTACTTTGCACACAAACTGTAAAATAACGTTGTTTGCAAGACTGACGAAAAAGGCACATTTTCATGAAATCTTTGAAAATGACGACATTGAAGACACAGGCAGTCTTAGGGGTGGCTGGGGTGGGGGTGTGCAGAATATGATTCTTGTGTTTCTGTTAGTTAGGAAACAAATGCAATGTTTCTAAATGAGAGTACAGGTCTTGAGAATTTCCTGGATATCCGCTTGGTCTTTGTGATGTTTGACCACATCTCCTTCTGGTTTGGCTGTAGCACCCAGGCCCGCCCGGGTTAGCTGGGGAGTGTGTGTGTAGGACAGGAAGTATACGGTGGAAGGATAGTAGCCGCCTTCTCTCAAAACTCTCTCACGTTCACCCCTTTCAGCCTTCAAACCATCAGGTGTCTAACCATCACTCTCGACTGCCACTAGTTGAGACTCAGACACCAGTGGCTAGTTAGCCATTCACCTCACTACATTTCCTTCCACACTGCCTTTGAGTTGGGCTCCAACTCCCATCTCTCCCTTCAGTTACAACACAACTCGTCCCCTTTTTGATGGTCCTTCGAGCCGGACGCAGCTGTTAGCCATTGGGATTTGCGGTCATACGAAGACCTTGGCGAGCGCGTCGGCCCCGGCGCTGCCGATGTAGCACTTGGTGGGGTGGAACGCCACGTCGTGGATGGCCTCGTCCGACTTCTTGCGGTGCGCTGTGAATTCCTGGATGCACGTCTTGCTCTCCATGTTCCACAGGCGGATGGAGCAGTCGTGGCCTAACAGGGCGGAGGATGGTGAGAACAAAAATATAAAGAAACAGGAACAAAAATATAAAGAAATAGGGAGGTAGAGTGAGAGAGGAAGAAAGAGAGCTAGAGGGAGACGTTACAATTCTAAAACTGCCTTTTAGTAAAAGTTACCACAAGAAAGATCGAAGGGGGCTTCCGTTTCTGTGCTCAGATATTTGCCACACTGTCAGTTTGTATCTCCAGTTATGCAAGGAACAATACTGCTGTAATTACATGAAACGCTAACCAACATAAACACTAGTACTTCCCTGTTTCCAGATAAATACTTACTGCCAGACATCAGGTACAAGCCGTTGGGATCCACAGCTAAACTGGTGACTGCGTCCAGGTGGGCTACCATGGAGTGAATACATTTCCCTGTAATATGAACCCGGGATGAGTACAAAAATCACTGTCCTCAATGTTGTATTTATACCAACTGTTATAAGTACACGTTATAGTGTGACAAAATGTGTTTGTCTTACTATGTATCCATTTTATTTACATTTTAATTCCAGCTGGAATGTCGGTTCAAAATGACCGCTGTCTAGCTCACCCGTGTTGTTGTCGAAGAACTGGATGTGTCGGTCCTCCTGGGCCGTGATGGTGATGGGCAGAGTGGGGTGACTCAGCACCTTGTTGATCTTGCACGGGGCTTCTGTGTGTGACAAGACATGGAACTCAATTGAACATTGCCCTTTAGTCATTTGTCAGAACAACAGGATAAATGGGAGTTATAACTCGAGACAAAATGATTCAAAAGTAGGGAGTTGAAAGGAAAAGCCACAGAGCTATAACATAATTGGTGGGCACTAGGGTTATATTGCAGACTGTACTAATATACCAGCTGCTATACCCTATTGCTAATAAAACAAAGAAATAAGCTAGGGAAACTTTCTGAAGAGAGTACACCAACAAAATAAAAGTATGACTTTTAATGCACAATCAAACATTTATGTTGTGACAAGAGGGGTAAAAGGGCGTTGACAGGGAGAGCGCAAGAATAGGCAGTGAGCGCATAGTGCACTCAATTACTCTCTTTTGAGTTACAAATCTATACAGTCACTGTGTAGAAATGGCAGCGGAGCTTACCGGGCTCTCCGGTCTGGTCCAGCTTGAGGATCAGCTGCCGYGTCTCCATGTTGAAGAGTCCGATCTCCCCCGTGCTGAACGACGTCACCATGTGGGCCGGCTCACTGCACACCAGGTCCACTGACGTGGGGAYGCCCAGCTCTGAAACCGACAGAGTTGGAAAGATTATGAGCTAATCTTAGAGCAGGAGTTCTGTTGAAAGGGGCAGGATTTGAGTGTGGTGACCATAGAAATAGAATGCCATTCTATACATCTATTTCTATGGTGGTGACCTGGTCCTAGGTCAGGCCTTTTTTTATGGGGCTGATAGTGTCCCAAATTGAGCTAATTCTAGATCAGTTTCGCTCTGAATCAGACAGAGGTTAGGCTTTGGCTGTGGGGACCTGGCTGGTCCTAGGTCAGACCTCTTTTTGGAGCACGTAGTGTTCTGAATTGACTCAGACGTTCCCAAACTTTTTTGACCCGCGACCCCACCATGTAAAAAAAGTTGTGTAATCAACGGCCAATGTTTACTTTTTWAAAATTGGGACTATGACAGTCTATTACAAATCAGTCATAGTATTTTTGACAGTTTTTCAATCTGAAGACAGTATGGTTTGAAGTGACTGAAATGCACCAGAAAGGCATTGGGAAGTTCAGAAGATCAGCAGGCAATAATATTGTATGGCTTTCTGTGTAGAAAAGAACATCATCATTGATGATGTTATTTTCCCCCCCAGTCTGATTTAGTGCCTGGTCTTGTCAATTCTGTTCTAATGGCTTGTGGGCATAGTAGCATAAACCATTCAAAAGATGGACACATTTGTAGGAAGAAAACAGAAACCCCTCTGATTCTTACAACCGCATCTATCGGCTACCTTCTATGAACCAAGCGTCAATTTTCTCTCCCGACCCCATTCCCCCCCCCCCCATCAGGCGACCCTACATGGTGTTGCGACCCCTAGTTTGGGAAACCCCGGAGTAACTCTTTATGGAGCGGATTCTAGGTCATTGTATAGTGTGAAATTACGAATATTTTATAAGCTGATCCCAGAGCAGTGGTTATGTGGAGAAGTCTGTGTAAGAGGGTCAATTAGGTGCTTTGTAAGCTGATTCTAGAGCAGGCGTTGTGGAACATTAGGTGAAAATGTGTGAGGCATCTGTTTTATGAACTGATCCTAGGGCAGTGTTTGTATGGGGCAGACAAAGTAAGTCTATTGGGGGGATCATTTCGTCGATCTGAGTTCAGCAATTCACCTCCTTTCTCGTTGAAGACGGCGAGTGCGGGGGAGGTGTTGGCAGCGTTCCACAGGCGCACAGTGCCGTCCCCGGAGCAGGAGAGCAGGCGCTGGTGGGCCGAGCTGTAGACCACTCCCCACACTGAGTCAGTGTGACCAAGCAGCGCCCCCCGCAGCACTGAGGGCTCTATGGCAGGAAAGAGAGAGGGAGAGTTAGGAGGGAGAGGGAAAGAGAGATGAGGGAAAGATACAGAATTAATAGTTGGGGAGAGTTACAAGGAGGGAGGGGAAAAGGAGAGAGGGAATGATAGAGAACGAAAGATCATGTGGAGACAGGGGGGGAAAAAAGAGAAGAGTGAAAGAGGAGGATGAAAGGAGTGTCAGGTGGAAAGTTAGAGAGCGATGTAGGGAAAGGGAAAACAGAGGTAGAGAGAGAAAGAAAGAGTCAAGAGATCAGTAAAGAGATGAAGAGAATATGAAACAAGAGAAATGTGCTAATAATCAGAGGTGTAGCTAAGGCATCTTGGGGGCGTACCATATGAGTCATAGGGGTCGATATTGGGGTTGGGGGTGTTCCAACTCTGAATGGTTCCATCCACCCCCCCACTGAAGCACTGCTCCCCTGTAGAGCTCATGGTCACACACAACACCGCACCCCTACAGAAGACAGGAAAACTCATCTCATTATTAACTTCAACTTGTTTTGGGGAAGACAAAACACAACACCGCTACAGGAGAAAGTGGCAATACCTGTCATTATAAAAACCTTTTTTTTTTACAAATTCTTTACACATTTAAAAAAAACTTATGCAAAGATACAAAGTTAATTTTCTTGAACAAATGATTCATGTATACAAGAGTATCGGTCCAGCTGTCCATTTATAAAAAGGTTGGGTTATTAGTGGATAAGGAAGGTTACTCACCGATGGGCCCTGAATGTATAGATGGGCTCCACATCTAGGGCAGCACACCTAGGAAGACAGACAGGGGATATAACTACCTTTGATGTACATATTCAACGAACATACGCTAAGTAGAACAAAATGGCCCATTACAGCCATCAGAAATGCATAAGCAGAAAAAGGCATGCTTTAGCTATCGATTGTCTTTTCGCAATAGTGCTCTTAACAATTCCAAATGACTCTTACCCCATTGAAAGTGACCAAGTTACCCACTTTCACTACTTAGGTACCTGCTTAAAAGCATCATTCTCTTTGACTGACAGCTGGGTCGTATTCATTAGTGCACACCGAGAGTTTCTTTACTACTGTGTATCGCTCTTATCTTGGTCAGGTCGTTATTGTTAAAGAGAATGTGTTCTCGATTACTTACCTGGTTAAATAAAGGCAAACATTTGAATTGTTTTGGGTCTAGTAAATACAACCCAGGTGTTTGACTGACAACAGGGTAGGCCTATGTGAGCTCTTACTTCTTGGCGGGGGCGGTCTTCTGGAGGTTCCACAGTTTGAGGGTGTGGTCCTCGGAGGCAGTGACCAGGACGGGCTCCACGGGGTGGAAGGCCAGGCCCCGGATGGAGTCAAAGTGGCTCCGCAGCGTGAACTTGGGGCTCCATGTCTTCCGCAGCGCATCCTGACTGTTGGTCACCTGAGTTAAAATGACAAAGAGTTTTGATGTCAATTGGAGATATGCAACAAAATGCAAGTTATGCCCACAGATGTCCCCCTTCTGACCACCTCCTCCCTTTGCTCAAGCCATGTGGTTCCCTCTTGATTGTCTCTCCATCTGTTTGAGGCTCCAACTCCAGCTGAAAATCGCAGTCCAGACCTACTGTCTTACAGCTGTTATTTGCTTGTTTTTGTTTAGCTTTCTCAAGCAAGCACTTATTATTAGGATTCAAGCCTAAGTGCTGTACAATAATGTTTCAGAAGGTATAGCAAGCTAGGAGTCACTAGTTTTGACTYATTTCAATTTACAAAAACTAACTTACGTGGTCATGCCAGACTTAAAAAAAAAAAAAGGGTTGTTCCTGTTTGCAATGCAAGTTCAGTGGCGCTATGCTCTTCACCGAGTCTGCTAAATATGTCTGCAATGTGCCTCTTGGGCTTGACCCCGGTAGACCCCAGTCACTGCATATCCTTTTTAATTTCCTGCTTGTTAGAGCTGCAACATCTTTGTATGAAAGTTACCACACAAATGTTAATGTTATCTAACGCACACAAATCCATTCCTATTTTGAGATGAGTGTCCATCATATAAATATAATTCTAACACTAAGGTGTCCTCCCACACTGGGTCCAACTGAGCAATATGACACTACCACAACCTCAATTTGCATGCTAGCTCTCCACAGCAATACAACCGCAGTTCACTTCACATTCAATTGATCTGGAGTGTGTATGTGCACGTATGTGCCTGTGTCTCTGTGTGTGCGAGTGCCTCTGTGTGTGTGTGTGTGTGTCAATAAAAGCGAAAGTCAAAGCCCATGCTAATCAGACTAGCCTGTTTAAATATTGACATTTTGAAAGCTTTGAAAAATAGGTTGGACCTTTAGATATATACAGTGCATTCAGAAAGTATTCAGACCCCATAACTTTTTCCACAAAAATATATGAAATATCACATTCACATAAGTATTCAGACCCTTTACTCAGTACTTTGTTACAGCATCTTTGGCAGCGATTACATCCTCGAGTCTTCTTGGGTACGACGCTACAAGCTTGGCACATCTGTATTTTCTGCAGATCCTCTCAAGCTCTGTCAGGTTGGATGGGGAGCGTCGCTGCACAGCTATTTTCAGGTCTCTCCAGAGATGTTCGATCAGGTTCAAGTCCGGGCTCTGGCTTGGCCACTCAAGGACATTGAGACTCGTCTCGAAGCCACTCCTGTGTTGTCTTGGCTGCGTGCTTAGGCTCGGTGTCCTGTTGGAAGGTGAACCTGAGCGCTCTGGAATAGGTTATCAAGGATCTCTCTGTACTTTCCCTCGATGTTGACTAGTCTCCCAGTCCCTGCTGCATGATGCAAAAACGTCTAAAAACCTGTTTTCGCTTTGTCATTATGGGGTATTGTGTGTAGATTTTTATTTTTTATTTTATTTAATCCATTTTAGAGTCTGAATACTTTTCGAAGGCACTGTATATGCCTTTCGACTTAGTGTTCTAGTTTAGAAGCTCAAAGTCTCTAAATCTAGCCAATCAATTGATCTTTTTCTACATGGAAATGTAAAGCAGTAGATATTTGCTGCCCCGAGGGACCTAAGTGCTGAAAGAGTTGTCCATGGGGCTCCACAGGCTTTAGGTCATGTAGATAAATAGCTAATTTACCTGGGTGCGAACACACCATATTTATATATACAGCAGAAAATGTAATTTGTGAATGTTGCTGCCCGCTGTTAGGTGGTGGTGCCCTTTGATCTGATTAGCTGAACGTTGTCCTGTCTGTCAAAAGATTGCCATGTCCGTGTCGCCTGTTTTCCTTAATTGTTTATGATTTCTGTGGTCATGACAACCTCTCCCTCAACGTGATCAAGATAAAGGGGATGATTGTGAACTACAGGAAAAGGAGGACCGAGCACACCACCATTCTCATCAACGGGGCTGTAGTGGAGCAGATTGAGAGCTTCAAGTTCCTTGGTGTCGACATCACCAACAAACAAACATGGTCCAGACACACCAAGACAGTCGTGAAGAGGGAACGACAAAACCTATTCCCCCACAAGAGACTGAAAATATTTGGCATGGGTCCTCAGATGCTCAAAAGGTTCAAGGCTCAAGAGGCTTCTAAACAGCTTCTACCCCCAAGCCATAAGACTCCTGAACATCTAATCAAATGGCTACCCAGACTATTTGCATTGCCCGCCCCAACCCCACTTTTACTCTGCTGCTACTCTGTTTATTATCTATGCATAGTCACTTTAATAACTCTACCTACATGTACATATTACCTGAATTATCTCGACTAACCAGTGCCCCTGTACATTGACTCTGTACCAGTACCCCCTGTATATAGCCTCGCTATTGATATTTTACTGCTGCTCTTTATTTATTTGTTAATTTTTAGGTATTTTCTTAACTGCATTGTTGGCTTGTAAGTAAGCATTTCACTGTAAGGTCTACCTGTTGTACTTGGCGCATGTGACAAATAAAATTTGATATGTAAATAAAATTCCCTTTGGGGCAATAAAGTGTGTTGTTTATGTCATAATAAAGGTTTTCATTAATTTATTCATTCACTGCTAGCTGCCTTGCCATTGCATCTGGCAGTGGTTGGTGCCCAGTGTAAGGAAGGACTGACGCCACTCAAATTGTAGACCAGGCTGTCGGCTTTGTTGGCCACGCCCCCCTTACTCCCCCTCACCCTCACGACAAACACGCCCCCCTTACTCCCCCTTCCTGATCCTCTCTGTATACTGCTACTTCTCCTCTTCCTCCTTCTTCCTCCCTCTCCTTTCCTTCTTTGTCTCCTCCTTCTCCTCCATGATCCTCTTCTCATCTTCCTCCTCCTCCCAGGGCCTAACCGGTCCAAACTGCAGGATATGCTGGCCAACCTGCGAGATGCCGAGGACCTCCCCTCCATGCAGCCCCCCGTGACACCGCCCTCCCGGCCGACAGCCTGGTCAGATCCTCCCTTCCCTGCAGATGTAGGTACTCACGTCGTAGGCCAGGCTGTCTGCCTCATTGGCCACAGTGAGGCCCGCCAGCTCRCCCAGGCCCAGCTCGCTCTCCGCCGCCTCGTCCGGCCCCATGATGAACGACTTCCCTGACGTGGGCGGAAACGTCATGGCCTCCACTGGGATGGATGGACGGACAGTGAGATAGATGGACAGACCAGACAAAATAGGCAGATGGACAGACCCAGACAAACAAATTAGACAGGCAGATACCAGAAAAGTAGGTAAAAATTAACAGACGGACAAAAATAAGTCAAAACACTAAATGACAGCTACTGGTATTTGGGCCTATTAGATGGTGTTGTGTAAAATTGTCAATTTGTAAATTAAATTATTTACAGTCATTTGTGTATATTTGGAAATTGTGCACTCTGTAAATTCAAACCCTTTGGGGACAATTAAGCTCTCGTCTTACCTTCCTCGGGGTGGCCTACTTCGTGCTCGTTGAGCCTGGGGACGCTGGGCCGGGAGGGCGGTGTCACGGGGGGCTGCATGGAGGGGAGGTCCTCGGCATCTCGCAGGTTGGCCAGCATATCCTGCAGTTTGGACCGGTTAGGCCCTGGGAGGAGGAGGAAGATGAGAAGAGGATCATGGAGGAGAAGGAGGAGACAAAGAAGGAAAGGAGAGGGAGGAAGAAGGAGGAAGAGGAGAAGTAGCAGTATACAGAGAGGATCAGGAAGGAGAAGAGTCAAAGAAAGAAAGGAGAGGGATAAGGAAGACGAGGAGAGGAGAATGGAAGGTCATCATCTTAGAGTAGAAGGGCACGCAATCCTCATCTTAAATACCGTAGGGCAGGGGTCACCGGCTCTTTGGAGTTACTGGGTGCGTAGAGTTTTGTACCAGCCCAGCACTACTAATCAGTTTCAAATAATCCACATTTTTCAGTCTGAACCATTAGTTGAATCAGGTGCATTAGTGCTGGTCTGGAACAAAAGACTGCACTCCAAGTAGCTGGGAGTTGGAGACCCCTGCTGGAAGGCTGATTGAACACAATCAAAAAGTGATGCAGAGAATGGACAAGATAACAGGGCCCGTATTCATAACGCATCACAAAGTAGCAGTGCTGATTAAGGATCAGTTCAGCCTTTTAGATAATAATTGATATGATTTTATGGACAGGGGGAACCTGATCCTAGCTCAGCACTGCTACTCAGGGGCGGCAGATAGCCTAGTGGTTAGAGCGTTGGGCCAGTAACTGAAATGTTGCTAGATCGAATCCCTGAGCTGACAAGGTAAAAATCTGTTGTTCTGCCCCTGAACAAGGCAGTTAATCTACTGTTCCTAGGCCGTCATTGAAAATAACAATTTGTTCTTAACTGACTTGCCTAGTTAAATAAAGGGACTTTTTTTATTTWTTTTTATTTAAATACTCAGAAACTTTATAAGACTGAAGACACAAATAAGCAGATTGAAGAGCGGGTCCATGGCTGATGCTTGGCACTCATAGAACAACGAAAGCAACTTAAGTTTGGGAGGAAAGGAGAGCGTTAAGTCACTGACACCGGCATACTTTCAGGGAAAATAAGAAGTTGGAATGGTTGAAAAATACTGAGACAGAAAAAAGGAACCAGCACACATACAAAGACACAGGTGCAGCTGATAACCTATGGCATAATAAAGACAGGTACAAACACGACGAAGCGGGATGGAATGTCTCAAGTGTAGGATGGTGCAACCATAGACATAGAATTACTAGAAGGGGCACGCCCATTCAAGACAATGAGGCCATAATGGGTAAGCCATTTCACTCATACTGAGTGTACCCGCGAGGGTGCAGTCAAATTGCTGTGGTCTGACGGGCTATGCCCTTTTTAGTAACTATATTTCTATGGGTGCAACTTAAAACAGCAATGAGTAATGTTGATACAGCGAGAGGGTTAGGAATGCAGCACAGTGCACTTTTCTTATAGTGAATGTGGTTATAGTGATCGATCACTTACAAGAGTGATCAAATTGTCCTGCGCGGGTCTGAGCACTGTGAGGAGAGGCAGTGTATTGCAATCCCATTAACATGTACGCGCGGAGCCACACACAGAAGCAGACAAACATGGAGAAGGTGGTGCCAGATGGCCGAAAAGGAGCGCCAAAACGAAGCAATGGGAGGAATAGTGTCTCTAACATGCTTAACGTGTCTGTTAAATATAATTTTTGCATGATATAGTTGACCTCAACCCGAGAGAGAAAGAGAGAGAGAGAGAAGAGAGAGAGAAGCTCTTATCGCCAGGACAAGGAGAAAGAAAGAGATAGAAAGCAATGGTGAGAAAGAAAGAAGGGGAGGCCTGACAGACTTACTCTTCACCCCCTTTTTGCCCTTGCGCTCCTTCCTGTACTGCTCCTTGAGTTGGGCTATGAGGCCCTGGTCCACGTCCCAGGCCTCGGGCATGGGGCACTGCTCTTCCTTCTCTACACCCGAAGGAAGGGGTTGGGGGAAGGGGGCAGAAACCGAGAAGCCGGTCAGTGTCCAGAACTTTCTATTGAACCAGACCAAACAAAACTCAAATCCAAAGTGTTATGAAATTAAAAGGTGGTTCAAGTGAAGATGGCCTCTTTAATCCTAATATATATATATAACCTGTAAAATGTATTGCAGAGACACTTGCCTACAACCCCCCCCCCCCCATGTGTATTACCCCTATTGGAGCAGTGGTTAGCGAGTTTGCCTACGGGCAGGAAGATCTGGGTTTGAGAACGGCAATGTATAGTATGTTGCATTATTGCCATTTGCTGCAGTATGTAAAAAAGTGTGTGATGGAAATTCTTCCTGTAATACTYCCCCCCCCACCACCGAGAGCCCCAAGTTTATGTTTTCTACAGGCCTTCGGGCCTCTCTCAAAGCAAATATAGGGGGGGGGTGGGGGGGTGGTGATGTCAACACATTGGGGTCAGTCAGGAAGAGAATCGGTAAAATTCTCCTCATATGACAACAAACAGGGATGGAACAGGAGAATAGAATCATGCCTGAGGGTTACCGTCTCTGCGCCACTCGATATGGAAACACAAAACACAAAACTGCCATTAAACAAAGGATTTGGGGGGGGGGGGGGAGGGTTGTAAAAAGCCAGATTGGCTTCCGACAAAAAAAATACAGCTGACATCAAATGTTGAATTTGATGGCCGGCAGCAATCCTGACATTTTTTGCGTTAATGTATTCAAAAATATTCATGTCAAAGAAAGCTGTGTCCAGCCAAATAAAGTGACAACAAAGCATATGGTGAACAGCCGTCATGCCATGCCTCACTAAGTCTCTGCAAGGCTTTGTCCTTTGTGCCGCAACATCAATAACAGCATAACATGCTAATGTTAAGACAATGCAAATAACATTCAACACCCCCCCCCCCAAAAAAAATGCAATGCCATTCAACAGTAGTCCATCATGTTTTGAAATGTTCTATATGTCAAAAGTAGCAACCATATAGGTTTTATAGAGCTGGCTAAAGAACTAAAAACACAACAAATAATGTATTTCAACAAAAAAATTCTAATTATGTGGGGGAGTTATCTTTATCTATACCTATAAGCATATCACTATTCCTAAGTTCAAATGCAGGCATAATCATACATGGTCCATAGGGCTCAGATCAAAAATAGTGCACCATATAGGGAATAGGGTGCCATTAGGACATACCCTCGTGTTCTTTTGCTCCCCAGTATCTCTACTTACACATCTTCATATCTATCACTCCAGTATTAATGCTAAACTGTAATTATTTTCACCTCTATGGCCTATTTATTGCCTTCCTCCCTACTCCTCTACATTTGCACCCACTGTACATAGATCTTCCTAATTTTCTTTTCTGATGTGTTATTGACTGTCCGTTTGTTTATGTGCAACTCGGTGTTGTTGTTTTTGTCGCACTGCTTGGCTTTATCTTGGCCAGGTCGCAGTTGTAAATGAGAACTTGTTCTCAACTGGCCTACCTGGTTAAATAAAGGTGAAAAAAAATAAAATAAAGATATCCTTGGTCTGTAGTGGCAGTGTGTGGGATCAAGCGGAGGAGATGAACACTTGAGAGCACAGAGCTGCTGATGACAACTCTGTTTCATAACTGATCAGCGAAGCGCCTCGCTGCCGCTGGACCTTTAATACCATCCATCCATCTAGCCGTCCTTTGCTGTGTGTTCAGCTCATGGCTTCTTCAATTATGGTTAACATAGAGAAATGCAAACAACTCAGTTTTGCATGCAAGCTGACCTAATTATCCCAATAACACAAGAATAGTCTTTTTTAAATTGTCACCATTATTTATATGAACTACTATTGAATTATAATATTTATAAAATTAACTGGATTGTCAACATCTAGTCAGTGGGTCAATGCATCATAGACAATTGGTCATTTGTTGTGGCTGTGTTCTAATGTCTACACTAGCATATTACTTAGTATTTACTATGAACATAGGCGATCTTCCAATATGCATACTATGCCTTCAACTGGATCCCTCTGGCTTCCTCTGTCACACAACCAGCGACGCCACATCATCTGCTCCTCTTTGGCAGTGCAACTCAACTGACTGCTGCCTGACCTGTGACACGCTGACTCACTGATTGCGTGGGAATGACCTTTGTCACTGAGTGGAGATAAACACAAGGCATTGCTAGGTGACGGGAGTGAAGGGGGTTCTCTGTTAGCTGAAGGGGATAAAGGAGCCACAGTAGCCAGGTGGCCAGCTGTGTCTGTGTGAAAGACTAGGTCAGAGAATACAGGGTTCTGTGTGAGTGGGCGATTGAGGGAAGGGTAGGTCCCCTCAGTGGGGACTGTTCTGTGGAGCTAGAGCAGGAAACCTAGTTACGCTCAATGTTCTCTTGACCCAACTGTCCCTGCTATGGCCCACTCGTCCTCCCTTTGGTCTACTGTCCTCTTTCTATGGCCCTCCTGTCCCTTTTATGCTCTAGTGTCCTGAGAATACATGCCTGTCCCCACTTACTTGCCACTATAGTCCTACTATGGCCACTATAGTCCACTGTTCCAATTATGATCCGCGGTCAACATTTCCCCTTCACTGTTGACTGGGCCTACTAGTAGACCCACTGCCCCCAATAAGTTACTTTGGCCCACATGTAAACTTTACCATTCTAGTTTGAGTGTTCAACCAACCAACCAAGCCCCCCTCACCCCAGTCTCCTCTGTCTTCGGCACTCCGGACATCGGGCGAGCCGTCCATCTCATCTGGGCTGGCCAGGAAGTCAAAGCCCTTCAGGGCCTCCTCCGTGTCCTGGTCGTCACTCATGTCCGAGGATGAGGAGGGGGACGAAGAAGTCTTCTTCCTCACCATCTGTGGAAGGGTTGAAGAGACGGAGAGGGGGTCTGAGTGACTGAATGACTTGAGTGAAAGTGTAGGTCTGAATGAGTAGGGTGTCCAATCAAAAACGGGGTCAAAAACAGGGAAAGTTGCATTGCGTAAACTAGGCTGGATTCTGTGCAAGAATTAAGGCTACAGGCTACCTGACATGCTCACTTTCCCGTTGAACTTGTCATCTTTCATCTTCAATCCGCAGGACAAAAAACAATATATACAGTTGAAGTCGGAAGTTTACATACACCTTAGCCAAATACATTTAAACTCAGTTTCACAATTCCTGACATTTAATCCTAGTAAAAATTCCCTGTCTTAGGTCAGTTAGGATCACCACTTTATTTTAAGAACGTGAAATGTCAGAATAATAGTAGAGAATGATTTATTTCAGCTTTTATTTCTTTCATCACATTCCCAGTGAGTCAGAAGTTTACATACACTCAATTAGTATTTGGTAGCATTGCCTTTAAATGGTTTAACTTGGGTGAAATGTTTTGGGTAGCCTTTCACAAACTTCCCACAATAAGTTGGGTGAATTTTGGCCCACTCCTCCTGACAGAGCTGGTGTAACTGAGTCAGGTTTGTAGGCCTCCTTGCTTGGGCACGCTTTTTCAGATCTTCCCACAAATTTTCTATAGGATTGAGGTCAGGGCTTTGTGATGGCCACTCCAATACCTTGACTTTGTTGTCCTTAAACCATTTTGCAACAGCTTTGGAAGTATGCTTGTCCATTTAGAAGACCCATTTGCGACCAAGCTTTAACTTCCTGACTGATGTCTTGAGATTTTGCTTCAATATATCCACAATTATTCCACCCTCATGATGCCATCTATTTTGTGAAGTGCACCAGTCCCTCCTGCAGCAAAGCTCCCCCACAACATGATGCTGCCACCCCCATGCTTCACGGTTGGGATGGTGTTCTTCAGCTTGCAAGCCTCCCCCTTTTTCCTCCAAACATCACGATGGTCATTATGGCCAAACAGYTCTATTTTTGTTTCATCAGACCAGAGGACATTTCTCCAAAAGTATGATGTCCCCATGTGCAGTTGCAAACCGTTTTGGAGCAGTGGCTTCTTCCTTGCTGAGCGGGCTTTCCGGTTATGACGATTTAGGAGTCGTTTTACTGTGGATATAGATACTTTTGTACCCGTTTCCTCCAACATTTTCACAAGGTCCTTTGCTGTTGTTCTGGGATTGATTTGCCCTTTTCGCACCAAAGTACGTTCATGTCCAGGAGACAGAACGCATCTCCTTCCTGAGCGGTATGGCGGCTGCATGGTCCCATGGTGTTTATACTTGCATACTATTGTTTGTGCAGATGAACATGGTACCTTCAGGCGTTTGGAAATTTCTCCCAAGGATGAACCAGACTTGTGGAGGTCTACAATTTTTTCCCCAGAGGTCTTGGCTGATTTCTTTTGATTTTCTCATGATGTCAAGCAAAGATGCACTGAGTTTGAAGGTAGGCCTTGAAATACATCCACAGGTACACTTCCAGTTGACTCAAATGATGTCAATTAGCCTATCAGAAGCTTCTAAAGCCATGAAAAATTACTAGTAGATGTCCTAACCGACTTACCAAAACTATATTTTGTTTACAAGAAATTTGTGGAGTGGTTGAAAAACGAGTTTTAATGACTCCAACCTAAGTGTATGTAAACTTCCGACTTCAACTGTAAGTAAGATGTATATCCATTTTGAGACATGACATGTAGTATTTTCATATTGTAGTATACGCTTTCGTATTAATTTGAAATTCATGATTTCTCACAAAAACAAGCTTCTCTGAAATGTCAATGGAGCTTATACCAAGCTTTTAATTTTAAAATACTTTTACATTTAATTCAGCTTGTGTCATGCTAACTTCGCTTTTTGTGACACACAGAAACAACTTGGGAGACGACGACCACAAAATGTAAAATCCTCAAAAGTTAAGAGAAACCTGCACCACTATGTCAACACTGATTGGTGCTTATTATCGGATGTATTCAGATACGAATTCTAACTTTTTGAATATAATGTTAATATGTTAGAGAAAGACCCCACTGATTCAGAACATGAATGTTCATATTTGTCTTGGTAAAATGTATTTTGTAACATAAGTGAAATTGTATCACTTAATTTTATCACCACCCTAGAATGAAGTACGAGGAATGAGCCAACATGGCTTGTGACTGCTACTGGTTCTCTTTGACTGTTATTGCTGCCTGTCGCTAATTCAATAGGGTTCGGGCTGTTACTCTATTGTTGTAGCCATTGCTAATGATATTGCTAATGGCTAATTAGAATTGCCCCATGAAGAAGCCAAAGTCACATCATGAATGTGTGTGTGTGTGTGTGTGTGTGTGTGTGTGTGTGTGTGTCCTTGCTTACAGTGGCCAAGTTCATAATAGTCTTGTCCCTCCCTTCGCTGTCTTCGTCGTCCTCCTCGTCGCTAAACTCGGCGGCGGCGCTTTCTATGAACTTGAAGGCCTCAAGGACAGTGGCCGAGTCAGACATGTCAGGTTTACTGACGGACAGAAGAGAGCGAAAACGAGACAGATGTTAGTGACAACACAAAAACAATGCAGGGCTCCTACACATGCAACCCTACACTGTTTGTCACTGGACTTCCTTGACGAATGCTAGTTATCCATTAGTGATAGCATTAGCAATGGCTACGACAATAGCATTAGCGATGGCAATATTCAATAGCATTAGCAATAGCTACAGCAATAGCTACAACAATAGCATTAGCTACAACAATAGCATTAGATACAACAATAGCATTAGCTACAACAATAGCATTAGCTACAGCAGCAGCATTAGCTACAACAGCAGCATTAGCAACAGCATTAATGATAGCAATAACAATAGGATTTAGCCTTAACCATAGCAATAGCTTTAGCGCCAACCACAACAACAGCATTTAGCACAGCAATAACCATAACAGCAGCAATAGTTCTTAGCAGTTAGCGGTAGCTCACCTGATCATGCCGCTGTCCTTCTGAAAAGATGGCTCGGTGCCGTTGACCATGGGTTCCGGTTTCCTGACCGACGGCCTCTCTCCAGAGTCTCCAGCCAGGCCCAGCAGCGCCCTGACCCTCTGGGACTTCACATCCAAGATGGTGTCCGTGTAGCCCACCTCCTGAAGGTACCTGGAAAGTAAGGCCCGATTGAATGTTACGGGATAGATCGCCTAATAAATTCAAGATTTTATACGTAGAGTGAGAAGTGTCTTTAAGCACTGATCTAGGACCAGCTCTAAATCCTAGGTGCAACTTCCATCTACTCTAGTTTTCACATAACATTGCAGAAGCGACATGACTATATTAGTCATATTTTTACGACTGATTATGATATTTGGTGTGTCACGCTAATCACTGTAAATTAGGTTTCAAAACAGACTATTAGAGTCAAGATTAAAGGGATAAAATTACACTTGAAAGTGTTTCTAAAACTATTTTCATTCATATTTAAGTAGAGTTATTTGGAGTTAACTGTATTTAAAGTGGAGTTCCTGGTGTGTTAGTCAGACAGGATAGAGCAGGACATTGACCATTTCAGGAGCAAGATGTACTGGATTAGACAACAAAGACAAAATCCTGGAGAAAAAAAAGGTTTGTTAAAGGCAAACAAGCCATAACTCATCAATATGGCCTACTTTATAGGATACAGTTTCTGAAGAAAACAAATATGTTCCTTTATATACCATAGTGTCCAAAGAAAGCAATTGACTGAAAAACTATTTCCCTCCGAGCAGAAGAAAAAAAACAGTTTTCAGTCACTGCACAACAAGGGAATGAAACAGTACTGCATAATGGAACCAATTAAAACGACACATGAATCGAATCTTAAGCCAACTTAATAAGATCAAATGCAAAATTTCATGAAAGCTCTCCAAAACCACAACATACCTCACTTGGTAGGTAAAACCAAAATCAAGATGACACCCTTCTATCCTGATTCCTTCAAGACGCGCTTAAGTTCTGATGCTGATGCTCCAAGGTCGGCGGTTTTGATAAAACAGCGTCTTGTGCAAGCTTTAACAGAACGAGGGAAGGGGGAGAGGAGAAAAAAAAGTTCCTCTCCGTCTCTTGCTGTACCAGCCTCTCCAGTTGCAGGAGCCCTGAATGCCCCGACACAATCCTCCATTCATGGGCTAACACCATCTCGGTCTCGGACACTGTGCTTCGTTACACAGACACACACCAGAGACAATACACACACAACACACACATTTCCTCTCAATGAGACGCTGCATTCACATTCCTTCATCCATCCAAGGACGTCATCCAAGGATAATACAATTTAGTGCCCAGATTTATTGCTTGATCTATTTTGGCAATAAGCACATATTCTTGCTAACATAAGGCCTTGTATGCTGTAGGTATTGGAGCTATGTACAACTTCCCAATGGGTAAAACTGCTCATAACATGCACAGAGGAACATAAATTAGCCAAAACCTAGTATTTATTATTAAAACAATTTTAGTTCAATTGTTGAGAAAATTTCAAATATTTTAGAGCCAGAAGTCAATAGGTGTAACAATGAATGTTGGACTCTGATCAAGTGTCTGTTGAACTTTACTTTGTCTATTTTCTTCTTTTAACTGTCTTCAGACTAGCTGCACTCCATGATTCTCTGCTCTGCCCTCTTCCTATCACTCTTCACTATTTTCCCCCCTATTCTTTCTCTCTTCTCTCTGTCAGGTCCGGTTCAGTGAGTTCATGGTTCTGATGGGGGGAGTGAGGGACCCTGTCCCTTGAGTGGTTCAGTGCCTGCCTGTAGCTGCCGCTCATGTCACTGTTTGCGACACACACACGCAGACAGATACAACATACACACACACCCTCTCTCTTATCCCATTTGAGGGCTTGGTTGCCATTTTGAAACACACATACACACTCTCACACATGGACTTTATTTTAAACACGCTGACACACACACACACTCAGATATACAGTGGGGAGAACAAGTATTTGATACACTGCCGAATTTGCAGGTTTTCCTACTTACATAGCATGTAGAGGTCTGTAATTTTTATCATAGGTACACTTCAACTGTGAGAGATGGAATCTAAAACAAAAATCCAGAAAATCACATTGTATGATTTTTAAATAATTAATTTGCATTATATTGCATGACATAAGTATTTGAACACCTACCAACCAGTAAGAATTCCGGCTCTCACAGACCTGTTAGTTTTTCTTTAAGAAGCCCTCCTGTTCTCCACTCATTACCTGTATTAACTGCACCTGTTTGAACTCGTTACCTGTATAAAAGACACCTGTCCACACACAATCAAACAGATTCCAACCTCTCCACAATGGCCAAGACCAGAGAGCTGTGTAAGGACATCAGGGATAAAATTGTAGACCTGCACAAGGCTGGGATGGCTTACAGGACAATAGGCAAGCAGCTTGGTGAGAAGGAAACAACTGTTGGCGCAATTATTAGAAAATGGAAGAAGTTCAAGATGACGGTCAATCACCCTCGGTCTGGGGCTCCATGCAAGATTTCACCTCGTGGGGCATCAATGATCATGAGGAAGGTGAGGGATCAGCCCAGAACTACACGGCAGGACCTGGTCAATGACCTGAAGAGAGCTGGGACCACAGTCTCAAAGAAAACCATTAGTAACACACTACGCCGTCATGGATTAAAATCCTGCAGCGCACGCAAGGTCCCCCTGCTTAAGCCAGTGCATGTCCAGGCCTGTCTGAAGTTTGCCAATGACCATCTGGATGATCCAGAGGAGGAATGGGAGAAGGTCATGTGGTCTGATGAGACAAAAATAGAGCTTTTTGGTCTAACTCCACTCGCCGTGTTTGGAGGAAGAAGAAGTATGAGTACAACCCCAAGAACACCATCCCAACCGTGAAGCATGGAGGTGGAAACATCATTCTTTGGGGGTGCTTTTCTGCAAAGGGGACAGGACGACTGCACCGTATTGAGGGGAGATGGATGGGGCCATGTATCGCGAGATCTTGGCCAACAACCTCCTTCCCTCAGTAAGAGCATTGAAGATGGGTCGTGGCTGGGTCTTCCAGCATGACAACGACACGAAGCACACAGCCATGGCAACTAAGGAGTGGCTCCGTAAGAAGCATCTCAAGGTCCTGGAGTGGCCTAGCCAGTCTCCAGACCTGAACCCAATAGAAAATCTTTGGAGGGAGCTGAATGTCCGTATTGCCCAGCGACAGCCCCGGAACCTGAAGGATCTGGAGAAGATCTGTAGGGAGGAGTGGGCCAAAATCCCTGCTGCAGTGTGTGCAAACCTAGTCAAGAACTACAGGAAACGTTATGATCTCTGTAATTGCAAACAAAGGTTTCTGTACCAAATATTAAGTTCTGCTTTTCTGATGTATCAAATACTTATGTCATGCAATAAAATGCAAATTAATTACTTAAAAATCATACATGTGATTTTCTGGATTTTTGTTTTAGATTCCGTCTCTCATAGTTGAAGTGTACCTAAGATAAAAATTAGACCTCTACATGCTTTGTAAGTAGGAAAACCTGCAAAATCGGCAGTGTATCAAATACTTGTTCTCCCCACTGTATATATACACAGTCATGGCCAAAAGTTGAGAATGACACAAATATTAATTTTCACAAAGTCTGCTGCCTCAGTTTGTATGATGGCAATTTGCATATACTCCAGAATGTTATGAAGAGTGATCAGATGAATTGCAATTAATTACAAACTACCTCTTTGCAAATGAACTGATGAACTTGGTGACAAACAATGCCTTTTCCAGCATGATGGAGCACCTTGCCATAAGGCAAAAGTAATAACTAAGTGGCTCGGGGAACAAAACATGATATTTTGGGTCCATGGCCAGGAAACTCCCCAGACCTTAATCCCATTGAGAACTTGTGGTCAATCCTCAAGAGGCGGGTGGACAAACAAAAACCCACAAATTCTGACAAACTCCAAGCATTGATTATACAAGAATGGGCTGCCATCAGTCAGGATGTGGCCCAGAAGTTAATTGACAGCATGCCAGGGCGGATTGTAGAGGTCTTGAAAAAGAAGGGTCAACACTGCAAATATTGACTCTTTGCATCAACTTCATGTAATTGTCAATAAAAGCCTTTGACACTTATGAAATGCTTGTAATTATACTTCAGTATTCCATAGTAACATCTGACAAAAATATCTAAAGACACTGAAGCAGCAAACTTTGTGGAAATTAATATTTGTGTCATTCTCAAAACTTTTGGCCACGACTGTACACTGTACGTTCTGCAGCCCATGTAAGTGAGACCGGAGTAATATCGACAAGAAAAACCCTGTTACATAGTGTGGGCTGGCGAGATGAGATTAGGGTTGGGGCTGCGTGGACTATCTGCTGTGCTGTGTGTCTGTGTGTAACAGTGCTCCGACATGTGAAATCAATGACCACTCTGTGGAGCCGAGATGTGGCCACGCCATGTGTGCTGCTGCTGTTGGTGTGCTCTACGAGTTGTGTGAATCATGAGAAGGCATAGCAGAGAGAGCGAGAGAGAGGATTGTGTGTGTGTGTGTGTGTGTGTGTAGTCACTCTGTGTTAGGAATTGCGGTGCTAACCCTAGTCTGTACTTCCATAGATTGTACTGTGTGTGGATGGCTGGGATAATACAAGTGGATGATTCTGCAATGGATGAGCAAAGACACACACACTTATCTCATTGCTCCATCACAGTATTCTCTGTTCATTCCTTTTTCTCTATATGTCTCACTCCTATGCATGCACACACACACACACGCACGCACACACACGCATGCACCCGCACTGACAGAAACATTACATATTTACCTGGTTTGTTTGATATTAATAGTTAGCAATTAATACTTAACAAATAGGACATTTCTGTTCTGTTTAATCCTGTGTTTCTGTAAAGAGATGGTTTCCACTAGTTTCCTGCAGCTCATCTGGGCGTATGGTCACTGGAGATGGCTTGAGCTGACAAATGAGTTAGACTGCATTACAGAGACAATAATGTGTTTTACTAGAGATAGCTTAGGAGTAGAACAATCCCTCATTGTCTCAAAATCATCCTTGCATCTGGGAAACTAAGCCAGAGTGGGGATAAGACAACAACCCTGTGTTGATAACGACAGGATGAATGCAGAGTGGCTTATGATGCTCCTTGGTCTGCATGAGGGGGTTGAACCAACCCTAACTGAGCATTGTTAGTGTCAGCTATATATAGAACTCTGCATTTGTGTAAAGGTTAGGTTACTCGGTCCAACACTTAAGAGTGGGGGTTGTCGACTTCATTATTGCAATAATTAATCGATATTAAATAGAGATGATTGTTTGAAGAAATGACCAAGTCTCTCTCAGTACTGAATTTCCACGCCATTTTTAGCGATGAGGATGGGATCTCTGCAACTTCAACCTGCTCCTGACGATCTGGGTAAACTGTGCACAGGGGATCAGAAATTGGGATCTCAGGGAAAAACCACACTCATTATTGAGCAGCTGGACCCTCCTATGATCTGAAAGGTAGTGGGCATGGGTGGATACCAGAGTTCGGAGAGAGGTAGGCTTGGACAATGTATCAATAAGTGTATGACATTACGAAGATAAAAAATTTTTTTTGAAGGTACGCTCAGAGCAAGTTCTTCCTTAAGAGGGCCACAGCTGAGGTAACTAGCAGGACTGAGTTGATAAGAGTGTTCTTAAGTGAGGTGTCCTTGGGAATGGTTGTTAATTAGCCAGTTGAGGGTAACCAAAAGTCCAGCCCGTAGTACTGAATTGATCACAGTAGGACTGGTGAGGTTTGTGGGAACAAGGAACCAGAGCCTGGTGACACCCTGCGGGGGCACTAGTGCTGGCGAAGTACTATTAGACGAGGGGATTTGCACCCGGTGACACCTGAAAGGACACTGGCCCTGGCGAAGTCTAATTATAACGTGTTGTGTTAGTTATGTGTTTTTTAGTGTGTTAACAGGTATGGCCCAGGTTACTATTTTTAGGTGTTATTGTCCGTGTTTTGATATTCCTGATACTTAGAAAACACGAGGTAAGATAGGATTTTTGGGACTGTGTTACAAAGTTAGATAGCAGACATGGGCATGCTGTAGGTAGTTTTGCACATTTGGATAGATGGAAGATACTCTATACCATCGTAATCGCAGTAGGCGATATCCCAGTGTGGATACAACAGCCGTTGTGGGACCACTAATTAGGCAATATTTTGATAATGGTATGGGTTTCCCTGTTTATATAGACAGGGTATTGAAATCTAAAAACAGCCCTAACCGGTTTTCCTCGTCTGTCTCATTCCCCTCTGTTTTTTTGTTTGTGTTTTCTGTGAATGTGATACGAGAGTCTGTGAGGGAAGTATGTTTGGGGAACAGTACTGTGTGAATGCGAATTAGAGTGTGTGAGGGCAGAAATAAGTGTTAACTTCTTGACGCACGGATCCCTTTAGCGGGATAATTTTCGTAAACAACCGCTGAATTGCAGAGCGCCAAATTAAAAAAAAAATACTACAAATATTTATAATCATGAAATCACAAGTGAAATATACCAAAACACAGTTTAGCTTGTTGTTAATCCACCTATTGTGTCAGATTTTGAAAATATTTACAGCGAAAGCAATCCAAGTGTTTGTGAGTTTATCAATCACTAGACAAAACAGTAAGAACAGCTAGCCGCAAATTAGCTTGGTCACGAAAGTCAGAAAAGCAATAAAATTAACCGCTTACCTTTGATAATCTGCGGATGTTTGCACTCACGAGACTCCCAGTTACACAATAAATGTTATTTTTGTTCGATAAAGATTAGTTTTATAACCAAAAACCGCCATTTGGTTTGCGCGTTATGTTCAGAAAACCACAGGCTCGTTCCGGTCCTGAAAGGCAGACGAAAATTCCAAAAAGTATCCGTAACGTTCGTAGAAACATGTCAAACGTTTTTTATAATCAATCCTCAGGTTTTTTTTAACATACATAATCGAAAATATTTCAACCGGACGGTAACCTATTCAATACTACAGAGAAAGAAAATGTTGAGCTACATCTCTCGTGTGCAGGAACTAATCAAAGGACACCTGATGCGTTTTGAAAAATCTCACTCATTTTTCAAAATAAAAGCTTGAAACTATGTCTAAAGCCTGGTCACAGCCTGAGGAAGCCATTGGAATCTGGTTGATACCCCTTTAAATGGAGGAGGGGCGGGCAATGGAACAGGGATTTTTCCAAATAAAAGGCACTTGGATTTCCTCAGGTTTTCACCTGCAAAATCAGTTCTGTTATACTCACAGACAATATTTTGACAGTTTTGGAAACTTTAGGGTTTTTTCTATCCTAATCTGTCAATTATATGCATATTCTAGCATCTGGACCTGAGAAATAGTCCGTTTACCTTGGGAACGTTATTTTTCCAAACATAAAAATTCTGCCCCCTAGCTGAAAGAGGTTAATCTTACATTTGGATAATAAGATATGTAGCGTTATCTTGGGGTCCGTTCAACACTGCCCATCATAGAATATCAAGGGGTGGTATTATTAAGTGCTAGATGTTATTTTAGAAAATAGCTGCAAGTCTATAATTTCTGGAAGTCTAGGAACCGTTGAGGATACGTGTGGAGCATTATTCCCACAATGTATGTTGTACATTTGGGCATTACAAGTTAATCTTAAAATAACAGATGTTTAATGAGTGTGAAGCAGAGGTTGGTATACATTTTTTGGGGGTAATATTGATAAGGAGGGTTGATGTAAACTTAATAAGTGTTGACAGTATGTGAATGGTAATACAGTGCCTTGCAAAAGTATTCACCCCCTTGGTGCTTTTCCTATTTTGTTTCATTACAACCTGTTATTTAAAATTATTTTTATTTGGATTTCATGTAATGACATAGACAAAATAGTCCAAATTGGTGAAGTGAAATGGAAAAAAATAACTAGTAATTTTATATATAAAAAAAAAATAAACAGAAAAGTGGTGCGTGCATATGTATTCACCCCCTTTGCTATGAAGCCCCTAAATAAGATCTGGTGCAACCAATTACCTTCAGAAGTCACATAATTAGTTAAATAAAGTCCACCTGTGTGCAATCTAAGTATCACATAATCGGTCACATGATCTCAGTATATATACACCTGTTCTGAAAGGCCCCAGAGTCTGCAACACCACTAAGCAAGGGGCACCCCCAAGCAAGCGGCACTATGAAGACCAAGAAGCTCCCCAAACAGGTCAGCGACAAAGCTGTGGAGAAGTACAGATCAGGGTTGGGTTATAAAAAATAACTGAAACTTTGAACATCCCACRCAGCACCATTAAATCCATTATTAAAAAATTTAAAGAATATGGCACCACAACAAACCTGCCAAGAGATGGCCACCCACCAAAACTCAAGGACCACGCAAGGAGGACATTAACCAGAGAGACAACAAAGAGACCAAAGATAACCCTGAAGGAGCTGCAAAGCTCCACAGCGGAGATTGGAGTATCTGTCCATAGGACCACTAAGTCGTACACTCCACAGAGCTGGGCTTTGCGGAAGAGTGGCCAGAAAAATGCCATTGCTTTAAGAAAAAAATAAGCAAACACATTTGGTGTTCGCCAAAAGGCATGTGGGAGACTCCCCAAACATATGGAAGAAGGTACTCTGGTCAGATGAGACTAAAATTGAGCTTTTTGGCCATCAAGGAAAACGCTATGTCTGGCGCAAACCCAACACCTCCCATCACCCCGAGAACACCATCCCCACAGCGAAGTATGGTGATGGCAGCATCATGCTGTGGGGATGTTTTTCATTGGCAGGGACTGGGAAACTGGTTTGAAGGAATTGAAGAAATGAAAGGAATGATGAATGATGTATGGCGCGAAATACAGGGAAATTATTGAAGGTTCCAGAGATTTGAGACTGGGAAGGAGGTTCACCTTCCAGCATGACAATGACCCTAAGCATACTGCTAAAGCAACACTCGAGTGGTTTAAGGGGAACCATTTAAATGTCTTGGAATGGCCTAGTCAAAGCCCAGACCTCAATCCAATTGAGAATCTGTGGTATGAATTAAAGATTGCTGTACACCAGCGGAACCCATCCAACTTGAAGGAGCTGGGGCAATTTTGCCTTCAAATCCCAGTGGCTAGATGTGCCAAGATTATAGAGACATACCCCAAGAGACTTACAGCTGTAATTGCTGCAAATGGTGGCTCTACAAAGTATTGACTTTGGGGGGGGGGGTGAATAGTTATGCACGCTCAAGTTCATTTTTTTGGTCTTATTTCTTGTTTGTTTCACAATCAAAAATATTTTGCATCTTCAAAGTGGTAGGCATGTTGTGTAAATCAAATGATACAACCCCCCCAAAAATTGTTTTTAATTACAGGTTGTACAGGGATTGTTTATTTTAGACGGGGTCGATTCCACTTAATGGAACACGGTATTATCTGATGTGTCTTGAATAGGATTCTTGCTTCCAGGACTGATGGAAGTCCAATACCGTGTGTTTGTTAATTAAGGGAGACGTGGAGACCATGTCTCAAACAACTTTTTATTAGATGCCTGTGATCAAATATCACTGATTCCTTATTAAGCTGAGAAATTGTCTACTATGGTGGAAAAATTGCAAGATTATGTTATAATACTTTTATTGCATGAAATGGTTGTTTTATGCAACATAATAGTGTGTTCTATATACTGTGTGTGTGTTCTACTGAGGATGGCCCTCTGGGAGATAACACTGACAGGAGATTTAAGATGTCTTTTGGGTGATAAAACCTAAAGAGCATTCCAGAGCATGAGTTAATGTTTCTGTTCTATACCGTACCAGGGAGAGATGGTCCTAGTTTGGAGTTGGAGGGCCAGACACTGGTCTCTACACAATGAAAACTGTTGACACAGCAGATACTGTCTGCTATGTATTATAGGTATCTTTCATACAGATCTTAACCTTGTGACATTCTGTATATCGGTTGTTTGTTATGTAGGTTTAAAGGGGTGTATCTTGGCTATAAAATACCTTTGTACATTTGTCTCGGGGCTCTCAACGAATCTGAGCGTGAATCGTCGACCAGCCATGACCAGCCATCATTATCGTAGAGCACTCAATCGATTCACTTTATATGTGTGCGTTGTATTGACCTGCTCCCTTATTAATGAGTGAATAAAGATTTAGTTTAAGTAGAACTCTGACTTGTGTGAGAAGTTTGTCTCCTCATTTGATAGTAAAGAAATTAACCACCACACTACATTTGCGACAGAAAACAGTATTACATTTAGAGTGGCAACAGGAACAATCTATGGCGAAAGAGCTGTTGGATGTTGGTCTAGTAATGATAACAGGATAAGTTTACGTGGTTATGAATGGAGAGACCAGTCAAATAATACGATATGGGAGTGAATTGTCAGACTCGGTGGCGAGATACGTTGCACGCTAAATTAAGAGCACATAAACGTTGGGGTACATTAAAACAAATGATTAATGATTTGAGGGAGTACAATGGACTTATCGTTATGTTTTGTTTGTAGTTAAAACATTTGGGTTGCTAATTATGATATTAGTATAGTGAATGCTAAAGAAATTGACACTTTCTCTTCCAGGAGAATGGTGTAACCATTTCTCTCTCACTTTAAAATGTCTCCTGAGGCTATGGTCTTGGGAGACGGGTTAGTGATATTCAGCAGTTTTATAGGTATAAAAGGTATCCGGATTCGGTGTTAAAGAGGAGTTACCAAATTAAATAAGGCAATTTCTGTTTGTTTTTACCATAGGGTTTGCAGGCACCCACACACTTGCTATGAATATTTATTTGTAATTTAAAAACTACTATGTCTGATTTATTGTGAGTGTTCTATTTTATCTTAAAGGGACATGCACACACACAGAATTTTCTGAAGTTTGTATTTTTTGAGTTTTAATTGAACATGTGAATTATTCTGATAAAATGTTTTGAAGAAACTTACTGTGAACCTGGAAATAGAAATGTATGAAATGTTGACTGTTTTTACATAATTAATCTAATATAGACAGAAACACTTCTTTGAAGGGTTTGAATAACCTCTGACCTCTGTCCTGACTTTCTAGTGTGGTTTGATCGCCCTCACTGGAAAGCCGAGAGATGATTGGATGATGATTTAAAGGTCATATTTAATACCGATTTGAATACTGATAAATACGGAGAAGTTTTGTAACTAATAGGACCACGAGAAGGATAGACCTGTCTCTAGTCTATTTTTACTATAAAGTTATGGGTACAAATGTTTTTTTTTGTTATTAACTTCTCTAGGGTAGGGGGCAGCATTTTCACGTTTGGATGAATAGCATACCCAAATTCAACTGCCAGTTACTCATCCCCAGGAGATAAGATATGCATATTATTAGTAGATTTGGATAGAAAACACTCTGAAGTTTCTAAAACTGTTTGAATCATGTCTGTGAGTATAACGGAACGTATTTAGCAGGCGAAACCCCGAGGACAAACCATTCAGATTTTTAATTTTTTTAGGTCACTGTCTTTTCAATGAATTTTCATTGGGAAACCAGATTTCTAAGCGAATTGCTTGCAGTTCCTACGGCTTCCACTAGATGTCAACAGTCGTGAGAAATAGGTTGATGTTATTCCTTTGTGTAAGGAAGAAATACGGCCATCTTGAAGTCGAGGCACACCAGGTGTCCTGGACATGCGCTTCAATCAAACAGAAGGCATGCTACATATCGTTTTAATCCTGTATTGAACACATATCATCCCGTCTTCAATTTTATTGATTATTAACATTAAAAAATAATTTGTCGTCACGTTTGAGCAAGTTGGAACCGGTGTTTTTCTGGCTCAAACGCGCCAAATAAAATGGACATTTTGGATATATATCGACGGAATTAATCGAACAAAAGGACCATTTGTGATGTTTATGGGACATAGTGGAGTGCCAACAACAGAAGCTCGTCAAAGGCATGAATTATATTTTTATTTCTGCGTTTTGTGTCGCGCCTGCAGGGTTGAAATGTTTTCTCTCTTTTGTTTACTATGGTGCTATGCTCAGATTATAGCATCGTATGCTTTCGCTGAAAAGCCTATTTGAATTCTGACATGTTGGCTGGATTCACAACCAGTGTAGCTTTAATTTGGTATCTTTCATGTGTGATTTAATGAAAGTTTGATTTTATAGTAATTCATTTTAATTTGGCGCCCTTCATTTTCTCAGGCTTTTTGCCAAGTGATACAGTAGCGTCTTGCCTAAACGTAGATTTTTGGATATAAATATGAACTTTACCGAACAAAAAATACATGTATTGTGTAACATGAAGTCCTATGAGTGTCATCTGATGAAGATTATCAAAGGTTAGTGATACATTTTATCTCTATTTCTGCTTTTTGTTACTGCTCTCTTTAGCTGGAAAAATGGCTGTCTTTTTCTGTGACTTGGCTCATACCTAACATAATCGTTTGGTGTGCTTTCGTCGTAAAACCTTTTTGAAATCGGACACTGTGGTTGGATTTACAACAAGTGTAGCTTTAAAATGGTGTAAAATACTTGAGGAATTTAAATTATGGGATTTCTGTTGTTTTGAATTTGGCGCCCTGCAGTTTCACTGGCTGTTGACGAGGTGGGACGCTAATGTCCCACACAAATAAAATAAAATGTTATTTGTCACATACACATGGTTAGCAGATGTTAATGCGAGTGTAGCGAAATGCTTGTGCTTCTAGTTCCGACAATGCAGTAATAACCAACGAGTAATCTAACCTAACAATTCCACTACTACCTTATACACACACAAGTGTAAAGGGATATGTACATAAAGATATAGGAATGAGTGATGGTACAGAACGACATAGGCAAGATGCAGTAGATGGTATAGAGTACAGTATATACATATGAGATGAGTAATGTAGGGTATATAAACATAAAGTGGCATAGTTTAAAGTGGCTAGTGATACATGTATTACATAAAGATGGCAAGATGCAGTAGATGATATAGAGTACAGTATATACATATACATATGAGATGAGTAATGTATCAATCCACGGTTTCTGGTTTGGGAATGTTTTAATCGTTGCTGTGGGTATAATGTCGCCGATGTACTTTCTAATGAACTCGCTCACCGAATCAGCGTATTCGTCAATGTTGTTGTTGGACGCAATGCGGAACATAGCCCAATCCACGTGATCGAAGCAGTCTTGAAGCGTGGAATCAGATTGGTCGGACCAGCATTGAACAGACCTGAGCGCGGGAGCTTCTTGTTTTAGTTTCTGTTTGTAGGCTGGAAGCAACAAAATGGAGTCGTGGTCAKCTTTTCCGAAAGGAGGGCGGGGAGGGCCTTATATGCGTCGCGGAAGTTAGAATAACAATGATCCAGGGTTTTACCAGCCCTGGTAGCACAATCGATATGCTGATAGAATTAAGGGAGTTTTGTTTTCAGATTATCCTTGTTAAAATCCCCAGCTACGATGAATGCAGCCTCAGGGTGTGTGGTTTCCCTAGAGAGGTTAAGGGTAGTAATTCCAATTTGGATTTGCAGTGTTGTTGTTTTTACACAGTCACTATGGTGAGTCATGTGTCAAAATGGGGGAATTACCAGTCATTTTGAGGAGTTTTGGATTGAAATGTACACACCTTGAGTGATATGTAAGGATGCATCGAGTGATATATGAATGAGTGTATTGTTGCGTTGTTTGTTCTGTTTTGAAAATCTCACCAGATTGGGTCTGCTGGATGATCAGGATAACTTCCTGACCCTGTGACTGGTCCTATGACTCTGCAATGAGGTTGACATTGTGATAAGGGGAGTATAAACCAATATGGGAAAATTGTTTCAACAGAAAGTGATGTTATTTTTTGTGATGTTATTTTTTTTTAAATTTTACATGTGTTTTAAACATTGGATTAAGAATATTGGTAGTAGTAATAATTTGTCATACGGTAGATAATTTGTTTGGATTTCTTTCCTGAATCAGAAATGAACTGAACTACAGTTGAAGTCGGAAGATTACATACACTTAGGTTGGAGTCATTAAAAAAACGTTTTTCAACCACTCCACAAATTTCTTGTTGTTAACTTCTCTAGGGTAGGGGGCAGCATTCTGAATTTTGGATGAAAAGCATGCCCAAATTAAACTGCCTGCTTCTCGGGCCCAGAAGATATGACATGCATATAACTGGTAGATTTGGATAGAAAACACTCTAAAGTTTCCAAAACTGTTAAAATAGTGTCTGTGAGTATAACAGAACTGATTTGGCAGGCGAAAACCTGAGAAAAATCCATTCGGGAAGTAGTTTTCTTTTTGATTTTGTAGTTTTCTATTCAATGCCATTACAGTATCCATTGACTTAGGACTCAAATTGCAGTTCCTATGCTTTTCACTAGATGTCAACAGTCTTTAGAAATTGTTTCAGGCTTGTATTCTAAAAAATGAGGAAGTAAGAGCAGTCTGAATGAGTGGACCCTAAAGTGTCACAGAGCTTTTTCATGCGCACGACCGAGAGAGTGCCTTTCTTGTTTACCTTTTATATTGACAACGTTATTGTCCGGTTGAAATATTATAGATTATTTAGGCTAAAGACAACCAGGATTGAATATAAACATTGTTTGACATGTTTCTATGAACTTTACAGATACAATTTGGATTTTTTGTCTGCCTGTCTTGACTGCGTTTGAGCCTGTGGATTACTGAAGAAAACGCGCGACCAAAACGGAGGTTTTTGGATATAGAGACTTTATCGAACAAAAGGAACATTTATTGAGTAAATGAATGTCTGCTGAGTGCAACCATATGAAGATCGTCAAAGGTAAGGGATTCATTTTATCTCTATTTCTGACTTGTGTAACTCTTCTACTTGGCTGGTTACTGTTTGTAATGATTTGTCTGCTGGGCTATGTTCTCAAATAATCATAAGGTATGCTTTCGCCGTAAAGCATTTTTTAAATCTGACAAAAGTTAATCTTTAAACCTATGTAAAATATGTTTTGTTTTCTGAATTTTTATAATGAGTATTTCTGTATTTGAATTCGGCGCCCAGCAGTTTCACGGGCTGTTGAAGAGGTGGGACACTAACGTCTCACGTACCCAAGAGAGATTAACAAACTATAGTTTTGGAAAGCTGGTTAGGACATCTACTTTGTGCTTGACAAGTAATTTTCCCAACAATTGTTTACAGATAGATTTCACTTATAATTCACTGTATCACAATCCCAGTGGGTCAGAAGTTTACATACACTAAGCAGACTGTGCCTTTAAACAGCTTGGAAAAWTCCAGAAAATTATGTCGTGGCTTTAGAAGCTTCTGATAGGCTAATTGACCTAATTTGAGTCAATTGGAGGTGTACCTGTGGGTGTATTTCAAGGCCTACTTTCATACTCAGTGCCTCTTTTCTTGACATCATGGGAAAATCAAAAGGAATCAGCCAAGACCTCAAAAAATATTGTAGATCTCCACAAGCCTGGTTAATCCTTGGGAGTAATTTCCAAACACCCGAAGGTACCACGTTCATCTGTACAAACAATAGTACGCAAGTATAAACACCCTGGGACCACTCAGCCATCATACCGCTCAGGAAGGAGACGCAGTCGTCTCCTAGGGATGAACATACTTTGATGCGAAAAGTGCAAATCAATCCCAGAACAGCAGCAAAGGACCTTGTGAAGATGCTGGAGGAAACAGGTACAAAAGGATCTATATCCATAGTAAAACAAGTCCTATATCGACATAACCTGAAAGGCCGCTCAGCAAAGAAGCCACTGCTCCAAAGCCGCAATGTAAAAAGCCAGACTACGGTTTGCAACGGCACATGGGGACAAAGATCGTACTTTTTGGAGAAAAATTTGGATTTTTTTTTTTGATGAAACAAAAATGGAACTGTTTGGCGATAATGTCCATTGTTATGTTTGGAGGAAAAAGGGGGAGGCTTGCAAGCCGAAGAACACCATCCCAACCGTGAAGCACAGGGGTGGCAGCATCATGTTGTGGGGGTACTTTGCTGCAGGAGGGACTGGGGCACTTCACAAAATAGATCTCACCATGAGGGAGGAAAATTGTGGCTATATTGAAGCAACATCTCAAGACATCAGTCAGGAAGTTAAAGCTTGGTCGCAAATGGGTCTTCCAAATGGACAATGACCCCAAGCATACTTCCAAAGTTGTGGCAAAATGGCTTAAGAACAACAAAGTCAAGGTATTGGAGTGGCCATCGCAAAGCCCTGACCTCAATCCTATTGAAAATGCTTGTCCTGGGTCATGTTCATTTGGCACTAAACGGAATAAATGTATTTTTAAACCTTTAAAAAGTTAAAGTTAAGATGAGAGAATTCTCAAAATGGGGGAATGTGATAGAAACATTACATATTTACCTGGTTTGTTTGATATTAATACTTAAATAGGACATTTCTGTTCTGTTTAATCCTGTGTTTCTGTAAAGAGATGGTTTCCACTAGTTCCCTGCAGATAATCTGGGTGTATGGTCACTGGAGATGGCTTGAGCTGACAAATGAGTTAAAGACTGCATTACATAGACAAGAATGTGTTTTACTAGAGATAGTTTAGGAGTAGAACAATCCCTCATTGTCTCAAAATCATCCTTGCATCTGGGAAACTAAGCCAGAGTGGGGATAAAACAACAACCCACGTGCGGATAACGACAGGATGAACCCAGAGTGGCATATGATGCACCAATCTGCATGAGGGGGTTTGAACCAACCATGACTGAGCATTGTTAGTGTCAGTTATATATAGAACTCTGCATTTGTGTAAAGGTTAGGTTACTCGGTCCAACACTTAGAGGGGGGGGGGGGGGGGGGGGGGGGGGGGGGGAGAGTGGTCGACCAGCCTCATTATTGCAATAATTAATCAATATTAAATAAAGATGATTGTTTGAAGAAATGACCAAATTTCTCTCAGTACTACATTTCCACGACAACGCCCACACACTCGCACGGAAGCACGCATAGACACACGCACACACAGACAGACAAGCCGCGCGCACGCACGCACGCACGCACAGACACAAGCCCGCACGCACGCCCGCACGCAGACAAAAGCCCGCACGCACACACACACACACAAGCTTGCACACTCTTTCTCTGTATCCCCCTTCCGCTCATTTTATGTCCTGCCTACTTTTGACACCCAGAGGGCACCAAAGCACAAACCTTTAACAGCTTTCACACCCCTTTACATTCACATGATAGGAGTAACACACAGTATGTGAGTGTGTGTGTGTCTGCATGTGTGTGTGTCAGTCAGTCTTTGTGTATGTATGTGTCTCAGACTGTGGGTGTGAGCATGTGTCTAAGTGTGCGCGCGTATTTTATTCTGTGTGTGTTACTCTATATGTCTCTGTGTGTGTGCATGCGTGTCTGACAATCCACACCAGTCTCAGGGGGATTACTCCCTTACTCTATTCATACCAAAGCTCTTAATCTCCATTCAGAAGATTTTCCTCCCTTTGATGGCTTTTTGTCTTAAGACAGACACTTGCAGCTGATGGTGGTGCCCTATGACTACAGCCACACACACACACAGATGGTCAATAGAAACACAAGCACACACAGACAGTCCAGTGGCATACAGTAAACCACTCCCAGAGGCCTTCCCTATTGAGTCAGTGGTTGTTGTGACAACCCAGATGCAGGATAATATCGATTGTACACTTCGCCACACATCTCCCAGCTAGAAATGAGACAACTAAATAGATTATAAAGGATTGCATTTAAAAAGGCCCAATGCAAACATTTCTATATCAATATCAAATTGTTTCTGGGTAACAATTATACTGAACAAAAACAAACACACCATGCAACAACGTGACCACCATTTGCCTCATGCAGTGTGACATCTCCTTCGCATAGAGTTGATCAGGCTGTTGATTGTGGCCTGTGGAATGTTGTCCCACTCTTCTTCAATGGCTGTGCGACGTTGCTGGATATTGGCTGGAACTGGAACACGCTGTCAAACACGTYGATCCAGAGCATCCCAAACATGCTCAACGGGTGACATGTCTGGTGAATATGCAGACCATGGAAGAACTGGGACATTTTCAGCTTCTAGAAATTGTGTACAGATCCTTGCGACATTATCATGCTGAAACATAAGGTGATGGCGGCAGATGAATGGCATGACAATAGGACTCAGGATCTCGTCACGGTATCTCTGTGCATTCAAATTGCCAATGATAAAATGCAATTGTGTTGGTTGTCCGTAGCTTATGCCTACCCATACATAACCCCACCGCCACCATGGGGCACTCTGTTCACAACACTGACATAAGCAAACCGCTCATCCACACGATGCCATACACGTGGTCTGCAGTTGTGAGGCTGGTTGGACATACTGCCATATTCTTTAAAACAACGGAGAGAAATTAACATTCAATCATCTGGCAACAGCTCTGGTGGACAGTCCTGCAGTCAGCATGACAATTGCACGCTCCCTCAAAACTTGAGACATCTGTGGCATTGTGATGATTTAAAGTAGCCTTTTTTATTGTCTCCAGCTCAAGGTGCACCTGTGTAATGATCATGCGGTTTAATCAGCTTCTTGATATGCCACACCGGTCAGGTGGATGGATTATCTTGGCAAAGGAGAAATGTTCACTAACAGGGATGTAAATACATTTGTACGCTTTTTCTGTGTATGGAAAATGTAGGTGATCTTATATTTCATCTCATGAAACATGGGACCAAAACTTTACATGTTGCGTTTATATTTTTGTTCAGTGTAAGTACCTATTGTAGTGGATTTCCATTCAAATTGGCAAAAATAGCTTTTCGACAAAAAACAATTTCTCCAGCAACAACTTTGCTAGGACTGTCTGGGAGTGGTCTGAGTGGGGAGGGGAAAACTGAAAACTGGCCTTTATTGGCAGAGGTTTGGAACGCTCTTTATTATTGGTCTATTAGCCAATATTCCACATGGTGATGTCACCGTGGAAAGCTGAAACTCCTGCCCTCCTGCCCAGTGTAAGTACCTATTGTAGTGGATTTCCATTCAAATTGGCAAAAATAGCTTTTCGACAAAAAACAATTTCTCCAGCAACAACTTTGCTAGGACTGTCTGGGAGTGGTCTGAGTGGGGAGGGGAAAACTGAAAACTGGCCTTTATTGGCAGAGGTTTGGAACGCTCTTTATTATTGGTCTATTAGCCAATATTCCACATGGTGATGTCACCGTGGAAAGCTGAAACTCCTGCCCATGCAAACCTGCTGATCAGAAGGTCACCAGGTCTCAAAGCCCTTAAAAGTGTACAGCCATTGGGCACAATTAAGACAAAAAAGGTGTGTGTGTTGCACTCACTGTCTGAGTAGCTGCCGTCCCTGTTTCCAACCCAGCTGACTACTGTTGGGGGCGCTCGGGACCTCGTTTTCATTCCCTTCATCTGATGGAGGGGAAACAAGAATGAGACACACAGACAGAGACAGTCAGACACAGAGAGAGAGATGCACCGTGTTATAAAGGCTCCACTCACAGTCTTGAAGCATGGACTGACATACAGTATTTGTGCTGCATTCAATTTCATTCCAAAATTCCAATTGAAACATAGTCTAACCTGGATTGCACCATGTGTCCTGACCTATCAGAATGCATAAAGTACATCTGAACAAAACATGTCAGTATTGTGACATTTGACATGCACAAATGTGACTCGTTTCAGGAAACAAGACATGTCGCACGTCACTACTTCACAGAAGAGCCATTTGAACATAAACATTTATTTTTTTATGAAAATGTGGGATTTTTTGGCAAAAAGGCCTTCATGTGCTTTAATAACAAACTTCTATTCCATCCGTAAATACAAATATAGGGCCCTATGTTTTCCGCGATGTGGAAAACAGACGGAATCACAGGATTTGGTAATAAAAATGGAATCAACTGTAAATATGGAATATTGCAGAATTTTCCATAATTTGGCTGAAATTGCTTTAAAAAATCTAAAGTAGGCCCAATTATTGTAGTAACCTAAATGATTTCATAATTGTAAAATTACAGACGAGTAGGCTTAGGGAAATAATTCCGTGGGACCCTTACCTCAAAACTTGGCTGTCATTTTGAGAAACATGTCGAAGAGGCCGTCGAAGACGGCCAAGTCCTCAAAAAAACTAAAATGTGATGCTAACCCCTAAATTCAGAGCTGAGCAATACCCAAAGGACTATTATGAGTCAGGCGATAAGCTGTTTTGCAAATTCTGTCAACACACTATTGATTGGACCTGTAAAAATACATGTGATCACCACTTAAAGTCTAAAGCCCATGTGAAGAACAAGGAAAAGCACCGTGTTAGCCAGAGGATGCCTCTTCAAACGACCATTACTAGTGCAAGCGCATCAGCAGATTCAAGACGAGAATTTATCCAGGACTTTTTAGTAAAGAATTGCAAATAAGGGAGGAGCGTTGCCTGAAAATGAGAGCAGCCTCTGTCAAACTCACCTGCCCCTGCCGTTCTACAGAAGATCCGTGGGAAGAAATTTGCTGTGGTTGTTGACGAGACAATAGATGCAAGGGATTGCAGCATTTATCATTGGTGAGTTAATTTAACAGCCTATTAATATACCGTTGCAATAGCCTACATTTACATTCTGCAATATGAATTGTCCGCATGCAAATTGTCATTTTCCAAACGATGAGCTACCGTGGTGAAATATAACGATGCATAATGTCAATAGCTGTCTGCCTCTCCATCTAGCTAACTATCGCTGTATCTATATTGTGCAGGCCTTCACTGTTAAGCTAACCTTCATCTCTGAGGGCTGCTCCAAACTGATGACAGCTCTGTCAATCCTGGAAGGAACTCACCGTCCCACAGCAGTGTCTGCATACAATTGGAATATTGTAGGATCTTACCGAGTGAATGGAACGGCAAAAACATGTGGGTATGGTGCCAAGACAGACGAGCTATTGAGAAAGATGGGGATTGGAGAGAGGAGGGAGGTGCTTGACCAACTCCATGATGCATCCACTTGGCCTTCACAAAGTTCTCAAAGCACTGGGACACACATCCAGCCAGAGAGGTCTACAGGCTGGCTAGGGTGTTCGATCCGAGGCAGGCTCCAGCCATGGAAAAGAAGATTGAAGCCTACACAACTGAAACCCATGGCAAGACCATCAACAGAGCTCAGTGAATAATGGATTGCCTATCAGCACTGTGTGTCCAGTGAGCCCTCACCTGCTTTGGAGCTTGCTGGTTACTGGAGGGGCCTGAGTGAGAGAGATTCCAAAGAGTTGCAGAAGTGGCAGTGCCCTACATCTACTTCCCAGTCAGCTCAGTCGACAGTGAGAGGAGTTTCAGCAAATGCAAGACTCTGCTCACAAACAAGCGCGAGGCACTCACCGAGCTCAACACAAAGAGGCTGACAATCATGTACTTCAATGGAGATGTCCGTGATAGACGGAAAACTTACAAATGGACAGACATAGGAGCTCATAAGGTAGTTCCATAGGTTTTGCCTATTGCTGCATTATTGCCTAGATTCTTGCGTGAATATTTTATTTATTTATAATGAAACACTTGTGAAGCACTTTATTTTACAAAAAAAGATGAATGCAACATTTTCTTATATTTGTTTTTACATAAGTATAACTCTAGGTTTTGCCTACTGCTTGTTGCATTGTTGCCTAGATTCTTGCATTACTTTTATTCATTTATAATGAAACACTTAGTAGAACTCTGTATTGAAGCACTTGCCTTGATAAAAAAAACAGTGCAATGTTGTGTTGCATCATTACAAATGTACTGTTTTATCTTATTAAATTGTTAACGTTTTATTCATTTCAAATTATTAGACACTCTTTCTGATGATAAAATTAGCGTAAATTCTGTGTAAATCACAGAATTCAGAAACATTAAAACGGAAAAAAATGAATTTGGGAAAAAATAAAACTGATTTCATAGGGCCCTAAAAATTTAAAATGTTAAATTACGAGCCTAGTTGGTTTAGCCACGGAAAATGACAGTAACCTTCCCGCTAGCCATGATTGGCTGAGATTATGCATGTGCTGGACATGCCGGGAGATGAGTTTGGATTGGTCTGCCATGTAGCTTGCTTCTGTCTATTACATGAACTGCTCAGCATGTGTTGATAGTCATTTCTACTGTGCCATTTTTGAAAGATATAACGTTAGCCATTGAGAACTACAAAAGTGTTGATACTTTTCTCAACAACAACATTGGAAAAAATGATAGGCTACTTTCTGCACATGCCACGGTCAGTGTGGCATGAACCAGAGTGACTTGACAACACTGGCCAAACAAAATGTAGCTACAAACAAAACAGAGTTAAATGGTTCCAGTCTGCCGTGAAGCGTTCATCCATGTATACAGGTAAGATTCTAACTACATTTTCAGATATTATATGTTTCTAATTTTGTCAGAAAGTCGTTTTCATTGCATGATCTGTGTAGTATTATTATTCGAATCAGAAATCCATTTGCATTGCTAGTTATAGCCTAATGTTAGCTAGCTAACATTGAACCTAGTTGGTTAGCTCTTTAACGACCTGCAGATTCATACTACAGCTATGACAATGTTTGTATTGGTAGTAGTAGGTGTTGAGATTATTCCGGTTCATTGTTTAGCTAGCTACCTACATGTCTAAACAATAGACTCCACTTCGCCAGATGATTACATGACCCATCAAGTCAGCCAGGTGTGTCTGGGGGTGATTACGGCCATCTATTGTATTTCATGAATATGTGTACATGTCTAGACAACAGTGACCCATCCACTTAGCTAGATGTGGCTGTGGAGTGGTTATAGCATTTCCTTCACATAATCCATACATTTAGATTTACCAGAATCATCATAGCTGGGAGGTTTCATGTCTCCTTGGTTCAATTCTGTTCCATATTTGAGCTTGTGGTATTTTGACCTGAGGGGGAAAGGAAAAGAGAAAAAGAGAGGGATAAAGAGAGAGAGAGAGAGAGGAGAAAGAGATAAATAAAAAGCTTTAATGACAAGGTAGCCACAGTGATTTAACAGCTCATTAATGATCTAACAGAAGATAACCATCTCACTGTATCAGTAAATTATCTGTCTTCACACATTCATTTGAATAAGTATCTTGTAAATGGCATATATTATATTAAGAACAGGTGGGAGGGATGCTACGCAAGGGCTGGGGTTAGAAATTAATTTGTTAATTCACTGGGTTGATATTAATCTAAACTTAATGGTGGATATTAAGCCATTTGTGGGGTTTTTGCACAAGATTGCTTCCACAACCCAAATAGCACACAAATTATATATTACATATGTTTTAGGTCGGCCAGAGGAGTGTGTGATATCTTGGTCTTTACTCATAAAGCGTCTCAGAGTACGAGTGCTGATCTAGGATCAGGTCCTCGCCCTGTCCATTCCTTATAATATAAAACACAAAACTGATCCCAGATCAGCACTCCTACTATGATAGGCTTCATGAATTCAGGCCCTGGATGGGTACTCTTGTGAAGGAAGATGCGCTTAAATGTAAACTTAAAAACTTGCTTAGCTACTAGACTGCGACTTGACGTCACTCAAACGTCTAAATCACTACAAACAAAGGCCACGAGGAGAGAGGATTAGGTGAGTGGAGTGCTTGTAATTCTATAAGAGGATAAGACACTGAGGGGATGATGGATCACTTCACCACCATCATTGTCCTCATCAATATCATCATCATCGTAATTTAACTCATTTGTTTTTCAAATCGTTTACATAGGGATTTCTAATTAAAACATTGACGCATCGAATGTAAAACAGTCAAGTGCATCACACCCTAGCTTATGCTCATTTCCAGTGATTCTTATTCCTCATTATCATCATCAATATCATCAACACTAATTGTCAACCCCAAAAACTAAAGGTCACTGTTTGTCAGTAACAGTATTACCAGGAGGTCATTCAAAACAAGATGCTGATCTTGGGTCACATTTGCACTTCCCCCACTAATGGTTAAGGTAAGGATTGGGGAGGGGAAGATTAGCCTAGATCTTTACCTAGGAGAAACTTCACCCCGGAGAGCACCAGAGGTCATCCAAAACAAGAGCACTCCCCAAAAAGTAGTCAAATACAGTATAGAAATCCCCGATCACACTTGCAGACGATGTCATGGCGACGTTGGCTAGCTAAGCTCAGCCGCAGAAACACGTCATCGGGTCTAACGGTCATCTCGCGCCGAACTGCGCATGTGCAGGCCGTCAAATAAAACGCACTCCTTCCATATAGTCGTTTTTGACTCAAATAAAAAAAAACTTGTCAGTTTGTCACTTTCACGAAGTTAGTATAATAACATGTTCAAATAGTTAAGACATTGGCTCAAATCTAGGTTGTGCCTTTAGATTTCAAAGTCATTGACTTCTCAAACCCCGACCTGGTCTACCTAGTCTGGTTCGCAAGCCTTCCCAGAGCTCTCGCGATGTTGCGTCTCTGTTTTTTTACAGTTATCTTGTGTGACCACAGATTATCCATTATATTGACCAGATACGTAAGTGGTCACTCTAACAATRAAAATAAATGTCTTTAAAAAAAAATGGAAGGCAGTTAGCCGGTGTACCAGTCTCATAAGCTAATCCACTCTCTGTACCTCATGTCATGTGCCAAAGACTGCAATTCAAACCAGAAAACGTCTTATAYAACAACTTGCCCAGCTAACAGCTAAATGTTTCTTTTTGACTATTTGAGGCTCCACATGTTGTCATGGAAACATGTGGCGTGAACACCAACCAACGAGCAACTCCGCTTTAAATCMAGCGCATATTGAACATAGAGATCACCGAAAGGGCAGTCTCTTTGGCAATGACAAGGAGTGGCATGAAGTGGAATGTTAGCTAAAGAGACTGGTACTCAGAATAGAAGGCAGTCGGGAAGAGGCAAGATCAGGTGGGACCATTCTAGCCAATGACAGGGCAGATACGCGTGTGAACAACAGGCACAAYGCCGATCAAGTTTTTTCCCTCACAGTTGTCTACTTATCAGTACACTCATAACAACCTAAGCTRTACAAAAAATATATTCTATGCATTGAGAAGCCTTTGTCCATAGATGCCACATATCAAGTTTCCTACAGATCGGTCATTCGGTGCCAGAAGAGTAGCGTTAAGTGTTTTTCACAAAATTCAAAATGGCGGAACATCCGTCATGGCGGACCTTATGGTTCCCTGAGGCAAATTTGTTCCTTGTGAGGAGGGACCAATGTACTGAATTGCATGACTTTAGGTCAAAYGGGGTGATGGATCATTACCCGTTTCATCAAAATCGGGTTAGTGCTGTCTGAGATATCGCATGTGACTAACAGACGGACACACATCCACAGTCCCCTCCCCGATTTCATTGTGGGGGACAACTAAAAATAAACCCTTCTTGCTAACCATGGGGGTGACCTTGCCTGCATCCTAAAAGGCCCCCTAATCCCTAGTGTACTACTTTTGACCAGGGCCCTTAGGATTCTGGTCAAAAGTAATGCACAATGTAGGGAATAGGGTGCCATTTGGGACGCAGTCCTTGACTTTGCCACAGTCCAGGAGTTATAGCCCTGTCCCAGATCTGTTTGTGCAGTCTTGCCAACTCCCATCATTTGACATGACAGTGACCATAGGAGTTGGCAAGACTGCAAAAATAGTAGTCTAATGTAGTTTCCTCGACTCATCTCCTCTCCTTCATCTGCACTGATTTCTACACGGGTGAACGTAATATTGTGGATGCTTCTCTCAAACTAGTCATCATTTTTTAACTCTAGTTCTTTCATTTTAGTGTAGAATGCAGATGAAGGAAATGACACAACTGAAGAAGTACTTCGGCATAAATCAATAAATGCCAACTACGCACAGTAGGGGCAAACTGATTAAAGATACACAAAGCAATGTTAGCTTTCCTACGCACAGTAGGTGCAAACTGATACAGATGCACAATGAAATGTTAGCGTTCCAATATCAACGGACAGACCGTTTGATTTGAAATAAACTGTAGGTTGGATGCTCAAGGTTTCTCCTACATGGAAACGCAAAAACAGAAACATATAATACCAGTAGGAACGCAGAACGATGCAGAATGACTCATGCTCAATTGAGTGGGAGCGAGCGAGAGAAAAAGAGGGAGAGAGAGTGGGAGTGAGGGAGAGAAAGAGAGAGAGTGGGAGCGAGGGAGAGAAAAGGAAAGTGTGCAAAAGGGAAGAGATGGAGAACAGAAAGGCGAGGAAAAGAGGGCAGAGAAAGTGAAACAGATGGGAGACGGGCAGGGTCAGAGAGGGGAAAGGATGGACAAGGAGAGAGAGAGTGAGATAAGGACAGAAAGAGTGACGACAAAGAGAAACAGAATGAGAACAAGAGGGCAAAGGAGACCAAGAGAGAATAAGAGTGCAAGAGAGAATAAGACCGTGAACGTGAGAAAGAAAACGGTGGCTGAGTGACGTGGAGTTGCCGGGAACATTTTGTTCCGAGGCTATAATCACATGGCGGCGAGTGGCGGAGGTTCTCAGAAAGACCATGTCGTTCAGGTTCTCTTCATTCCTTCATCCACCCTACCAGACTCTGTAGGTTTAAGACTCAGAGTGAGGCTCTAGCTAGCCTGGAATCCAAACTGATAATAGGAGACTGGACACATGGTTGGGATGGCTAAAGCTTGGAATCCAAACTTGTATGCTCCGTTTCACATTGTAAAGACTGGACTCCAAACTGGCATACTGTTTCACCAGTGATTCCATCCTAGCCTGGAATTCAAAATGAAACGGAGCATACGAGAGTTTGGATTCCAGGCTAGGTTTTAGCCATCCAAACCACATGACCAGTCAGAGTCTCCCATGTAGTCAGTCTAGTCTAATCCACAGGTCGCCTATTAGTGTGTAGCAGAGAAAGATCCTATTAAATTATTCTAGATGTGCTACATGCAATTATATGGTGGAATAGGGGTGTGACGCCATGCTGCATTACCCATGATAAGGTGTGAGCAGCACATGACTGTGGGAATGTTCTTATAGGGGACACGGCGCCGCCTCGGTGCTGCGTTTCCCCACAATGTATGTGTGCGTCTTTAACATGGGACATAATCCTGTGTAGGGGACAAGAGGTTACGATATGGCACCACAGGGCGTGAGTGTGTGTTTGTGTGTGTGTGTACATACAGTGCCTTCATAAAGTATTCATACCCCTTGACTTATTCCACATTTTGTTGAGTTAGTTACAGCCTGAATTCAAAATTGATTAAACATAATTTCTCTCCCCCAGCTACAACACAATAGCCCAAAGTGACAARTGAAAACATGCTTTTAGAAATGTATTGAAAATAAAATATAGAAATATCTCATTTAAATAAGTATTCACACCCGAGTCAATACTTTGTAGAAACACCTTTGGCAGCAACTTTGAGTCGTCTTGAGTCTGTATGTGCAAAGCTAATCTGGATTTGGGGATTTTCTCCYATTCTTCCTTGCAGATTTTGTCAAGATCTGTTAGATTAGATGGGGAGCAGTGGTGAACAGCAATCTTCAAGTCTTTCCACAGTTTTTAAAATGGGATTCAAGTCAGGGCAACGGCTGGTCCACTCAAGGACTTTCACATTCTTGGTTCTGAAGCCATTCCAGCGTTGCTTTGGCTGTATGTTTGGGGTCATTGTCGGGTTGGAAAGTAAATCTTCACCTCAGTCTAAGGTCATTTGCACTCTGAAGCAGGTTCAATGGTTTCCCTGTATTTGGCTCTATTCATTGTTCCCAGTCTCAATTTAATCAATTTTAACACAACATGTTGAAAAAGTCAAGGGGTTTGAATACTTTCTGAAGACACAGTATGTGATGGGATAAAATAGTAATGTCTCAATGCTAATATTTCCACAGTGTGTGTGTGTGTGTGTGTGTGTGTGTGTGTGCGCGCTACTGGGGCAGTGTTTTTCTATCCTGGTCCTGAGAAACCACCGTGTTGGATTTCCCTCCAGTAAGACATCAATTTACAGTATAACAGCCTGCTGTTGTGGAGAAAAATATTGAGTGAGAGTTGAGTCCCCCTTCAGCTTTTAGGTCTATAAAAATTTATTGGATCATAGCTAGCGTACCGCTGCTACATGCTTAGAAAATGACAAAGCACCTACAGTTTTGTTTGGCATGCAGTGTGTGACGTATAGCTATGTTGACATATTCGGGACAGCATGGGTGACTCCAGTTCTGGAGGCCTTCTGAGTGTCTGCTGGTTTTCATCTGATTTAGACCTGGGAAACTGGCACTACTGAGCTGAATTGAGCCAAGTTGACCTGTACTGCGCTGGCCTGGTTACRCATCCACCKCAGTTCTGGAACAGTACTGCACAGGACAATGTGTAAGGGAAATACTCAAGCCAGCATAGTACGGTTCGGCATGATAGTGTGAAAAGGGTACAAGTGTGGGCAAAAGACAAAAATCAACCAGCAGACACTKACTCAGCCCCCCCTAGGACCAAAGCCCCCCCGAGTTGCCCATCCCTAGCGTAAAGACTGAAGGTGTGTTGTAGTTTAGTGTAATGTGGTCCTCACCTCTCCTGTTTGAGGGCRTACTCCAGCATCTTGATCCTCCTGACCAGGTCCTTCTTCAGGTTCTCCTGGCCCTTTCTCTCGCCCTGCAGGAAGGCTATCTGGGCCTGGAGGAAAGAAGAGCGAAAAGGTCAATTTCCTGAAGAAAAATGTGTGTTTCCTTCAGCTGAGCTATCTTATGGCAGTGCAAGTAGTAGTGATTGCAATGGTAATGTTAGTAGTACAGTAGTAGAGGAGTAGTACAGTAGTAGAGGAGTAGTACAGTAGTAGAGGAGTAGTACAGCAGTAGTAGAGGAGTAGTTGTAATACAGTAGTACCAGTAGTGGTGCAGCAGCAGTAGCAGCAGTGACTGTAGGTGTTTAACTCAAGGTGAACATTAGACCAGGAGAGACAAAAGAAGAAGGTACGTAAGCCATCAGTACAAATAAAGAGGACACACATCTAACAAAGGTCCATAGGAGCAGGGTGAAACAAAGGCCAGCAAAAGAAGAGAAATACCTGCACAATATTTAGCTAGGTGCTCATTTAGTTGTGCTGATTGTGGCTTTAAAGCTGACAATGTCCACAATCTCAACAGTCTGACACAAATGGCACCCTATTCCTTATAGTGTACTACTTTTGACCAAAAGCCCCATAGGGCTTAAGTGCACTATATACGGAATAGGGTGCCATTTGGGACGAACACAAGTCATAGGCTACTCAACTGCGATACATTTCCTGTTGTTTGTTTTGATCTGGATTATTTTAACTGCTTCCAGGCATCGTAGCTGGTCGCTGATTCGTGACATAACGCTATGGTTGACTGATGTACTCACTGAGTGGGTGTTTGTGAAAGTTGCATTTAAAAAGGACAGATCCGGACCAATCTTGTTTATCACCTCGTAATAGTTAAGGTTAAGATAGGCAGAACTGATCCCGGATCTGTCACTGGGGTGAATGGGCTAATTGTGCCAGGCCACACAGGGACAGCACTCTAATTTGCAACTAATCCGATTAAGGATAAACACAAAAAGGAATCGTTTCCTCCCCAATAACACACACACACACACACACACACACACACACACACACACACACACACACACACACACACGTGAGTCGCATACAGACACACGGATTTCTAGGACTAGCATCGGGCCGTATCGCGATACTGAGCCATTTTGCTAAACCAGTAAAATAAGATACCTCCACCCACGCTCGCACACCCCCCCAAAACAGCCTATTTTCTTCTCTGTATATTGTACAACAAAATGAAAGTTGCTTTAAATACTTAAGGTAATTAATTAGTAGTAATTTTGAATTAGTAGAAAATTAGTCTAATTAGAATAATAGGCCTATTTAACACTTCAGTTGAAGTCAGACTGTATATAATAGGCTACAAAACACAGTGTACTACTACACACACACACAGTATACTACACACAGTATACTACACACACACAGTACACTACATGCATAGTATACTACACGGACATACACAGTATACTAAACACACAGTATACCACACACACACAGTATACTACACACACACAGTATACTACACACACTGATCAAACCCTGTCTCGTAAAACCCTCACTCCAAACCAAAATCAGAATGACCTTTCCACTCCCCAACATTTACAGTGAATTCCAGTTACCCAGTTGCTGATGGCAAGGGTTGACCATGGTATCTGTGCTATTCATCTCCGAAATTGCCATCTACTTGACTCCCCACACATTCCTGTTGGTTTGTAGAGAACCGCAGGGCTTTCAAGCCCCACGTAACCCATGAACACCGGAATGCACTGACATACCAAGCACTTCAGCCAAAACAAGCCGCCTTTGGTCCAAAAACTCAAACCAGGTCAGGACCATGCGTTCTTCTAAGCCATGTAGAGCTCATAATTTATGTATTTTGTGTAACAAAAACATTTAAACTAAACTTTAAAATTAGGCCTTTGTGGGGTTGAATGGTCTTGAGTTTTGCAACTTTGTTCTCAGGCTGGACTACTAGGAGTAAATTCTCTGAACACTAGCTACAAACRTTAACTAGCGAAGTCTAAATATAAGCCTACCAAACTTGTGTACCCAGTAAAGGCCATCAATGGCCTGATTTGATTTAAACTTACTCAACATGAGTTAACATGCCACAAATCAGTACCAAGAATCACATTCAGCTAATGGAACAAATTTAGCAAACTTGTGTACTAAAACATATGCTCAGATCAATGAACTAATCTGATTTTAGCTTAACTAATATGAGTTCGCCTAACTCAAATATGTTACGCTGTACATTCAAATCAGACGTTTATTGGTCGAAAACACAGATTTGTTGTCACGYCCTGACCAGAGTTTGCTTTGTATGTTTTATGTTTTGGTTGGTCAGGGTGTGATCTATGTGGGCATTCTATGTTGTTTGTCTGGTTTGTCTATTTCTGTGTTTGGCCTGATATGGTTCTCAATCAGAGGCAGGTGTTTTGCGTTGTCTCTGATTGGGAACCATATTTAGGTAGCCTGTTTTGTATTGTGGGTGTGGGTTATTGTCTATGTGTAGTGTTTGTGTCAGCACTAGTTTTCATTAGCTTCACGTTCGTCGTTTATTGTTTTGTATAGTTTGTCAAGTGTTCTTCATTTTCGTCTTCGTTAAATAAATCAAGTATGTATTCATTTCACGCTGTGCCTTGGTCCTCCTCTCTTCCACGTTACGACGAGCGTGACATTTGTTTGTTTATTGTCCCATCTGACATTGCTCATTCTGATATATTTCTTAATTTCTTTATTTTTAGGGATTGGGTATTATCAGTTTTGTTTATGTATAGTACCAGTCAAAAGTTTGGACACTTGTTTTACTCCTCTTGACAGTTTAACACTTTCTGAGAAGTAGCCATTTWWAAAAAACTATTTTACTACCTAGGGTTACTATACATAACTTTAACCTATTTTATAAAGAGATTTTCCAAAACATACAATACCGGTCAAAAGTTTTAGGACAGCTGCTCATTCAAGGGTTTTCCTTTATTTTTACTATTTTCTACACTGTAGAATAATAGTGAAGACATCAAAACRATGAAATAACACATATAGAATCATGTAGAAACCAAAAAAGTGTTAAACATCTCAAATATATTTGAGATTTTTCAAAGTAACCACCCTTTGCTTTGATGACAGCTTTGCACACTCTTGGCATTCTCTCAACCAGCTTCACCTGGAATGCTTTTCCAACAGTCTTCAAGGAGTTCCCACATATGCTGAGCACTTGTTGGCTGCTTCACTCTGCAGTGCAACTCATCCCAATTGGGTTGAGGTCAGCTGATTGTGGAGGCCAGGTCATCTGATGCAGCACTCCATCACTCTCCTTCGTCAAATAGCCCTTACACAGGTGTGTTGAGTCATTGTCCTGCTGAAAAATAAATCATAGTCCAACTAAGCACACCCCAGATGGGATGGCGTATCTCTGCAGAATGCTGTGGTAGCCATGCTAGTTAGGTGTGCCTTGAATTCCAAATAAATCACTGAGTATCACCAGCAAAGCACACCATCACACCTCCTCCATACTTCACGGTGGGAACCACACATGCGGAGACCATCCGTTCACCACCTCTGCGTTTCAAAGACACGGAGGTTGGAACCAAAAATCTAAAATTTGGACTCAACAGACCGGTCTAATGTCCATTGCTCGTGTTTCTTGGCCCAAGCAAGTCTCTTCTTATTGGTGTCCTTTAGTAGTAGTTTCTTTGCTGCAATTCGACCATGAATGCCTGATTCACGTAGTCTCCTCTGAACAGTTGATGTTGAGATGTGTCTGTCACTTGAACTCTGTGAAGCACTTATTTGGGCTGCAATTTCTGTTAACTCTGATGAACTTATCCTCTGCAGCAAAGTTAACTCTGGGTCTTGTGGTGGTCCTCATGAGAGCCAGTTTTATCATAGCGCTAGATAGTTTTCGCGACTGCACTGGGAGAAACTTTCAAAGTTCTTGAAATATTTCCGGATTGACTGACATTCATGTCTTAAAGTAATGATGGACTGTCATTTYTCTGTTTATTTGAGCTGTTCTTGCCATAACATAGACTTAGCCCTATTCGGTAAAAGATCATCTTCTGTATACCACCCCTACCTTGTCACAACACAACTGATTGGCTCAAACGCATTAAGGAAAGAAATTCCACAAATGTACTTTTAACAAGGCACACCTGTTAATTTAAATGCATTCCAGGTGACTACCTCCTGAAGCTGGCAGAGGGAATGCCAAGAGTGTGCAACGCTATCATCAAGGTAAAGGGTGGCAACTTTGAAGAATCTCTGAAGAACTTTGAAGAATCTTTGAAGAAATGTATTTTGATTTGTTTAACACTTTTTTGGTTACTATGTGATTCCATATGTGTTATTTCATAGTTTTAATGTGTCCACTATTATTCTACAATGTAGAAAATAGTAAAAATAAAGAAAAACCGTGGAATGACTAGGTGTGTCCAAATGTTTGACTGGTACTGTATATGCTGTACATGTAATGGTGTGTAAGAACATGAATAGAACAAGGTGTGTACAGCAGCAGTTATACAGGATGAGTCATGACTAGAATACAGTATATACTGTGCATTCGGAAAGTTTACTTTTTTTTTAACGTTACACCCTTATTCTAAAATGGATTAAATCGTTTTCCCCCCATCAATCTACACACAATACCCCATGAAGACAAAGCAAAAACAGGTTTCTTGAAATTTTTGCAAATTTATTACAAATAAAAACACTGAAATATCACATTTACATAAGTACTCAGACCCTTCACTCAGTACTTTGTTGAAGCACCTTTGGCAGCGATTACAGCCTTGAGTCTTCTTGGGTATGACGCTACAAGCTTGGCATACCTGTATTTGGGGAGTTCTCCCATTCTTCTCTGCAGATCATTTCAAGTTCTGTCAGGTTGGATGGGGAGCGACGCTGCACAGCTATTTTCAGGTCTCTCCAGAAATGTTCGATCGAGTTCAATTCCGGGCTCTTGCTGGGCCACTCGAGGACATTCAGAGACTTGGCCCAAAGCCACTCCTGCATTATCTTGGCTGTGTGCTTAGGGTTGTTGTCCTGTTGGAAAGTGAACCTTCGCCCCAGTCTGAGGTCCTGAGCACTCTGCAGGTGTTCATGAAGGATCTCTGCACTTTGCTTCATTCATCTTTTCCTCRATCCTGACTAGTCTCCCAGTCCCTGAAAAACATCCCCACACCATGATGCTGCCACCCCCATGCTACACCGTAGGGATGGTGCCAGGTTTCCTCCAGACTTGACGCTTTGCATTCAGGCCAAAGAGTTCAATCTTAGTTTCATCAGACCAGAGAATCTTGTTTCTCACGGTCTGAGAGTCTTTAGGTGCCTTTTGGCAAACTCCAAGCAGGCAGTCATCTGCCTTTTACCGRGGAGTTGCTTCCGCCTGGCGACTCTACCATGAAGGCCTGATTGGTGGAGTGCTGCAGAGATGGTTGTCCTTCTGGAAGGTTCTCCCATCTCCACAGAGGAACTCTGGAGCTCTGTCAGAGTGACCATCGGGTGATTGGTCACCTCCTTGACCAAGGCCCTTCTCCCCAGATTTCTCAGTTTGGCCCGGGCAGCCAGCTCTAGGAAGTCTTGGTGGTTCCAAACGTATTCCATTTAAGAATGATGGAACCCACTGTGTTCTTCGTTACCTTCAATGCTGAACCTTCAAACCCGTACCCAGCTCTGTGCCTCGACATAATCCTGTCTYGGAGCTCTACGAACAATTCCTTCAACCTCATGGCTTGGTTCTTTTGTCTGACATGCACCGTCAACTGTGGGACCTTATATAGACAGGTGTGTGCCTTTCCAAATCATGTCCAATCAATTGAATTTACCATTGGTGGACTCCAATCAAGTTGTAGAAACATCAAAGATGATCAAWAGACACAGGATGCACCGGAGCTCAATTTCGAGTCTCATAGCAAAGGGTCTGAATACTTATGTAAATAAGGTATGTTTATTTGTAAAAATTTTGCAAAAACCTATTTTTGCTTCGTCATTACGGGGTATTGTGTGTAGATTGATGAGGATATATATTGTTTTATACATTTTAGAATACGGCTGTGGAAAAAGTCCAGGGGTCTGAATACTTTTCGAATGCACTGTGGGTAAAACAGTATGTAAACATTATGCAAGTGACCAGTCTTCAATGACTATGTACATAGGGTAGCAGTCTCTAAGGTGCAGGGTAGAGTAACCGGGCGGTAGCCGGCTAGAAACAATGACTAAGGTTCGGGGCAGAGTACTGGGCGGAGGTCGGCTAGTGGTGAGTGTTTAATAGTCTGATGGCCTGGAGATAGAAGCTGTTTCTCAGTCCCAGCTTTTATGCACCAGTACTGTCTCCGCCTTCTAGTTGGTCGAGGCTCGGGTGGCCGGGTACACTTTCAGTTAACAGGGCAAATATAGCCGGTGTGTGGGTGTGCACACAACAAACCGATGTTTAGTAATCAAGACCTAAATACCAGTGCCTCACTCAATACAGAAGAGGTCAGATGACGCGGATTCTATACTACACGACWATTTTTCTAGCACARACTGGAATATGTTCCGAGATTCATCCAATGGCATTGAGGAGTATACTACCTCAGTCAACGGCTTCATCGATAAGTGCATAGCCAACGTCGTCCACACAGTGACCATACCAACCAGAAGCTATGGATTACAGGCAACATCCGCACCGAGTTAAAGGCTAATGCTGCCGCTTTCAATGTSCGGGACACTAATCCGGACGTTTATAAGACATCCCCCTATGCCCACAGATGAACCATCAAACCGTCAATAGAGGACTAAGATTGAATCCTACTATATTGGCTCTGATGCTCATCGGATATGGCAGGGCTTGCAAACTATTGCGTACTACTAAGGGAAACCCAGCCACGAGCTGCCCAGTCACACTAGCCTACAAGACGAGTTAAATGCAAGTAACACTGAAGCATGCATGAGAGCACAAAATGTTCCGGACGACTGTGTGATCACGCTCTCCGTAGCCAATGTGAGCAGGACCTTTAAACATTCAACATTCACAAGGCCGCAGGACTCAGAACATTCACATTTGCAGAACATACTTATTTTCCACCATAATTTGCAAATAAATTCATTAAAAATCCTACAATGTGATTTTCTGGATTTTTTTTTCTCATTTTGTCTGTCATAGTTGAAGTGTACCTATGAGGAATTACAGGCCTCTCTCATCTTTTTAAGTGGGAGAACTTGCACAATTGGTGGCTGACTAAATACTTTTTTGCCCCACTGTATATACTAGGCGGTGTCAGAGGAAGGCCCCAAAAAATTGTCAAAGACTCCAGTCACCCAAGTCACAGACTGTTCTTTCTGCTACTGCACGGCAAGCGGTACCGGAGCACCAAGTCTAGGTCCAAAACGCTCCTTAAAACTTCTTAGGGATAGGGGGCGACATTTTCACTTTGGGATGAATTGGTGCCCAAATTAAACAGCCTCGTACTCTGTCCTAGATCATATGATATGCATATTATTATTACTATTGGATAGAAAACATTCTGAAGTTTCTAAAACTGTTTGAATTATATCTGTGAGTAAAACAGAACTCATATGGCAGGCAAACTTCCAAACAGGAAGTGAAAATTCTGAAATGGGTCGCTGTGAAAGACATCGCCTATTCAATTGCCTTATATTTATGGATCTGTATGCACTTCATATGCCTTCCACTAGATGTCAACAGGCAGTAGAACGTGGAATGAAGCGTCTAGCCTGATGTGGGACCGAATGAGAGCCTTTGGAGTGACAGGTCAGGCATATTGCCAGTTCTTGGCCACGCACACTACGCAYGTGATGTCCTTCCTTGCTATCGGTTATATAGATATGAAGAAATGCTCCGTCTGGGACGTTATTGGATATATATGAGAAAAACATCCTGAAGATTGATTCTCAACTGAGTTTGACCAGTTTATTCGATTTGTAATATCACTTTTTGAAGTTTTCGTTCATTAGCGTAAAGTTCTATGGACACGTGAACTACACATGCTAGCCAAAGTTGCTAATTCGACAGAAGTAATGGACATTATAAAACAAAAAAACGATTTATTGTGGAACTAGGATTCCTGGCACTGCATTCTGATGAAAGATCATCAAAGGGAATATTTATGATGTAATTTCGTATTTCTGTTGACTCCAACATGGCGGAGAATGGCTGAGCGCYGTCTCAGATTATTGCATGCTGTGCTTTTTACTAAAGTTATTTTTTTTAATCTAACACAGCGGTTGCATTTTGGTGCCATTTGTGACCATGGCGGCAATGTAAAACCACGATTTGTAGCTATAAATATGCACATTTTCGAACAAAACATAAATGTATTGTATAACATGATGTCATAAGACTGTCATCTGATGAAGTTGTTCAAAGGTTAGTGATTCATTTTATCTCTATTTGTGGGTTTTGTGAAAGCTATCGTTTCTGTGAAAAAATGGCGGTGTGTTTTTGGATATTGTGGTGAGCTAACATAAATATATGTTGTGTTTTCGCTGTAAAACATTTTAAAAATCRGACATGTTGGCTGGATTCACAAGATGTTAATCTTTCATTTGCTGTATTGGACTTGTGATTTCATGAAATTATATTATATCCCTGTGGCGCTAGGCTAGGCTATGCTAGTCAGCGTTTCTGATGACAATGATCCCGGATCCTGGATGGGTAGTCCAGAAAGGTTAACAGCTGTGAGAGCAAAATTGCAAGATTGTTATAATACTGTAATTGCATCAAATGGTTGTTCTATGGAATAGAATATGGGGTTCTTAGAACACTAATCTGTGTGTGTTCTACTGAGAATGGGCCTCTGGGGGCTTAATGCTGACAGAAGATTTACACTGCCTTGGGTGATAAACCTAACAAGACCACAGTCCATAGCATGAGTTGGTGTTTCTGTACTGAGGTACCCGGGTGGAGATGGCTCCAGTATGGATAATTATGAGAGGAACTTTGTTTTGGAGGCCAGATCCTGGTTTCTACAGTCTTTAATTATTAGTATCTATCATATGAGTCCTAACCTTGTGACCCATTCCATACATATGTTTGTCATGAACATTTGCTATAAAATGCTGCGGCTCAAATCCGCTCATTGAGTTCTCAACGAATTTCCACGACACAGCTTCTACCCCCAAGCCATAAGACAGCTGAACAATTCATCAAAAACGGCCACCCGGACTATTTACATTGACACTGCTGCTTCCCGCTGTTTATTATCTATCCATAATCGCTTTATCCCTACCTACAGCTACAAATTACCTCGACTAACCTGTACCCCCGCACATTGACTCGGTACCGGTACCCCTTGTACATAGCCTCGTTATGTAATTTTCTTGTGTTACTTTATTCGATTTTTCTTYTTATTATTATTTTTTTAAACTTTAGTTTATTTAAATATTTTCTTAACCAACAATGCAGTTCCAGAAATATAGTTAAGGGCTTGTAAGTAAGCATTTCTCGGTAAGGTCTACTACACCTGTTGTAGTCGGCGCATGTGACAAACAAACTTTTATTTGATTTAATCTAACTTCATTTTACCTTGAACTCAATGTTATGATGCAACATGCCATGAATCATATCCTGAGCAGAGCCCTGTTCACACTAGCCTGATCCCAGATATTTGTTTGTGCTGTCTAGCCAACTTGGAACAAACTGATTTGGGACCAGGCTATATTTGTGCCAGGGTCATGCCTCTAAAGCACTGAGGCTAGTGTATTTTTAGCCTGCGTGGCTGAGTCCCCCCATACCCCTGTCTTTGCTGGCATGGTGGTGAGAATGCAGACGAGACTCTTGTTAATTAGGTGATAAATGTCTGCCCTGGTCAGTGTCAAGCCAGACTGAGCCTTCCTCTTTGTCTCTACCACTCTTTCCCAATAGCTCTCTCTCGGTCTCCTAGTGTGTCTCTGGATCCCGCCCTCTCCCACTCGCTTTCCCTCTCTGTCTCACTCTTTAGCCATTCCGTTTCTATCTTTCTCTATCCGCCTCGCTCACTCGGTCTCTCCCAATCTCCGCGTATCTCATGTCAGCCCTCTGTCTCTTTCCCCAACTCTCTCCCTCGATCTCTTTCTCTTGATCTTTTGCAGTCTTTCAGCCTCTCCATCTCTTGCTTTAAGACTTCTGGCCTGATTCTAGGCATCCCAGATAGCACAAGCCACCTGGGAAAAGGAGGAGGGGGGATTCCACATATCTAAAACCCGGGCTGGCTCCCCTCGTCGAGGACGTGCTCTGACTGCGCACTCGTGACTCGTTAATGAGAGAAGTCTTAAAATTCTCAGTCTGTTGATCCAATTTAACTTCAAAAGTGACATGTCAAAATGGTGTTCACTGACTGATGTGACATACGATACTAGCTTAGCTGTRGGAGAAGAAAAAAAACGTCAATGATCTTAATATGGCGGCTAAAAAGGGACTTAAGCGCCAATGCTCAAGTGATGCAATTCTGCGCCAGTGAACACATTGTAGTAAAATGCCATTTAGCAGAAGCTTTCATCCAAAGCAACTTAGTCATGTGTGCATACAATTGACATATTGGTGGCCCCGGGAATCAAACCCATAATCCTGGCATTGCAAGCAACATGCTCTACCAACTGAGCCACCAGATAGTAAGGAGAGGCTGGATTGGTTGGCGCATATGGGCCAATAACACATTATAAAAGTGACGATGTTGTGTCAACATGACATACTGAGGTGTACCGGTGGGTAAACGTACTGTACCTGCCGTAGGCATTGCAATTCAGCTTTTGTAGAAACAACATTTTCCCCATATGCCTTGCTCCCTTTCCCCAATATCTGCTCCTACGCTTCTCTTCTCCAGTTTCCTCTCCGCTTAAGAGTACACTCATCTTCCATTGCCTTAAGCTCATCTCTCTTGCTGCCAGTTTTTGTTTGCGAGACACCCACAGTTTCCAAATGGAGCGGTATGATGCGGCCAGCTCACTCGCATCCAAACACAAACCGCAGCGGGGAATGCCACCCCTACCCACCACCCACCCTCCTTAGCCCCATGGACACGGCCAAGAATGCAGCAATGCCCTGCTTTTCCTCTCTCCAAGCAGTCACTGTCAATTTCCCTTGTTAAACAACTCCTCAAGACAGAGCGTTAGCCCCTCCACGTAACCGCTAACTTCGCTGCATTACCCGCTCTCATTTCAAGTCACCGTTTCAACTAAACTCATTGATTTTCTGTGTGGTGGATGATGGGAGTTTCCACCCTTTCTATGTAAAGTGCTTTCAGCTCTGGAGAAGCACTATATAAATCCAATCAATTCTAATGAATTATTATGTAGTTAGGAACCCAGTTGAAGTCAGTAGGAGGAGTTACTGTCATCGCCTCTAACAATAGTGCATCATTCTTCCCGGACCATCATCGCTCAAGACAGGAGCTTTCACGTTTTGTTCACCCCAGCATGGTTTGATGCTATACGCGAGGGCCAACAGCTCAGTGAACGCCTGCATGGGCCACAGCGGTTAGTGCATTTAGATAGGATGTTGACCCCAGCAGAGGCCTCTGGAGTGATGTCACAGTAGGACTTATCTTAAGGCTAATTTTGTCATAATCTTCCCCCCTTTTTCTTATACTTGGCTTCTCGAATTTGTTTGTGTACGGGAAAATGACGTGTTTTGACTATGTGAGTGAGAGAAAGCAAGCCTGCACGTGTGCGTGTGTGTGCATGCATACATGTTTGTGTGTGCTAGTGCAAATGTGTGCGTTTGCGCAGACTTTTTCTTAATTCTAAGCTCGGGCCCTGATTATCCAGCAGTGGTTTAACTAGAAGGAATCTGCTGTGCCTTTGAGCACACTGATCTGTTGTCAAAGTGCATTGCCAAACGATTACGTGCTTCGACTGAAAAATGCTAAGTGAATGATTTTTCGGGGGGCAAACTGTACTAGTCACCCAAAGACTATCTAGGAATAGAGAATTCCAAATTATGTAGAAAAAAACAGTAATGATTGGCACATTACTTTCAGGCAAACTGAGCTCTTTCAACATTGTATTAAGCAACTATTGTGAGAAATAAAACAATATCCTATAGTCATTATGCAGTTAGTGAGTCTTGTGATGTTACAGCTTCTTGCCAGTAGCCATAGCTGCTCAGAAACATAGCACAGCTAATAATTCTGATCATCCCCAGTATATAGAAATGTTCTTATACAATGTTTATATAGTGTACAAAMCATTAGGAACACCTTCCTAATATTGAGTTGCACCCCCTTTTGCCCTCAGAACAGCCTAAATGCGTCAGGGCACGGAGCCTACAAGATGTCAAAAGCGTTCCACAGGAATGCTGGCCCATGTTGATTCCAATGCTTCCCACAGTTGTCAAAATGGCTGGATTTCCTTTGGGTGGTAGACCATTCTTGATACACACGGGGAAACTGTTGAGTGAAAAACCCATCAGTGTTGCAGTTCTTGACACACTCAAACCGGTGCGCCTGGCACCAACTACCATACCCCGTTCAAAGGCCCTTACATCTTTTATCTTGCCCATTCACCCTCTGAATGGCACACATACACAATCCATCTCTCAATTGTCTAAAGGCTTAAAAATCCTTTATTAACCGGTCTCCTTCCCTTCATCTACACKGATTGAAGTGTATTTAACAAGTGACATCAATAAGGGATCATAGCTTTCACCTGGAGAGTCTGTCATGGAAAGAGCAGGTGTTCCTAACGTTCTCTGTGTACGATGCTTCGTCCACTAATAGAAAAAGGGCCCAAATTTTAACTTCACCCACATGATGATGCTAAGCCTGCCTCTCTGGCAGTCTAATGTGCAAGGTTACCAAGGCAACTGACAAGGTTTTTTGGTCGAGGCAGAGGCACAAGGCAGACGGGCAGAGAGCAGGTCTTCCAATGATGAGCCACCGTCTCTCCATCACCCCTGCACTAGGAACAACTCGATACAGCGACAGATTCAAAAATATCTCATTATGTCATAGTTGAGTCACTGATCTAGTTAGACGACTTTGCTAGAAAACAGTAACCCAGAACATTAAATCCTTGGGCACATGCTCCTGCTCTGTATGGATTCAGGAAGCCCATTTGTTGAGGCCTTAGTATTCTAGTTATTTTCAAGTGACTAGAGAAAAATCCATCCTAAGGCCTTCTTCTTCTTGATTAATACATTAGACTTAAATTAAGAAACCTAGGTTTACTGCTCCTAAAAAGTGTTATATTAAACTTTTGCCTCTGGGGGTGCTCTACCAAGAGGGTCCCCTAAATGGAGAGATATATTGTCCAGAAATTACCACATTGGACAGAAAGGGGCACAACTCCCCACACCCATGAGTAAAAGCATATAGCTATGCTCTTAAAAGTAGGAAAATGTATTCCTGAAAAATCTCTCTTCGCCCCAGGGGACTTGTACAGGCTATGTCTGGTCCTAAAAGAAAAAATTGTATGTTGGCAGGCCTTCATGTGGAGGTGCCTTCGCCTACATGCAGGAAAACTGGGTAACCCACTTGTTAAAAATTCCCTTGGTCTTGTCTTTAGGAGTTGCTGCTCTACATGAAGGGACGGAAGTAGCAAACATTTGACTGACAGTCTCCGATTCATATCCTTCCAACAGCGTCTTTGTGCCTTCTGACAACATTACATTTAAATGAAAAGACAGACTGTTCCGACTTTACAGAGCAGTGTTCCAGTTTTTACTTGACGCGTTWATTTCTGCGTTATTCCTCATAAGGAAATTTGTGAACATGTGTATGGTGTCTAAAAGCTGACCTACATGCATTGGGAAATAGCCCAAAGCATAGTAGATCTTGGATTGGCGCTGGATGCATAGTTGATGACGGAGGACACAGAGTAAATGGGCACCGACTAGTGACCCTCTTATGAATATCACCAGACATGCAGAGTGAATCTCAGGAGAATCATGACATTTCTGCTGTCGTATAGGTTACGAAATATCCCCGGGGTAATTTCCAGCTGAGCACCTGTCGTAACCTGTTATAACCAACATGTCAGCCCCACCTCCTGTGTGTGGAGTGCAAGACTAGCCCCTTCAGGTTGAATCAGGTGCTGAGGCAGTACAAGGCAGCCCAATAATCCAGTTTGCCTAATACCACATATGTCATCCAAACCTCAATTATTCTGCAACCAAACTTCAAACTGGTGGCAATGAGTAACCCCTCTGCCACATTACTATCCCAGAAAGTCAGGGATTTTCAGGATATAAAGTGAGCAGCAACAGATTCCTTGAGGGGGAAATGTCCCCTCGTCAAAATCTGGAGCAGCACAGGGATGAATCATCAAGAGAGTGGGGACGGAGGGAAGAGAAGAGAGAACTAGAGGATGTGCTGAGCAAGAGAGGGAACGGTGCATGACAAACAGTAGCTTACTCAGAGCACCGGCTCTAACTCTGAGGAAAAGACATCACATTCAGTTTAAGTATTGCAGCAGGTGCAAAAAGCTTATGCCAAAATGACCATGGCTGAATTCGTACAGTCTGTATACAAAGTCATATCTATAGGCCTACGTGTGTTCAGTCCAAACTATAAATTTAGTTAAACCATTTGGCAGTGAGCTGAGRACCAGTAACCTTAGGGACATTCCATGGTAAGGGAAATACGCTTTGACTCAGTTTTTTCCACTTTAAAATGTATGCCAAACGAAAACCATTGATTTCAAAAGGTTAACCAATCATACAACTCCATACAAATTGACTACTTTTAACAATTTAAACTGAAGAATTAAAAAAAACTAATTTAGTGGAAGAACTGTGCAGACGCAAACTTTGTTAATGGAATTAGGGYAAAATCTCCCTCAGTTTTGTATGCGACCACGTTTTCCAARAACTCTTAAATATCTGCTCCGAATGACATGGCACCTTGAGTYAAAAAAAATAAATAATAATAACTTTGGTTATTGAACTACATTAAGTGAAGTGGATTTACACGGTAACGAAATKRCATCATGGGTCCCTGAACTGTACTACACAGAAATGCATTATGTATATGAATGTCATTCTCTTGCTTCACAAGTTTGGACATCACAGAGCAGCACAGCAGAGTAGGGTAGAGTTCAGTATAATAGTATAAAAAAAATGGATAGTTACATATTGGGATATTATTTGATGATATTGTATCTTTTTGACAACATCACACTTTTTTTTTGCGCTACTTTGATGTATCTGCACTAACACTTTTTCCTTTATTGCTTGTTAACCATCTTTTTAAATAGGGAGCCAATTTCTTTTCAGCACTTACTTCCATGACTGATTAAAACGAATTCTCATGGCTCCCTCTTGTCCCTCTGCAGCAGACAATGGTAAGCAATATGTTTGGAACGCAATAAAAATCACAGTATCGAATCACAATACACAAAGAATTGTGAGTATCAGTTGAAGTCGGAAGTTTACATACACCTTAGCCAAATACATTTAAACTCAGTTTTTCACAATTCCTGACATTTAATCCTAGTAAAAGTTCCCTGTCTTAGGTCAGTTAGGATCACCACATTATTTTAAGAATGTGAAATGTCAGAATAATAGTAGAGAGAATGATTTATTTCAGCTCTGTATTTCTAACATCACATTCAATTGGGTCAGATGTTTACATACACTCATTAGTATTTGGTAGCATTGCCTTTAAATGTTTAACTTGGGTCAAACGTTTCTTGTAGCCTTACTTAAGCTTCCCACAATAAGTCGAGTGAATTTTGGCCATTACTCCTGACAGAGCTGGTGTAACTGAGTCAGGTTTGTAGGCCTCCTTGCTTGCACACGCTTTTTCAGTTCAGCCCACAATCTTCTATAGTATTGATGTCAGGGCTTTGTGATGACCCTCCAATACTTGACTTTGTTTGTCCTTAAGCCATTTTGCCACAACTTTGGAAGTATGCTTGGGGTCATTCTCCATTTGGGAAGACCCATTTGCGACCAGCTTTAACTTCCTGATGATGTCTTGAGATGTTGCTTCAATATAGCCACAATTTTCCTCCCTATGGTGAGATCTATTTTGTGAAGTGCACCAGTCCCTCCTGCAGCAAAGTACCCCCACAACATGATGCTGCCACCCTGTGCTTCACGGTTGGGATGGTGTTCTTCAGCTTGCAAGCCTCCCCTTTTTCTCCCAAACATAACATGGACATTATGGCCAAACAGTTCCATTTTTGTTCATAGACCAGAGGACATTTCTCCAAAAGTACGATCTTTGTCCCATGTGCAGTTGCAAACCGTAGTCTGGCTTTTTATGGCGGTTTTGGAGCAGTGGCTTCTTCCTTGCTGAGCGGCCTTTCAGGTTATGTCAATATAGGACTTGTTTTACTGTGGATACGGGGCTTTTGTACCTGTTTCCCTCAGCATCATCACAAGGTCCTTTGCTGTTGTTCTGGGATTGATTTGCACTTTTTGCACCAAAGTACATTCATTCTGGAGACAGAATGCATCTCCTTCCTGAGCGGTATGACGGCTGCGTGGTCCTGGTGTTTATACTTGCGTACTATTGTTTGTACAGATAAATGTGGTACCTTCAGGCATTTGGAAATTGCTCCCAAGGATGAACCAGACTTGTGGAGGTCTACAATTTATTTTCTGAGGTCTTGGCTGATTTCTTTGATTTGCCCATGATGTCAAGCAAAGAGGCACTGAGTTTGAAGGTAGGCCTTAAAATACATCCACAGGTACACCTCCAATTGACTCAAATGATGTCAATTAGCCTATCAGAAGCTTCTAAAGCCATGACATAATTTTCTGGAATTTTCCAAGCTGTTTAAAGGCACAGTCAACTTAGTGTATGTAAACTTCTGACCCCCTGGAATTGTGATAGTGAATTATAAGTGAAAATCTGTCCGTAAACAATTGTTGGAAAAATTACTTGTGTCATGCACAAACTAGATGTCCTAACCCGACTTGCCAAAACTAGTTTGTTAACAAGAAATTTGTGGAGGGGTTGAAAAACGAGTTTTAATGACTCCAACCTAAGTGTATGTAAACTTCCGACTTCAACTGTATATTGGCACTGAAGTATTGTGATCGTATCGTGAGGTCCCTGGCAATTCCAAGTCCTACAGTACAATATACCGTACTCTATTGTCCTCTACTCACTGTTCTGTTCTCAGTAGGGCAAGGACCTCACAATACTTTGGTGCCAAAATGTATTGTGATTCTCACGATTCTATATGTATAACGATTCCATACTGTGATTTTATTGCGTTCCAAACATATTGTTCACCAGAAGCCTGCTGCAGAGGGACAAGAGCGAGCGATGAGAAAACAAATTGTCTATGTTGGAGAAATACTGGCGTTTTGGTGCAGGTACAGAAAACTAGCACATTTTCAAAATGATATATCGTCACAATATCCCGATTGTGAAATGTATCAATTTTTCCCCCACATCACTAATACTCAGTACTGTACTATCAAAACTTGTGAAACATACATCTATGATAGCTTCAGATTTGATCCAGTCCAGTCAGTCTGTGGAAGTTAACATCAAGGCCAGGGAGGACTGATCAAATTTCAACATCCATGGACATCCGGTGTCGGCCGGTGCTCAGTGGGTGAGGATGTTTGTTACAGTAAATGGAAAGAGTGGGCTCTTAGGTCGGTGTCAGTGAGAGCCGGGAGTGGTGACAGTAACTGGAGARTGAGAAAGGGAAGCAGAGAGAGAGGGGGGAGGGGTTGTCCAGACTCAGATTGTTTTTCTAGTGGTGAAACCAAGAGTGTAAAAACAAACTGAACATAAACAGTAAAAAAAAATACTATTATGATTTCCCATTGTCGASAACTCAGGTGAGGTAATTCAGATACAGATTTTTTGTTAAGTCTGTTACCAATTTGGTAATGGAATTACGAGATTTAGTCACCTAATAATTCATGAACAAAATTGATATCAGTAAAATCAATATAATTAATTGGTAGGTCTACCATTACTTGTCACTTTTGTGAACTTTCATCATCCTCCCTCATGAGGGAGAGAAATTAGAAAATATCTTAAAGATATGTGGGGTTTTGGTAACAGAATGACAAGACACTGGGCAATATTTCTTAAACTTACAGAAGGTAAACAATTTCTCCAAAACAAATTAATAAGTGTTGTTATTAGTTGGCAGAGGTCTTCACATCAACATTGTGTTTCGATGTATTTCTGATACTTTTTCCTGGTAGATGTTTTATAAGATCCCCTTTTCCATCTGTTTACCCAGAAATCAAATCCTTTACATATGTCTGTTTAAGATAAAATGTATCAATGGCTTTATTTCCGCAAAAATATTGAGACTCTTAGCTTTCGTTTGACACCCAATTCGATATGCTCCTATGACCTTCATGCTTGTACTTATGAGTCCTTTGATAGAAATGCAAAATCTAGGTAACCGTGGAAACCTGAACACACCGACACCAAACAGCTATCAGCTCTGGTAACTCAAAATGTACAAAGAACACATCGACTATTTCAATCTTTCATACTAGGGAGGGAATGCACGTCTTCAGTATTTCCTCTACAGGTTTGTTTTGTAATCACAGATGTGTTTTGCGAGATCTGCCTGACTAGATCCATTGTCCTAGATCCTGATCGCTGCTCTCTGCTCTAGACAGTGTGGATGGTCTGCATTCCCGTAAACCAGCCGTGGTTACACCGGAGTGATGCAAAGAATCTCTATGCTAAAATGTTGGCGCGTCAAAGGAAACAGAGAAACCCTCCGGGGGGAGAAAAAAAATCTCCTGGCTCTAACAAATAATCTTTCACTCTCTTACTTGCTTGCTTACTCACTCACACAAACACGTGCCTGAGGGGACTACCTTCAGTTGGATACCCACAGCACTGGCATTGTGATGAACCCAAATTCCCCAGCTCCACAGTAACTGCTACTAATAGATAGGAGGAAGGGAGGAGTGGAGAGTAAACTCAACGAGGCCTTTTGCGTTCAGCTCGGAGAGAGAGTAAGAGCTAGGCTTCTGGAATGGCAGGAACAGCGGAGTGACGCAGCAGCCCTGGGGTGAGCGCTGACATGAGAACACTTCTGAGGGCAACATCTAATTAGAACAGCGAAACTCTCGGAGCCCGGGGCAGGGAGAAGAGGGGAGGGGAGCCCTTGCAGATTGTGTGTGTTTGAGTTCGGAAAGAGTATATAGAGCAAAGACTAGGCCTACATGTAAATATGCACAACTTACAAGCCGCTCACTGAACAAACTAAGTAAATCCAGGCAGCTTTTCGTTTGCTGACGTTCTTTGGCTGTAGAGTTTTATTGAGTGGACTATCTGAGTTGGAGGCAAGTAGATAAGTGAAAGGAAGGAATGAACTGACTACACTATGACTAGCTCASGCGTCGCTTGTTCCCTCTGCCTTACACACACGAGAGAGGCTTGAGAAAAACCCTGCAAGTTAGTCCTGTGATGTGCAGTACAGCATTGCACRGAACAGAAGGACCATCTGACGAGTGGGAACCAATCATCATGACAGTGTAGAAAATGTGTAACCCCATTACATGCAAGTCGGTTGTGTCCCAATCCTCTACACTTCTGCCCAAGTGCGCATTTTCTTACTTCCCTTCATGGATTTWAAAAAAGGTAGAATAAATACAGTGGAAAMTCAGCCCATGCTGACGCCAAACCAATGCTTTCAAATGCATGGGGAGAAGTGCACAAGTATACAGTAACTAGAGAATTTAGACAGCAGGGAAGGTCTGTAAATTGTACACAGTCGCTGCTCCACTAAGCTGTGGCTGGAGCATGGAGGCAATGTCAGGGGGGGTGGAGTTGGGCTTGGGTAGAGGGGGGGGGGGGGGGTTTGTGTGTAGCCCCAATCACATATAAGTCAGGGTCTTTCATTGCCGATCCTCTCTGTTCCAGTAAGCTGCAGGGGAAAGGGTTTTGAGGTGGGGAGGAATGAAAAAGGGGGGGGTTATAAATGCCTGAGACATGACGTAAGGTCTGGCTCAGCGGGACCATGATGTTTGCGGGACTAAAGCCCCCGCTCCCTGGCCAGTTCCCCCAGCTCTGCAGGCACCGCCATATTAGCATTAAATTGGGCCCAGCCGCACTTGTAAACACGTGTACTCAAATACTCCCCCTTTGATGGGCGAAAACAGCAAGGCCCTTGGGAAAAGGAGCTGCTATGCTGACATAAGGAACTGAATGCTTGTTAAAACAGTACGTTCTGTTTTTTTCCTTGATGCTCGAGAAGCTCAGTGGAGTGTATGCCTGAAATGCATGAAAACACACACACACACACACACACACACACTACTAGTATAGGTAGCTGATATAGCCTATCCTGTAAGGCTTTTAAAAGCTATGCCTTCAAATTGGTGTCTTTGGCATTTCCAAAATAAATCAATGTTAAGGACATTCATTACCTACAATACAAAAGAGCAGACAGAGTTTGAGGAAATATGATTTAGGCTCCTACAAAGAGTGTAAGGTGTTACAACATATGGTGCAGTAGTAGGGAGGAGGAAATCCAACACACTAACTGTCAGACAATTATTCAACAGTTACACTGAACAACAACACCCAAAATTAACTGTTGAAGGACTGCCGTGTATTGAGTGGGACTTCATTTTCCTCTATGTTCAGTAACCTCAGCAGCTCATGGCAGAAGAATCAGAGCAATTAGTACATTCTGGTTCTAACAGACTCCATAATGCATTCATACACTAGGCTATACCTGGCCCAAATTGAGATTATACACTGCTGACCCAGATGGAGTGAGGCACCAAAAACTGCTCTCTCGGGTCTTTCTGCCTGAGAGAGCAGCCAGGACTCACAGAATGAACGCAACATWGCMWWGCKAGCTMGCWWKGCWAACACAGGAAGTGGCTGTGGAYGACGGTATGCGTGCGAGCTTAACCAGCGTTACATAGTGGCTCACATAGGCACAAAGCGCCCGTTGTACCTTTGATTCGCGGCGGCTGACAGGAGTCAACTCCCAAGGATTACGGGGCAACAGCACGGGCATTGAGCTACCCGGCGGCCGTTACGAGGTGGTTAAGTGAGTAAGAACGAGAAGATGAAAGTTGTGGTTAGAGTGGTTAGCTGATCACAGCCAGCCAGCCGGGGTTAGCTCTACAGTGAAGTCTTGCACAGGTTGTGTTGAACTAAAACAAAGCGGTAGTGTCTGTGGAAGCAGTCTGATTATCCCGCCAAAAACATCAGCCAATCAATGGCGAGGCATTGCAGAGTCCAAAAAGCTTCTCTATTGTCAGTCACACAGCAGAGGCCAATGAAACTGTTGCGTTTAACTTATTGTGCCACATTTATGCACACGGTCCATACACCGTCCACGATTCCAGCACACGAGCCACCAAATGTATTTCATCCTTAAAAAAGGTTTCAGAGCTGCTTAGTTCAAGCAAAGACGCCGCCATTATGTTGACTGATATATCATTAGTATAATGTAACACTTGGTTTCACGGCTTAGTAAGAGGCTAAACTCATCTGGAAGTACTAGAATACKACATAATGACTATGGAGTTGTCAAGCTATAGCTCAATTCAAAACAATGCTCCATTTCAACGACCTAAAGGTCTTTGCGGAATACTGAATGTGACAATATGACTGACAGGACGTGGGCCTGTGTGAGAATATACATAGAGGGCACGGCCAAATCAGTATTGCCCTCCATGTCACAATACAGTAGCGGGGAGCAACGGGGTTAGGGATTAGAAGAGAGTGTGTGGTGTACACACACACACACACACAAACAAACCACACAGCTTTGACAGATAAAATGTGCYGTAAGGCAAACACAAAGCGGTCACTCACGAGTGGCTGTATTTAGATGACTAACAAACAAAACCCAACAGCTTTAAGATACCAGGGGCCGTATGTATCAAGCACCTCAGCATGGGAGTGCTGATCTAGRATCAGCTGCCCCCATCCATGCAACCTTATTCATTGTGGTCTAATAAGGCAAAACTGATCCTAAATCAGCACTCCTACCTCCGAGATGCTTGATACATACCGGACCTGAACAAGGTTTTACTATTACTGTATTTCACCTCCCTGGCACAAGGCGATCCTGAATTCTCTTCTCTGGTCGGTCCTTCAGCACASCTTAACGAAGCGGACGCTCATTGACAAGCCACAGCGCAAAAGTGTCTCAATTCATTTTGTTTAATAACCTGGATAAGAGCATCCTGCGGSCCATTTCTGTGCCACGCGGCAGCAATTGGAGCCGACAAGGCCAACTGGGAGAGGAGTAACGGCCAAGGATCCTTGCGGAGTCGGGCTCTTAACAGTGCACTCTCAGGGAGTAGTTAAAGTGCATTTGGCAACTGCAGCCTGACTGATCTACAAATCACCCGGCATCCTAAATGACGACTCCGTGTGATCTGTATATCGGTCGGTCTGCAAGACAAAGACTCGATCCCAAACTCCTACTGTATGTAAATCTAGGGCTTGTCGTTACCGTCAAAACATCTCCAAAGTGATTACTGGTACATTGGATTTGAATAGTGTTAGGATTTATGTTTATGCACTATAGCCTGCTACCATATTGTATGAAGATGAATATTGTTTTGTTACACACACACACACACACACACACAAACAATGCAGATGTGTGTAAAGACTGATCAACAGAGTGACAGGCCATAAAAGCTGTGGTCAATCTGGAGAGGGGAGGGGTGCATATCTCTAGGCCAACCAGGGAGGTTAGGGCACTGATCAATACCAAATAAGGGACTGTTTGAGTGTAGAATCGGGGGAGACACAAGACGGATTTAATCTACCCAACAACCAGATGCGGACAGAGGAGAGCACTAAGGGACTTGGACAAGTCCGAGTGCCAGCATAGGCTGAGCAAAGTTTTAAACCGCGCTCAGCCTCTACTGTGATAGGCCAACAGACGCGTTGGAACTACGTCATCACGGTATAAGAACAGCTGTTTACGTACTTCCTGCCAGTTCTCTGTTTTACCCTGTGCGGTGATACAGCGAACCCATATATACGAAAATTGCATTTGCMATTTATTGTTTGCGTTAATTAAACATAATTAAAGAAAGTTAGCAGACCTTGCTTTTTATTTATCCTGATACCGGATTTGTTACACGCAGCGCTCACAATAGTCAGTCTTTTAATGACAATGCAGTTGTTTTATTTACAAAGGAGTGCSAAGATGAAGAGCTCATCAACGTTGCAGCGTTACTAATTTATGTATCCCCTGTCCCTTGATGGCTGTAATGCCCTTTTCACACCATTGTGACGATCCAAAGCCAACCGTGCCGGCTCGGGTATTTTATTTTCACATTGTTCTCTTAAGCACGGTTACAGCAACAACGCTGGATACATAACCAGGTCAGCTCTGTGCAGTTTGACTCCGTAGTGTGAAAATCCCTCTATAGGTAGCCTGCTAGAAAAGGTTGAGAGAGCACTGAGACTTCCCCAAYACAAAACAAGAAACATGACAGCTAACAGCAGGCTTTGCCAAAGCGGTATTAACGTCGGCACGGTCTCTCTCCAGTGCTGAACCTTAATTCAGATGAATACCGAAACGGCTGGAGCAGTCCCCTGACACACTCTGTCTGAACTAAGGACACACACACACAGAGTGTAAACACCAATGCTGTGTGTGGAGACTGCGGACCACAAGAGTAGGTGGTGTCCCTGAGGCACACACACACACACACACACATTGTCTGCTCAGATTCCTTTTAATCTGGCAACCGACATTGAAGAGCATCTGGAGGATAGAGCACGCATACGCCTGTGTGATTACTTAACTCAAAAGGAAACATTTGTGTTTAATGGTATGGTTAATTCAATACACCCACATCCATTTTATATAGCTTGACAGTCTCTAGAAATTATGTCAATATTTTCTTTATAAAACCAGTAGACACTTTAAAAGATCAGAAACAAAAATTTATCAAAACAATTCCAAAGGAGAAGGACCAACCAGGGGCTTTGACAAACTGATTTTTTGGGAGACTAAGAAAGCCGCGGGTGTTTTGTTTTTAGTCCTCTTGTTTACATCAAAATGTAAATTACAGGATTCATAATCCCCTTTTGGTTTTCGGTTTCCCCTGAGGGGCACGAAGAAGGGAGTAGGAAGGAAGTACTTTCTGTCTGGAGAACGCCACAGGGCCCTTTCTTACATCTCGCTCTGTGGTGCGAGCCTGACGACTTCTCACCCTCCTCCCATGTTCTCTCTCTATGCCTCGCTCTCAGCCTGTTGTCATCTGGTCCACATGCTTGAGGAACAGATGACAACTGCCATGAGTTGTAACCCGTGGATAATATCACAAGGGCCAGAAAGCAGTTAACAGTGCCGACTAGTAAGAACTGACTCCTCCACKTGAAGTGAAGTCTCTTTTAGTCTCTCTCTTGCTTCCACATCCTTTTCTTCTACCACGTTAGTTGTCCTTGCTATGTACTGCAGAGGTGGTAGGGTTTTCCTCTCAGAGGAAAAAAACCCACTCTTCCCAAAGCCCTTTCTTAAAGCAACAGCAAGCCCCCCAGAAAGATCCAGGACCTGTATGCATGATTTTGTGTCCAACACGGCTACTGAGCTGGAGCACTTGGCTAAGTGGAGCAACCAGTTAGTTCTCGGAGGGCTATCTAACTGAATCTTGAAATCAGGTCACCAGTCCAATCGCATCCATCACTAATGTGTCATCGCTGCTGCCATCATCACATGATCCAGGTTATAAGAATCAACTGATTATAGTGGTCAAAAACTGTGGGACAGAAACAGTACTATACTTACATGGTAAATCAGTTGGACTGTAATTCATATGTGATTCATCATTAGGCATACATCAGGTTGACAATGCACAGGGATGCCAGAACTCACATCTGCTCTTGCACAAACCCAAAGTCACTCTTACACACTCACGGGCCCGGTACACATTGTAAGATGGACGCCCCAGTGCCACTCTCCAGAGCGTTGTCTGCCAGGCACCTCCTGTTGTTGACGATAATAGTAATGTGCTTATGGTGCTTAGGCGTGACCCAGGGTGTGGTGCATTTGGCTCGGCTGTTTGCATTACATGGCAAAACAAGCAGGTGTGCATACCATCCCTTACAAGGGAGCATCTGAATGACGTCAAAGGGAAGAGGTATAAACCTGGGCTTTGCTTTGGCCTGTGTTGCATAAGCGAGAGAGTGCTCGTGTGATGCATCATTGCTTAAGAAGCATGCGTCGTCTCAATCCCACGCATCCACCCAAGATTAGCCCCAACAAGTGGTCCTGTGTGGCTCAGATGGTAGGGCATGGCGCTTGCAACGCCGGGGTTGTGGGTTCGATTCCYACGGGGGACCAGTACGAAAAAGTATGCACTCACTACTTTAAGTCACTCTGCTAAATTTCTAAAATATAAGTTACATTATTTAGACAATGCATCATGGGGTATAAACCTGAAWACCCCAGTCAGCAGCATTACTGCCACAGACTGGGTGGTATTGCTAATGGCAATTGTGAAATGACACGTGGGAGTCTGCTGTGATTTCCACATGACAAGAGCAGTGTGCATTCACCGCGACATTMGCTCACCTGTCCAGACACGTAAGGYAGCCCGCACTCCCTCCATCTCCAATGTCAGGAGACTTATCTATGGGGAATGTGACACTAACTGCTGGCAGGGCTCTTCCGTGATCGCACTGCTGCAGTAATATTATACCTGACATTGTCACCGCTACAGCGAAGACACGAAGGTGATGTGAGACATTCGGCCACAGATACTCCATTAGAACAGCAAGTGGACCAAGAAAAGCTAAACAAATTCCAAGGCGCTCCTGTACAATTCTGAAAAGACTTTTTGGTGTTGGCATATCTTCAAAGAAAGGGTTCAAAACAAGCCACCAGCACTCTCCCAGAATAGCAAGAGGGATTATTTTAATGGTTAAAAAAATATATATATAAAAAAAACACATCTCAAAAGCTCACCTGTCCAGCTCACCTGCATGCTAGAAACCTACCCACCAATAAATGTTWGACAATAACCAGGTTTCCATCCAACCATATTAACTTGGATGAATTAGCTGACGCATAAATCAACTCCAGAACACTGCAGCCCGCCTGGTTGTCAACCATCCCAAGTCACATGATACTTTTTTGGCCAGTGAAATAGATTATGCGACAATTGCATTGGAAGCGTTTTATGAGTGAATATTGATTTAATAACCATCATGTCGAAGTGAACTTGGAGCCACAAGAGGGTAAGTTGTGTTGTCCTCCCACCATGACGTGGAAAAGCATGAATAGTTTATTAGGCAGATCAAATCAAATTGTATTTGTCACATGTGCCGAATAGACCTTACAGTGAAATGCTTACTTACCAGCCCTTAACCAACAATGAAGATAAGAAAAATACATGTTTAGAAAGTATTTACTAAAATGAACTGAAGTAAAAAAAATAATTTAAAAAAATAAAAAAAAGAGGAAAATAAATAATTAAAGAGCAACATTAAAATAACAGTAGCGAGGCTATATACAGGGGGCATCGGAACAGAGTCAATGTGCAGGGGCATAGGTTAGTTGAGGTAATATGTACATGTAGGTAGAGGTAAAGTTACTATGCACAGACGAAATAGGAGTCATGATGAACTTCACATGGTGGTTTCGTGCACAGTGATGAAATGAATGCAAATTTCAAATAGATCCAGGGTAATATTTGTAGGCTGAAGATATGATGATCGGTGCTTGGCTGACTATTATAAAATAAAATAAATGATCTTATCCATGTCTCATCATACAACATACCCTGTCCACTTTACCAGCGAACTATTGTCTAGAGCAGTGGTCCCCAAYCTTTTACCGWTCCGGGGACCACCAAATCACTGTTAAAAGCTCGAGGACCACAATTTGCAGAGTTACATTTTAAAACAAAATATCTTGCTGGTCAAACTTAGTCAATTATAGCAGTGAATGTAACAAATTAAAGGACTATTATTATTATAAAYAATTAGCATTGTGAAAAGTAATGTAAAATTGCTTATAATACCATTAATACTCCCAACTGTTATTATTTTTGRAAAAAAWATATATACACACATATGTGTGCCAACCTGCAGTACAGGTTGACAACCATTGGTCTAGAGAGCATGCACCAAAAACAGCTTGGGAAAGTTTGCTATTTATCAAATACGTTCTTGTAACAAAAGCATCGGCAGAGTAAAATAAATAAATAATAATATTCGGTACATGAAAACTTAAGCGTAGAAAAAGCTTTTTATGTGCACTACATAACTCCCAGCCTTCTATCCACAACAAGTCAGTTTGATGGAAAACCACCTCTGCTGGGAAAATGCAGATCTTAGAATATTCACATGGAAAATCTGTCGCCAAATGAATGGAAACCTAGCTAAATGTAGATTATTTATATTCTGTCATGCTTTGGAGGTGAGGTACCATCCGTACTGTAACACTTTTACGATACAAATTGCWGGAAGATATATATTTCCAAATTCTAAAATTGGTTTATGAGATTTATTTATGCCTGACAAATGTTGTGGCAGGGCCAAGTGTTTCTGGAGCTGCTAGACGAGTTCCACTGGAGTAGACTGTCAGGCTCTGGGGCACTCGGTCTCAAATCTCCCCCATCGATCCAGAGGTCAGAGAGACTGCTTATAGATGCACTATCCCCAGTCTGATGGACTCCACGCCTTCTCCCCAGAGTGGGAAAATTGCTGCCTGGGTGTCAATTGATCTCCTGAACATATGGCGAGTATACCGATTTGTGTCATGTCATCAAAACATGGTGGATGTGCAAATGTGCAAAGTCTGAGCAAATAAAACACACCTCAGACAGCAGAACGATAATAGTCTGGTCTTATCATAAACTACCTCATTACATGGGATAATGATGGGAAGCCATAAAAACAGCAATCTGGAATTTGACGTATGCCCTGCAATGACAGCAAGGTCCAGATTTTGCCTTGACATGCAGTCAGTTACGCATAATCCTAGGCATACTGTCTACACACAGCAAAGGCTATTGCACATCGGTCTCTTGACGATATCATTTAATTAGTGAGATGAAAATAGTCTGAAAAAGAATACTTAAAGATAAAGGGCATTGGAATTACACGCCAAAGCAGTGATACTTTAAATAGTAGCCTGCAGCCTTATTACCCCCCATAGCCTATCCCAATTTACATAACTTTGCATAATTTAAGTGTCATGATATGATGGCCCACACACGGAAAGCATGGTGGTATGCAAATCATTAAAGTATAAAAAGGTGTTATTTAGTAAAACATTTACATTATGCAGAGTTCTAATTGAGATTTCCGAGTTGTTGGTTTGATGTCGCCTTTTCTAACTATTGGCCCGTGACCTCTTRCCGGTGTTTGTTTACTGAATAAACATCTCTATCTTATTGAGTATCCACGCAMTGAGGGAGGTCCAGCATTGGCTTTGGCAYTGTGTTGTGTACAGTATATAGAACTGAATGTCCAAAGACAAAAATGAAGTGATACTGAAGTAAAAAGTTATTCATGTTGTGAAACAACTCATGAAGTGCAATCTCTAAATCATCTAAAGGCCAATGCATTGTGGAAGAAAATGCAAAGAAATAACAACAGAAAAACGAAGTATGAATACTGCAGTGTTGTCCACTGTGCCAGACAGAACCTTCCGATATAAACACCTGTAAAACACAGTGATGGTGTTCATAGGGCTAGCAGGTGGGCCTCTCGTTAGAATACCAGACACGGTTACTCATAGACTGGAGGTGCCGGGCTACTGTAAACCCAACTGCCTGAGAGAACGCTCTCTGGMTACCTTCCAAATGGCACCCTATTCCCTTTACAAGGAATAGGGTGCCATAGCTATCTGGTCAAAAGTAGTGCACTAAATAGGGAACGGAGTGCCATTGGAGACGCACACTCTCTCCTTCAGAGAGGACTTTCTCACACTCCCACATTCTCGAATGGACATACTGTACCAGGGCGGTCGAAGGGAGTCATTGGAATAAACACTTGTGGGGAAATGACTAAATGTGATGACCCAGAAAAGGCCAGGAAGTAATAGTATCTTGAGTATGCATAACACATCGACAAGTATACTAGTCAGTGTGGCGGAGTATGTACACAAAAAAATGCTGGGGAGACAGCATTTCGAGAACTTGTGTGTTTGAAATGCCTGACTGCATGGCGCCCTCCCACACCTCACCAGCACTGGGTAGTAGCTACCTGAGATTCAGCCTGGAGCTTGCTCCTGTGAAAAACATCRGGCTCCGTTTTAACGACGGGGCAGGGAGCCACGACATCCGCCGTGTCAGCTCTGTGGCATGAGTCACTTGAAACCAAAACTCATACTGTTTGTTATGGGTCGTTGGAGAACACGCGGAAGCCGACAAGCCGTGAGATCCGAAAGATCCCAACGACGCGGGCCGCCTCTGTGCCGCCCTCTCGACGACAAATGTCTCTGAACAAGGAATAAAAATGACTATTATTCAAATGTCTGAGGGAGTTGAATACCAAACACTGACAGGCAGCTCAGATGGGGGGGATGGCTCCCTAGTGCAAGCCAAGGCAAAGAAATAGGCTGAACAGGCCCATGTACTGTTTCCTCAGAGACCCAGCACTTACATTAAGTGTGGGTTATGCAGAAAAAAAAAGCAAGAAAAAAACTGAGATCTCCCAACAGGGGCTGGTGAGCATTGGTCGGTTCTTTCTCCCATTGGTTGTTTCTTTCTGCACCCACTCCCGTCTTCGCCTACTCTGCAACGTATTTATAGTGCGGGGAAGGAGGGAAGGAAAAGTGGTGATGATGCCAGACATCCTCTGGGGCAAAGGAGGAGCAGAGGCAGAGAGAGGCTCATAGTGATTCTTTAACACACTCAATGTGATGTCATGGATTCCCAGTGTTGTGCAAYAGCAGTASTTCGGGGTCAAAATGCTAGGCCAGTGCCTGTCAGTGATCGTCCAATGTTATCGTCCAACTCCGACAGCAATGGTCACAAAGGCAGCCATTTCGAATATGACCCAGCCCAGAGATACTTTTGTGTATATATAGTGTATGTGGACACCCCTTCAAATTAGCAGCTTTGGCTATTTCAGCTACACCCATTGCTGACAGGTGTATAAAATCGAACACACAGCCATGCAATCTCCATAGACAAACATTGGCAGTAGAATGGCCTTACTGAAGAGCTCAGTGACTTTCAACATGGCACTGTCATAGGATGGCACCTTTCCAACAAGTAAGTCTGTCATATTTCTGCCCTGCTAGAGCTGCCCCTGTAAGTGTTGCTATTGTGAAGTGGAAACATCTAGGAACAACAATGGCTCAGCCGCGAAGTGGTAGGCCACACAAGCTCACAGAACGGGACCGCCGATTGCTGAAGAGCGTAAGAATTGTCTGTTCTCGGGTGCAACACTCACTACAGAGTTCCAAACTGGCTCTGGAAGCAACGCCAGCACAATAACTTTTCGTTTCCATGGCCGAGCAGCCACACACAAACCTGAGAATACCATGCACAATGCCAAGCGTTGGCTGGAGTGGTGTGAAGCTCGCCGCCATTGGACTCTGGAGCARTGTAAACGTTCTCTGGAGTGATGAATCACGCTTCACCATCTGGCAGTCYGACGGATGAATCWAGGTTTGGTGGACACCAGGAGAATGCTACCTGCCCCAATGCATAGTGTCGACTGTAAAGTTTGGCGGATGAGGAATAATGGTCTGGGGCTGTTTTTCATGGTTCAGGCTAGGCCTCAGTTCCAGTGAAGGGAAATCTTAGTGCTACAGCATACAATGACATTCTAGACGATTCTGTGCTTCCAACTTTGTGGCAACAGTTTGGGGAAGGCATTTTCCTGTTTCAGTATGACAATGCCCGCATGCCCAAAGTGAGGTCCATACAGAAATGGGTTGTCGAGATCRGTCTAGAAGAACTTGACTGGCCTGCACAGAGCCCTGACCTCAATCCCATCAAACTCCTTTTGGATGAATTGGAACGCCGACTGCAAGTCAGGCCTAATGGCCTAACATCAGTGCCCGACCTCACTAATGCTCTTTTGGTCATGTAGTGTTTCATACAAAAGGTGCTGGACATCCACAAATTAATACAAAACCATACAAAACGTAACATATCATACTAAATATAGTGTCTCAGATTACTTACAGAATAATACGAAATGCTCTGAGACCAGGTTGGTGTGTCACAACACTCCTGCACAAGGACATGGAAACAGGGAGTGGGGTGACCACCGGTGTTCACATACTAGTGACTAACTAACGTTAAAAAACATTTTTAAAGCTCTGTGCCGTCAATGTTGAGCGCTCTGTGGTRGGCATTCCCCACCAACATGTTGTTTTAACGCAGGCACTTCCAGGTCAGCTTGTTGAGTAGGGCCTTAACGAAGGTTCAGAAACATCTCCATCTGCTCAATTACATCTTTCTCCAGTAGATTCCAGAAGGAAAAATMTTTCGTTGCAGAGTGAAACCCTACAGTCACACCCCTTGACTTTTCCCACATTTAGCTGTGTTACAAATTGGGACTAATTTCATTGTTTTTTGTTTTTAACAGTCTGCACAAAATACTGTAATGTCAATGTGAAAGAACATTTAAAAAGATTAATGAACAGTCAGGATTTATTAGTATTTTATTTAAGTATTCTAAGAGCTTTGCACACCTGGATTTTACAATATTTTCCCATTATTATTTTTTAACTCTTGCTCTGTCAAGTTGGTTGCTGATTATTGGTTGTTGATCAAGTCTTGCCATAGATTTTCAAGCTGATTTAAGTCAAAACTGTATCTAGGCCACTCAGGAACATTCAGTGTACATTTGGCATTGTGTTTTAGGTTATTGTCCTGCTGAAAGGTAAATGTCTCTTTCGTTGTCTGTTGGAAAGCAGACAAACAGGTTTGCCTCTAGGATTTTGTGCTTAGCTCGATTGTTTATTTTTATCCAAAAAAAACACCCTAGTCCTTCAGATGATGAGCATACCCATAACATGATGCAGCCAACACCATGCTTGAAAATATGACGAGTGGTACGCAGTGATGTGTTGTGTTTGCCCCAAACATAAAGTTAATGTCTTGCAGTATTACTTTAGTGCTTTATTGCAAACAGGACACATGTTGTGGAATATTTTTTATTCTGCACTGACTTCCTTCTTTTACTTTGTCATTTAGGTTAGTACTGTGCAGTAACTACAATGTTGTTGATCCATTCTCAGTTTTCACCTATCACAACCATTAAACTCTAACTGTTTTAAAGTCACCATTGGCCTCATGGTGAAATCCCTACTCGGTTTCCTTCCTCTCCAGCAACGGAGTTAGGAAGTACACYTGTATCTTTGTAGTGACTGGGTGTATTGATACACCATCCAAAGTGTAATTCATATCTTCCCCTTGCTGAAAGAGATATTTAGTGTCTGCTTTTTTTTCTTTTTTTTTTACCCATCTACCAATAGGTGTTCTTTGTGAGGTATTGGAAAAGCTCCCTGGTCTTTGTGGTTGAATCTGTGCTTGAAATGCAGTACTCAATTGAGGGACCTTACATAGAATTGCAAGTGTGGGGTAAAACCAGAGATTGAATAATCATTCAAAAATTGTTAAGAACTACACTGAACAAAAACATGTAAAAGTGCTGGTCCCATGTTTCATGAGCGGAAAAACACGATCCCAGAAATGTTCCATACAAACTAAAAGCTTATTTCTCTCAAATGTTGTGCACAAATTTGTTTACATTCCTGTTGGTGAGCATTTGGTGCTGAGGAGTCTGTCTGTAATAAAGCCCTTTTGTGGGGGAAAACWAATTCTGATTGGCTAGGCCTGGCTCCCCAGTGGGTGGGCCTATGCTGCGCCCCTGACCAGTCAATCATTTATTTATTTCAAATTACTGATTTCCTTATATTAAACTGTAACTCAGCAAAATCTTTGAAATTGCTGCATGTTGCGTGTACATTTTGTTCAGTACATTATTGCACAAAGAGTGAGTCCATGCAACTTATGGTACTTGTTAAGCAAATGTTTTGTCCTGAATGTATTTAGGCTTGCCATAATACTTATTGACTCAAGACATTTCAGCTTTGAATTTTGTATTAATTATTTTGAAAACAAAATTCCACTTTGACATTGTGGGGTTTTGTGTGTAGATCAGTGGCACACAAACTCAATTTATTCCATTTTAAATTCAGGCTGTAACAACAACATGTGGGAAAGGTCAAGGGGTGTAAATACTTTCTGAAGGCACTGTATATCCGGTCAATTCGATTTTTACATTTGCTCAGCTAAGACTTTAACGGAATGCAGGGTCGCTACTACAATATATAGTAGCACGGCAGCAGAACAAATGCATTAAGATATGAAATTGGTTTCTGCTCATTGCCAGTGGAGCGGTTCTGACACTCATTTGTCACTTGCCAATGAGCTCCCTCTACTACTGATAAGCACTAGAAGTAAATGGGGAAGAAAACTTAAACAAAACCTACTCCGGAATCAGGAGGGTAACTTCGACATCTAGGCCTAGATCTCCTTCGTCCAGGCATAATAAGAAATGAAAGTCTGCTTTGATTGAGGCAGGACATTTTCAAAGTAGATTATGCACAAATGCCACGTCCAGTTACACATCATTCATTTCAAATCTGATCAAGCATTGCCCTTTAAAAATGAAAAAAATATGCCTATTTTAGCTAGCCTAGGCAGCCCATTGTACAGATCTAGTGCCCATGCACTGTCGTCTAGCTTTAATGGCGAGAAGACAGAATTTGGGGGAAAATAAGCATACTTTCTTTATGAAACAATTTTACGCCACYATTTTCAGACAATTCTGGATGTTGCACACCCTTGGCTGAAAACAGTGTACATCCTAAATTTTCCAAAAATCCAAAAAGGTTGGTGGAAAATTGTGTTTCATAAAGAAAGTATGCATATMTACCACATTTATCCMCACCATTAAAGCTAGTTAAGTAGGAAAATGATGTCTTTGCGGCCTGAATAGATGATGCTTCATGTACAATCCGGTCTACGGGGACACGATTGTATTAACGGGAATGCACATCAAGCCTTGATGATTGTGCAGATCTAACGTAGCACCCATGCACTATCGGTTGCCTAGGCTAGCACTTGGCACTGTCCTTTGTTAGCAATGTTCGGAGGCACTCATGTACACTGAACAAAAATATAAAAACGCAACATGTGAAGTGTTGGTCCCTTGTTTCATGAGCTGAAAAACAAGATCCCAGAAATGTTCCATATGCACTAAAAGCTTATTTCTCTAAAATGTTGCTCACTACATCCCTGTTAGTGAGCATTTCTCCTTTGCCAAGATAACAAGTGTGGCATATCAAGAAGCTGATTAAACAGCATGATCATTAAAAAGGTGCACCTTGTGCTGGGGACAACGAAAGGCCAGTCTAAAATGTGCAGTTTTGTCACAACACAATGCCACAGATGTCTCAAGTTGAGGGAGTATGCAATTGGCATGGTGGCTGCAGGAATGTCCACCAGAGCTGTTGCCAGAGAATTGAACATTCATTTCTCTTCCAATGTTGTTTAAGAGAATTTGGCAGTACGTCCGACAGGTCTCACAACAGAGTGGGGTGGGGTTATGGTATTGGCAGGCATAAGCTACAGACAACGAACACAATTGCATTTTATCAATGGTGTGACGAGGCCCATTATTGTGCCATTCATCCACCKCCATCACCTTGWGTTTTAGCATGATAATGCACGGCCCCATTTCGCAAGGATCTGTATACAATTCCTTGAATCTGAAAATGWCCCAGTTCTTCCATAGCCTGCATACTCACCATGTCACCCATTTTGAGAATGTTTGGGATGCTCTGGATCGACGTGTACAACAGCGTGTTCCAGTTCCCACCAATATTCATAAACTTCRCACAGCCACTGAAGAGGAGTGGGACAACATTCCACTGGCCACAATCAACAGCYTGATCAACTCTAAGCAAGGAGATCTTTCGCACTGCATGAGGCAAATGGTGGACACACCAGATACTGACACCCCTACTTTGTTTTTAAGGTATCTGTATTCCCGGTCTTGTGAAATCCATAGATTTGGGCCTAATGAATTTATTTCAATCTACTCCCAAATATATATTTGGGAGCTACAACTCACTCAAGGCCTACACAATATGCTAATAGCCTTACCTCTGATAGATTTAAGATGAGTCATAAGGCACAAAAACCTATGTCACTACCTACTGAGTGCATGAGTCAACTGTGCTGTTCATAAGAATAACTGTTAATTGTTCAACCGACTTAAACTGGACATGCCATTGCACTTCACAGGTGAACTCAGCTTTCAATAACATGAAGTGTGTGTAGGCCTAATGAGTTACTTGTTCAATACACTTGTGCTTGACATTTCGACACAACCAATATTATTGAGAATGGGATGTATATCTTTGGAATGCATCGTGCAATGTTTCTCTGCATTCCAAGACGTAGGTATTCATCGAGGACAGACAGGTCCTTGGGTCTGCCTGACCACATTTGGATAGCGTTCTATCATTTAAAAACAATGGTAGTGAATAATTTGCACACAGTAGGCTACACTTGGAAATTAAAAGTTGTGTACAGTACAATASAGGCAGTGCTCTGCTATAGCAAGGTCCCCCGTTTTGTGTTTTGCCCTASCACTATACAACTGATTMSATTTAACCAAAGCTTGATGTGTTGGTTATTTGAATAAGCTGTGTAGTGTTGTGGTGTGGTAGAAACCAAAACGTGCACACAGGGGGGGYCCAGGGCCGAGTTTGGGAAACCCTGTGCTATAGTGACTAATGTCATCCGACCAAGACTACTCTAGTAGCTACGTAGCTCGAGTAGTTCACGCCACAATAGACCATAGCGCGCGAGTAGGCTTCCTGACACAAATGTCAATCTTCCTAGACCGGACTCAACACCGTAAAACCCCACCAAAAATAAGCGGGACATTTTGACGTGGTTTACCTGCAATTCGGCTCGCTCCACCTCCCATTGCGCTCTATCCACCTCGAAGCGGGCCCATTCGTGTTGCAGAAAGTGCAATATCCCCGGAATGTTGTAATGAGCCCTGGCCGCCTCTCCGTCGCCGTCGCCAGGCTGATGCGGTCCTTTGCCAGCGCCAGGCAAACCCGAGTTGTTGTTGTTAAAGAATACGCCGGGCCCTGCCTGTTCGTCCATGCCCAGGCCAGGTGTGTGGATTCGGTTCGCGCAAACTGGCACGAACGTGCTCAGACGAATGGGTTTTCCTTTAGCCGCCCCTGTGATATGAAAGGAAATAGCTACCTACAGCTCTCTCTACTGGGCAGGCACACTCATGTCTGAGCAGCCAGCTGTCAATTGGTGACGTTCACACTGAGCTCCCACCCACATCCAGAGTTTTCTTTACCCATTGGTCGATTTCAACGATTCACACTGGAATAAGCCAATCGGAAATAAATGCGCGTGGTGTTGACAACTGCCGTATCCTACGCATGATGGAATTTGAAGTTCAAAGAAGATAGAGCTGCATTTTTCACACTAAAATGCGCCTGTTCTCTTTTACTGTCTTTTTCTTTAGTTGTTTGTATCTGAAATTGGAAATGTCATAATGTATGCTACAGAAGTGTATCTGTGGTAGCCATATTTCATATATTATAGCAAATTCCATTAATTTATCTATGCATTCCATAGAGCCATTCATCCAGTTGTTTACATAGCACACTCACACGCCTATCATCCACGACCCCCTGACTAAATTTCATGGCCTGAAATCCAAGAAAATACATTAAACTAAATATTGCCTACACATGATAGGGCGTACTTTAGTGTGAGAATATTATAAGGCCTCTATGTATGATTTGTGTGTAAGATATTTGAATTACCAAATTACCTCTATATAATGTTTACTAATTCAAAATGTATTGTTATTTTCAAGCATATATTAAATGAAACATTACATTCAGGTATTTTATTAGATCTTAAGCATTTGGATTGGTTTTACACACTTCCGAGTCATTAATGCACGGTCAATTCATTAGCCATATGATGCGTGCTGACACAGCCCCATGGTAATCATGTGATACGTCACTGCAACCACACTATTTAATTTCTGTTGGCTGATCAGCTTGGTCAAATCTTATAGCCTAGATCAGACAGCAGGAATTGAAGAGAGGAGTSACTTGCCCACATGATGCCGCCATTTGAGAAACCACAGCAMCCCAAGTCCTTCAAGCAGAGAAAAAGCTTTGGTGATTAATTTTATGTAATGATTTGCATGTGGTAGGCTATGCTTTGCTTTTATAATCTCAACCACGTTTTCCATCCCAAACAGCCACGAGAAAACAGGAGGTCGCGGGGATCCGAACGAAGTTTCCAACTAAAATTCCTGTAAGTTCRCTTATTTCTAAAACATTATTCTACCCTGAAATTCCATTGAATTTGCACCTTCTAAAAGTGACCTTTCCAACCACACACAGGTTATAATTGAAAGGTATCAACGGGAGAAGTAYTTGCCGCCTCTTGATAAAACGAAATTCTTGGTCCCCCAAGAACTTTCCATGACTCAGTTTGTCACCATAATAAGGTTTGTCTCGATGTGTTTTGCTGTGAATGTTTAACTTGTTAAGCGTGGATTATCATGACTGAAATTGACCTAAATCATCATGTGTTAAGTTTTTGGTTGAACTCGTGCGTAATTTCAAACTTGGTATCACCTGATCTGAATCAGCCACGAGTGCCGCGCGACTGTCACTTTTTTTAATGACTCATAATGACTTGCGTTTGTTCATGAGAATTTCTACATTTGAWTACTTGTCAATACTTGCTGCACGTTCTCGTTTCAGAAATCGAATGTCGCTGATGCAGAGTCAAGCKTTCTACCTGCTCATCAATAATAGTGGCCTGGCCAGCATGTCTCTTACCATGGCGCAAGTCTACAAGGACCACAAAGATGACGATGGATTTCTCTACATGACATATGCTTCTCAAGAAATGTTTGGGAATTGTGTTGAAATCCATGAAGAGTTGGTGCCAATTGCTGGAAATGTTTGAGAAGATCTAAATTACAGGATTGGATAATGTGAGGCCTCAGCTTTTGGCAGGCCCAATAACTGAACTTCGTGTATAGATATGAAATGCAATTTATATATGGATATTTAATATTACTATGGAAATGTTTTTGTATTGTTTTTAAGGTAATAAATGTTTCAACCTTTATTGAGGATCATGCTCTGAATTACATGACTTTGGTCGGATTAATTTAAGCGGAAATATGTAACTTTGGGTGACCAATCAAATTCGCAAAGAMAAAGTTGTAGGTTTGTCATTCTCGTTCAAAGCATGTCTAAGCGGTAGATCTGTTCTGTGCGCTATTCCTGAGGTTTTTTTTTGTATGTAAGCCAGCTTCAAACAGCTGAAGTTAAATATTTGGTTCTTAAAGTGATTTCACAGCGGGTTAGATGGTACAYTGAATTCTCTATTTGGTCACAAACTGAAATTGGGCAAATTTAGCACTTCAGTAAACACGACGTTGCGCAGCGATTTCCGCAACAACAAATATTCTTGTCACTCAAATGCTCATTTTTTATATTTTTGAATTGTAGACTTGGACATTGCCTTCAATAGGAACTCTGAGACATCAGTTAAAGGAAGGACCTGTTGACAGGTTGCGCAAATCGACTCCTATACTACCTCAAAGTACTTGTACATATCTGATTGGTCAAAAGACCAGAAGAAAKATCAGAATTAGGTTGCCAGTGTTAACGCATAACTTTTCATATTCAATCCAATATGGGTCCCTTTTTTGCCATATGGGGATCAGACCTCTAAGTACTATTTGAAATCTGTGCTTGACCAAACTTGCTTGGCTTAATGAACCAATAGAGGGTTGTGGTTTTGGGGCTATTCTACCTGCCACTCCAGGCAGGCTAGACAACACRCAGTATTTGAACCAAGGTCTGAAGATTGAAGTGTCAGGACTGCATTCAAAGGGGAACTTCCCAGCTAGGAACAATCCTCCTGAAAGTGGCATTGTTAATCTTAAATCTGTATGGTTTGATTTTGGGTCTTTTAAGGCTGAAGTTCATGAGTTAATAGGCTGCAAGACATACTGGTAAGAGAACCATTCCAACTTCTAGAAAACAATTTTGGTAGTGTATCTTAACCTAGCATATTTGACTGGACTGATGTATTTCAAACAGGAAGACTTGGTGTTAATGTTCATTGTGGCGTGGATCCTGTAGCACCTTCACTGACTCACTGAGGTCCTTTTGAGCTTAAGGGACCACTTTTTGTCAGGAACATGAAATGCCTTGACGTGACTTCCTGGATGTAATCAAGCCAAAGAACAAGTAGACCATGCATCCTAATTTAGTTTTTGTGGTTTTAGTCTTAGGGTTACAAATAGGGGAAAGGGGCYCAATGTAGACTGACTCAGTGACAATAGGGCCATATGGCAATCAAGTATGAGCAATACTACTGAAACACCAAAGTTCCAAATCAATGTGTGGTTAATATGATGCACTGAGGTCCTATTGAGATGTGTAGAATGCATAGAATATTAAAATTGTCAATCTACTTTCTATCATGTGGAATAAAATGAGGAATTCCAGACTAAGCACAAGTCTGTATGCAGTGCTTAAGGCTGCATTTACTTAAGCATCCAAATTTGGATATTTTGTCCTATTGGCAAAAGAGCTGAAATGATTGGTCAAAAGACCAATTTGTGGAAAAAGATCAGAGTTGGGCTGCCTGTGTAATCTCAGCCTAATTGTTGMAACTTGGGACTGGACATGTTCCCTGACAGGGCAGGGAGCTGGGTTAACCCAGAGAAATGTGAATCACTTTCTGAATTCCAAATCAACCCCTAGCCCCTATTTCTAAGTCACTCCTGCAGCTCTAAGAGTATTGAATTGCATTTTTGGGGGGTTAAATAATACATCCATTTGATCCCAGAGTATAGGCCTATCACTTGAAACACATTTCCAAAATGGTCCTCGGGGGATCATAGTGACATAAACAAGTTCATTTTCCTTGTAGAATAACGGTATTCTTTTCCCCAGCTGCTTATTTCAGGTACATTTGTATTACTTTCTGGATATTAGTGAATATTGATTTCAAGCATTGTATGTGGGAATGGATTCACGTACAAGGCATAAAGCTTAAGTTACAAAGTATTACAAGGCATTATCCTAAGCATGGTCAGAAAGAGAGAGCGAGAAATCACCCTGAAAAACTATGCCCCAAAAGTCCATTGGGTGTCCAGAGAAAGAAATAGTATCTCACCACAGCAGATCAGGAACAAAAAAGAGAAAGAACAATGAATCTAAGACCCTTTTCTAAGCATCTGAGTTGTTAGGATCCAAAATCGGAGTTGTTGACCAATAGTATTACTGTAAAGTTAACCTCCAATCCGATATCAGACCTACATGATGTAACCTCTGGACAATGGGGGTCGGAGACGTCAACACAGAGAATGCTGAATTCCTATGACAACACAGAGGAAATTCTTGCATACAGTTGATGAAAAGAGTCACTTCAAGGGCTGCCCTACAATGCAGAAACAGATGTGCTTCTGCATGGAGAATTGTAAGTGACTATATCACTGACCACAAGGGGGAGCCCAAGATCCATAGAGCTGTTGTGACGGTTAAAGAAGTCCAATATCAGTCAGCACTGCAGCGCACCTGATATTTAGTCCCAAAATGTGTAAAGAATGTCATCTTATTTTTCTAAATGTACAGCCATGTTGGCTTTCACACGTGAATCAGACTACATTACATTATTTCTTTCACCTTTGAAGACTTTGTGGAGAACACTCCTCCCAGTGCTGCATTGTCGAAGTCCAGGACATTGGATAGGCAGCATAAAGTTTTATGGTCCATTAACCGTAATGCGACTAACCAATTACGTCCCAACGATATCGACCATCTCATTCTGACTGGGGAGCAGGATGTTTTCATTTTCCTTAGTTATGCCCGTGACTGTATTGAATGGCTTTTCTTTGCAACATTAAAACATCTCGTTGTGACATTCAGCCATGGATGCTACCAAGTGTTAACGGTGGTTAAAAAATAGAGACAAAGCTCTGTGGAATATAATCTGAAAGAACTCAAAGAGGAGCATTCAAAATATACAGTAGTTGGAGAGACAGACARTACGATTGTCTTTCCTCGTGTCCTCTCTCCTGGCCTTCCTCTCAAAATGCGTTGCAGGAGAGGATCCAGGGTTCTTTCCCTCTGACCTTCTCCTCCAATGCGTGTTGAGAAGGAGGCGAAGAGAGAGGAAACGGGGTAAGATATTTGAGAGAGAGAGAACCCTGGTGGATGGATGTTTGAGAGAGAGAAAGAGAGAACCCTGGTGGACAGATGTAGAGAGGGAGAGCAGGAGGGGGGCCATGGAGAGAGAAAGTGAGAGGACCACTTGATTCTCTGCAATCAGGACCACACTATATTATAATTGTCATTTTTGATTCAAGTGGTGCTTTTGTACATTACCAAATTACATTGGTTCATTAGGGGACWAAGAAAACACTCACGCACACACTGTTCATCACAAACCCCCTTTTTCCAATTCCTGCCTTTTTATCGGTGACTGGGGAAGCGAGTATATCCTTTTCCGCTTTAAAGGAGGGGGCGAGGGAGACATTCAGACCTATTTGTTTAATRGCATAAAGATCCCGGCTTAATGTGCCACCGCAATCAGCAAGCAAGCAGCCACAGACCTCTTGGAGCGCCAATACTGAAAGTTAATGGGGYCTGTTGTTCAACTGAAGAGCTTTAATGTTCCAAACTAACTTTACAAAGTCTCATTTGTCGGAGTTGCCAGACCCTTTGTTTTGGCAAATGTTTTAACGTAAGGGTTCCCGGTTATATTGGTCATCATATAAAAAGCAGTGTGCTTCGCTAAGAGCAAAATCAAAGGATTATTATATACATTGCCACCTGCACGAGCGCCCATATGCACGTACACACACCCAGTCTGACTGTCCTACTGTCTGTCCTCATCATTGAGTTGTTAGAGGGCTATATGTCAGTACAAAATTCTAGTCTTCTAGAAACATGGTAGGATTTCAGGATATTGGGATCAGTTACCCCATGTCCTTCAGACTCTTTAGACAGCTGTTTGGTTATGACCTAGCACAGTAGACAGGTCATCGAGAGAACTGTGACAGGTGACAGGCATCCTGCTGGTGTGTGTGTGTTTAATTGTCCTAAATGCTAGGTAGCCCAGGAGGTCCTCTCTCACACACACACACACACACACACACAGACACACAGACAGACAGACAGTAATTAGCAAGCTGCCATAGCAGTAATAGCAACCCTTCAGCAGGCCAAAGGGAGCCTGCTGTGTGGGGAGAAAGTAGGCAAARCAGCATCTGGAGGAGAGAAAAGGGTTTCTTCTCAAGGTCGGAAAAGTCATGCTAACTTTGATCAGGGCTTTGCCTCTACCTCTTTAGGCTGTAGCTGTGCAAACTCTATTTGTGATGTGTCATATTACTTACAGATGTAGGATCTTCATTTGATCACTCTTCTGTTGCTCAGAATTTTCCTGCACGGCAGGAAATGCAAACCTGTAGTGTATTAGTTTGTGATTTCCACTTTAAAATTTCAGACTTGATTTGCTGAAAAATAAACTATTCATCGACCCCTACAAAAAATGTCTATGAATTATAATCCACATTATAATTCACATTTTCTGTTGCTGCAGGATTATCTTCCTGCTGTAGCAAACTGGCTCATATTAAGATCCTACATCTGTAGATTATAGGGGGTAGCGAAACAGTCAATATTTTCCTTGTCTCCTTTTCTGTCTGACCACTGATCTAAATAGCCTTGAAACAGTAGGTGTAAGAAATATGGTTATATCCAGATCCATATACTGAATACTCTAGTGGAATCTATTCAGTTTTTTCMGTTATTTGTGGTCATGGGGGAGAGGACTCCAGGAACATTTCTTTGTATTTGCCCAATGTCATTTTATAATTAAAAAAATAAGCATCACTCATGTATAGTGCACCTAACACTTTGTAATAAACCACAAACACAATAAAATCGAAGCTAAYCAATATACTAGTTTAATTAGCCGTAATGACATTCATGAAAAAGTGTTTCACAAGGTCTCAAAGTGCTTCAATAATTACTACACTGTCACGATCATAATCTGGCTTCAGGAAAACCTGACGTGTCATCAAGGTATGATCTTAAGGGACCACGTTTTGGCAGAAACATGAAATGCCTTGACTTCACTTCATGAATGTAATCAAGCCAAAGACCAAATAGACCATGCATCATCGTAATTGAGTTTTCGTGGTTGTTATAGTCAAAGTGGGGAAAGGGGCCTAATGTAGATTGACTCAGTGACTACAGGGCCATATGGCAATGATGAAGTATGAGCATTACTACTAAAACACCAAATAAAAGTTCCAAAATCAATGTGAGGTTAATATTTATTACCCTTTTTTTCTAGAAGTGTAAATTGCCTGTCCAAACCCCAGAAAAAAATATATTAGTTAATACATTTGTTTGCCGAGACTAATTCACATTAAATGACGCAAAATGAACTCTTTAGGACTATTAATGTTCTGCTTTTTCTAACAGTGAACATTTGAACTGAACACAGTGGAATGGTTTCTTTTTTGTTTGAGAATTTTTTCTGGAAGCGCCTCATTTTTTTGCATCAGAGGATTTGCTCTACTTGAATGTCAACAAGTGCAGGTTGGCATTCTCAGTGGTACACAGTGGAATTCCCAACCTGTAGTTGTTGACATTTATACAYTGTGTGTACGTGAGAGTGTGGGTCTATACATAAATGTGCGCACGGGGGTGTCCTAAAGTGAGTGCATTCATCATAAGTGTCTCTCTATAATGTTATGTTGTAGCTCCTGCCAAAGGCAAGCTATGTAGACATCCATTTTAGTCCAGACAGTCTACTGAGTAGACTGCTAGGYTGCATCCCAAATGGTACCCTATTCCTTACACAGTGCACTACTTTTGGCCAGAGCCCTAGTCAAAAGTATTGCACTCTATCGGGAAATGGGTGCCATTTGAGATGAAACCCTAGACTCTGCTGCATTCAAGTCATACATTATTACTTCATGTGATGTCAGTCTGGAGTCTAGACTCCTTGCTGGCTCTGACTTTCAGTCCCAAGTATGATCGATCAGAAGGATGACAACATAACCAAGCAAATCTGCCCTCTGGCCAGGAAGCGATGAATTACTACTGCACCATGACATCATACAGGTCAGGTCAGTTAGGCTATGTGTGTCCCCCAAATGGCACCCTATCCCCTGTATAGTGCACAACTCTAGACCACCTCTGGTCAATAGTAGTGCACTATAAAGAGAATAGGGTGCCATTTGGGACGGAAACTATACAGTATATTGTGCTATAAGYATTGTCTGTCCCATATAGCTACATACTGTAGAGTCGATAATCCAGAATATWGCATTTTTGCCTCCGTACTTGTAACATGTCTTATTATCTGAGTAAACAAACACAACATACCACAGTAATGTATCAGTTTGTCTTGTGTCTTCTTCTCCAAACTCTTGGAGATATCCAGCTACTCTAMACAATACCTATCTCTTATATCCAAAACATCAGACACTGCATACAAATGCATCAGTTTGGCTATTCTTTACTAAACTCTCTATCCATATGTGACTTCCATATCAACCACAGACACTGCCATGTGATCTCAACCTGACCACCTGACCCTTGACCCCTAATGAGCCCCAGTGTGTGGGCGGCCATCTTTTTAAAAAGGATGAGGACCCTGAAGGCCCGGAAGCTTACGTGGAGTTGAGTGCTGGAGTGATACATTTTTCAACCTCTCTCTCTTTTAAAGACGGCTAGCTGTGACATCACTTCTCCTGGAATGCTATTGGCCCCATCAGAGGTGGCTGTGGCTTCGGGAAGGAGGGAGAGAATGAGAGAGAGGGGAGAGAATGAGAGAGAGGGGAGAGATTGGGAGATGGGAGGAGAGAGCAAGAGAGAAAGGAAAGTAGATATAGTGAATGAGGGAGAGAAAAGGGAGCGAGAGCAATGTAGCAAGGGAAAGTGACAAGGGCGGTGAGAGAGGGAGATCTACATGTTTTTGTTCTATTTTTGTGTGTGAATCTTTCTCAGAGCATGATAAATATTTCATAACTGTCCCTGCGTCCCAAACCACACCCTATTCCCTATATAGTGCACAATTACTTTTGTGTGGGTGCCGTTTTGGGACACAGCCCATATATTCCCAGAGAGCCGTAAAAGGAACACATGAAAATTTAATGAGAGCTCAGGTTAAACAAGACATTATATGTCCATAAATGGTTCATCGACGGATGGCTAAATGTTTGGTGAATAGCAATAAGGTAAAGCGAGGCATCACACACACACACACAAGGATGGGCAAAAATGACAAAATACCAGATCAATGAATCAAAATAAACATACCAAAATGAACTGCAATGCACACTGGGTATTATTATTGGCCTTGTTTCGGGGCAGAGCAGAGTGTACAAAACATTATGGACACCTGCTCTTTTCATGATATAGACTGACCAGGTGAATACAGGTGAAGGCTATGATCCCTTACTGATGTCATTTGTTTAATCCACTTCAATCAGTGTAGATGAAGGGGACGAGACTGGTTAAAGGATTTTTAAGCCTTGAGACAATTGAGACATGGATTGTGTATGTGTGCCATTCTGAGGGTGAATGGGCAAGATAAAAGATGTAAGTGCCTTTGAACGGCGTATGGTAGTTGGTCCCAGGCACAACAGTTTGTGTCAAGAACTGCAACACTGCTGGGTTTTTAACGCTCAACAGTTTCCCATGTGTATCAAGAATTGTCCACCATCCAAAGGACATCCAGCCAACTTGACACAACTATGGGAAGCATTGGAGTCAACATGGGCCAGCATCCCTGTGGAACTCTTTCAACACCTTATAGAGTCCATGCTCCGACAAATTGAGGCTGTTCTGAGGGCAAAGTTGTTTCGTACAATCAGTGTACATTTATATTTAGTTAATTTAGCAGACACTCTTATCACACCATAGTGCCATCAGACTTCTGATTCCAATGCAGGGTGAAAGGGGGCCACAAAACGTGAACCGCTATAAATTAAGAAAATGGTATAGAAAAGTATTTTTGTATTTTGAAAATACAAGTCACAGCTCTCGAAAGTATCTTGAAACAAAATGCAGAGTGTAGTTCAGCCCAGTGTAAAACAAAACACTCAGAAGTCATTCAAATACATATTTCAAATACACATAACAGAAATACTGCCCATCTCAACACACACACACACACACACACACAAACACATTACACTGCCGCTCACTGTAAGCAGATTATCCCTTGAGGTTTTGTACAGTTGTTTCCTATTATTTCTTGGGCGGCAGGTAGCCTAGTGGTTAGAGCGTTGGCCTAGTGGTTAGAGCGTTGGCCTAGTGGTTAGAGCATTGGCCTAGTGGTTAGATCGTTGGCCTAGTGGTTAGAGCGTTGGCCTAGTGGTTAGAGCGTTGGCCTAGTGGTTAGAA